>NC_088927.1:25000-195000 GCF_038396675.1 Hydra vulgaris
TATAAATAAATTAAGAATGCAAGTGTTCGTAAAAAAAACTAGAAAAATATTTATTTCATCATTTAAAGAATGTAGTATAAATATTGGCAATATAAAGTATAATTTAAATATTGGCATCATCAAATATAAATATTGGCTACCTAAATCTTGATTTAAAAGCTAAAAAGATGTAAGATGCACGCATAAAGTGATTCAAAGACTTCAATCTTCTTGATAATTTTTCAAAATTGATTTTATATCTAGTATTTGTAACTAAATTCTTCAATGTAAGTTAATATAAAAGATTAGAGTGTGCAATTTTTTGTGTTTGTTTTTTAATTCTAGTTTTAGAACGAAAAGTGCAACGCATCACAAATGTTTGCACTATTAGAGAAGCTAGTCCTGGTATTACAGTACAAAAAGTTGCCAAATGTAAGTTCATCTGTTTTTATTTAACATTTTATGCTAAATAAAACCAGATAAACATTTTTCAAATAGTGTAAAAAATATGTATTTGTTTTTTACAAGTTAATTAATAATACGTGAAACACTTCTTCAAAAAATTTTTTTTTGTTTTTGGTGCCCCAAGAAGTCTTTACGGTCTGATCACAGAGCACTGATCATGAGCATTTGTTTGGAAGTTCATGCCTCCATCCTAATCGATATTGCAAAATTTGCACAGAGGTAGGGTTTCAACCGTGGCGAAGTGTTAGCGCACTTGCCTCAGAAACCGATTCTCGGTTTCTGAGGCAAGTGCGCTAACACTTCGCCATGGTTGCAATAAAGTGTAGCATTGCTTCCAGAGAAGCATTTCTGCACCTTATTGTTACAATGAACTGCCATCAAGTTTTAAGCCTATAAGTGGAACAGGTATGTTAATAAATGTTAGCTTTTTTCATTTTTCAAAATAAACTATGGTATTTAATTCAATTTTCAGATTTCTACAGCAGTTTTTCAGTAATATTTTACTTTGTTCCAATTCTTTTTCTTTTATAATAGGTTTTCAATAAGCAGTAACTGTGGATACAATGATACTAGGTATGTATCATTCTTAATGTCTGAAATCAAAAAGTCTTTATCTGCAGTGAATATCCAGGACAAGAAGACTGAGTTTAAAGATTCATTATTTTTTATGATAAAATAAATGATATAACATGGTTTGATGAAAGTGAAATAATTTTAAATAATACAGTAATATTTTATTTGTTATTATATTGCTGTTTACATTTATTTATAAAGTTTTCCTAAATAAAGTAAAATGTGATTAACTAAATATATTTTATGATTTTTTAAGGTCTTTTTCAGCTTCTGCTGATAATGTTTTGGATGACATTATGTCAAAATGTGTTATAACATTGTTTAAGAATGCTGGAACTTATGAAAATAGATCATTTAAAAACATACATAATTGTATAGAGTACTTATAGGTAATTTTTTAGTGTGGTATGTATGTCGTTTATATTGTTCCTTTTAAATACTGTGTGAAATTTTAAAATACTTATTTCTTATTATTATTATTTACATTTTGCTTTATTTGTTTACATGCTAGTGAAATGCAGGAAAGATATCTATGGTTTGTATCTTTTTAGGAACATTACTGTCACATACTGCAAAATTCGATTTGGTCGATAAGTTAAAAGGCGATTGTTTAAAGAGAGCTCTTAATCAAATGGCATAAAAATTACTCTTTTATGTTTTTGTATGTTTAAATAGTAAATAGATACAAAATGTTTAATCTTTTAGTTATTTATCCGGATCGAGGCTGTTAGACCAAAAATTTCGAAAAGGTTTTATTCTTTATAACACAAATTATTGACTTAAATAACTAATACTTAATAAAAAAGTTATTAGGAAACGTTAAAAACGATAAAACGTTTCATTTAGAGTTAATAAAAACCATTATATAACCTTTTCAGAAAAACGTCTGTTCACCGCTTCATGTAGACTTTCAAAAAACCAATAAAAAATGTTTATGTAGGACCCTTAGAAAACGTTCACAAAACGAATTTCTCTAAGAAAAAAATACTGAAAATTGTAACTGCAAGCAAAAAATTGAGTTCCCTAAAAACTGCAACAGCTTATCAAAAAATAATATTTACAAATGCGTTGATTCCTCGCAAAAAATCCTGATAAACAATATATTAGATTGACCGAGACCAAATAAAAAAAATGTTATCCTAACCACAAACAATCTCTCTCTCTCTATGTATATATATATATATATATATATATATATATATATATATATATATATATATATATACATGTATGTACTTATATACATATATATATATATATATATATATATATATATATATATATATATATATATATATATATATATATATATATATATATATAAAGTTGGTGAATTATAATTGAAGGTGATAGATGTCACGTAGATAAATGCGTTAGAAGATACGCATTCATTTATGCTTATTTTGTTAATTGATTATTTTAATGACTAATAATCGTTAAACAAAAAAAGCATAAATGAATGCGTGACTATTTTGATAGACAGCTTGAAATACTAAATGTTGATTTTTAGTAGTCACTTTTTGATTTTCCAGCAATTGAAAAAGCAAGTGACGATAATGTGAACGAATTTTCACGAATGAATTGTCATGCGAATTTCAGCTTTGTATATACATATATATATAAGATTTCATTTAATAAAAGAGATAGAATTAAAAACTCTCAAAAATTCTTTTATTTTAAATAAACGCAATAATGCAACAAGTTTTTTTGGCTGTTATGCCGCCAGTATTCGATGCCAACCAGCAGTGGTTTATCCGCCAACTACGAACATAAATCGCTGAAATGGGCATACATAAATCCTAGATGTAAGCAATAATATTAACATATTTGCCACAACAGATTTATTCTGCATTGGAAAATCTATGTCTGCTCGCATACCCAGATGACAACTCAGTGACTTACGAAGATATCAAGGAAAACATTAAAAAGCTTTTTAAACCAAAGTTATCTTTAATACTACGCTTTGAATTTTCAACAGTTAAAAAAGCAAGTGACGAATATGTGAAAGAATTTTCACGACGGATTGCAAGAGCTGTTAAAGGATGCAAATTTACGGACAGAGATCACAGGATGCGCGACCAATTCATAACACGTTTTAACGATGGAGTTACAATCAAACGCCTTATACTGGAACATGAAGACATTAAGTTTGCAAAGACTTTGGGGGTTGCTATTACTCTCAAACGGGTAATTCAAGAAGCATGACCGTTGGATGGTTTCGATAATGTAATCGTTGTAGCAACATCGTTTCTTCCCTAGACAAAAGGTTTGGCTGGAACAAGTAAAATGACATGTTTTAATTGGGAAAAGTTTGGACATAATGCACGGGACTTCAAGGCGAATTGAAAGATTTGTTTACGCAATCATCAAGCTAAAACTGCCTCAAATAACTCCAAGGTTTGAAAAGAAAAGGTAAAATTTGGATACCCAGTATTCTCCCTGAAACGGCGTTGTCATCACTAAAAGTAAATATAAACGGAATGTTTCAAACAGCATTAATTGATTTCGGATGCTCGATCACAGTAGTTCATGCTAAATCCACACATAGACTTGTTTCAAAAAGTAAAAAATTTACCACAACTTTGGAAGGAACTGTGCAAGTACAAGGCGTAATGGTAATCAAACTAGAAATTGATGGAATACACCAGATGGTTGATTCCTTAATTGTAAAATATAAACCATTCGTATTTGATTTGGTTTTTGGAATGGATTCTAATGAAAAATTTGAAGGAGCCGTCATTTATGGTAATAAAAACTGTACATTCCGAACGTTAGCATTTGACACGGCAAAATGTGGTGCAATTAATACAACAAGATTCAAAGAGATCATAATAAACGAAATACAACGTAGTGCAAATAACACAAAGAAAAATAAAGAGAACGAAATAAACAAGATTAAACAAGGTGCAATTAATACAACAAGAAGTAATAAGAAAGAAATATAGGAAATAAAAATCAGGACTTCACGGCAAAATGTGACGGGAAATCAACGGGAAAATGTAAACAGCAATGTGGATCTGAATTAAACAGCCTATAATTATTAATACCATCTGTAAATACAAGATGAACCAAGAGCACGAACATAGTTACAGACTACTTTTCTTCTGGTTCTAATTGTTCTCCTTTGTAACATATATCGTAACATGCTCAAGTTTGGCTCAATTTTCATGCAAAAATAATTACATATAAATGGTTTGTTCTCTTTTGAATGTAAACTCAAAAAATTATTCATTCGTTTACGTAGTGCTTCTTAATTATTTCAGCTTTTAGAAATGTTAAATTAAGTTCTGAAAAATAAAGAATATGGTTTATTGTAGAGGATTGAGTTTGCAATATAGAAAGTAAGACTATAAGTTTTTAAAACCTTATAACTTTCACCTTATTAACCTTAACTTCACATATATATATGAATATATATATATTTATGAATATATATATATATATATATATATATATATATATATATATATATATAATATATATATATATATATATATAAATATATATATATATATGTATATATATATATAAATATATATATATATCTAAATATATATGGATATATATATATATATATATATATATATATATATATATATATATATATATATATGGATATATATATATATATGGATATATATATATATATGGATATATATATATATATATATATATATATATATATATATATATATATACTATACATTATATATATATATATATATATATATATATATATATATATATATATATATATATATATATATATATATATATATATATGTATATATATATATATATACATATACATTATATTTGTATGTATATATATATATATATATATATATATGTGTATATAAATATATATATATATATATATATATATATATATATATATATATATATATATATATATATATATATATATATATATATATATATATATACATATTGAGACTAGAAAGTTTGCCCGGATCTTCAGTTATCACATGTTTAAGCCAAATATGTTGTAGACCTGAGAAAAGAAGGAAAAAACATCTGTTTTTTTGGCTCGACATCTGTAATTATTTAATATATGCAATATGTATATTTATTAAACAAAAACAAATAAAAAATAAATTGATAGTATACAAAATGAACATAGTGGGTACTTTACTCAAAAAATTTATTTTACAATAAAAAACTCTGGAATAAATATAAAAAAAAGCCTAACAAAAAATATTAAGGAAGAAAGAAGTACAATATATACCGAATAATTGGTTACAACTTAAATCTGTAACTTTTTTATGCTCTTTACTAATACCATTTACAAAAACAGATAATCCTTAATAACGGCCAAAGACAATATCAATGAAGATCAAAGCATCAAAAGTCGTATGTGAACAAATGTATACATGCTTTGCATGTTTACATTTGTTTATCTCAGAATCATAAAATGGAATAAAAAGATCACGATTTTGCTTTTGTGATTTGAAAGGGCAGGTTTTAAAGGTTGTTTATCAACGCTATATAATTTTATTATTTTGGAAACAACTCCTTTATGTATTATCACAGCTTATTTTAAGGTTAGGGTTATGGAGATATCAATGAAATACTTAGTCAAAGCAAATTTAAAGGCTTTTGGTTTCTAAGTTTTGTATTATTGCCTCGCATGTTAGACTTCAAGCTTTAGCAATGAGATCTTTTAATTATTCTTAAAGTTTTAATAAGCAAAATAGCAGCAAACAAATCATCTGCTTCGGTATATACGAGATATGTCTACGTATATTTTTGTACAACATCACTTCAGAATCTTTGTTATTTAATCATATCTTTTAGATAACTATTTCCAAATCATACTTTATCTATACTGTAAGTTTTTTGTTGATGGAGAGGTTGTCATTAGTGTAATAAACCATCATAAGTTATACAACAAAACTATTTTTTAACAAATCATCTTCCAAGTTAAGTTGAAGAAGAGAAATCTTATGAAAGTGTAAATTAAAAGTTGAGAGGTAAGATGACAGGCGGCTTCAGCCACAAATTGGGTTTACTGTCATGTCATTGGAAAATGGCATCTAAATTTTATAACATCACTTTCAATTAAATTAAAGCATAAGATCGAAAAAATTTGAAAAGAAAAAATTTTCAAAAAAATATAAAATTAGCGTTTCTTACCAATTTCTTGCATTTTTACTCATTGAAAGGAACTTGAAGAGTATAAAACAACTTTTAGTTTTCAAGTTTTTCTTCATTTCTAAAAAATATGTAAAATGTAAAAAATATGTAAAAAAGCGTATTACTTTTAAGCGTAAATTACTTTACTTAACTCATATTAAAATATATAGTTTACTTACATTTAAAAGTATTTTATCTTTTTAAAACAACGTTATATTAAATGTAAAACTTAATTAGATAAATTGAATTTAAAAAATGCGTAACTTTTACGTGAAAACATAATTAGTTTTTATAATTAAAGTAATTAACATAAAAAATTGTTTTCTTTTACTTGCAAATGTAACTTACTTTTTAAGGTAAGTCATTTAATCGATATATGGCTGTATTATTTTTTAAATAACGTTTTAAAATATTAAACCATGCATTCACCTGTTTGATGTTTTTTTTAAAAAATGAAGAATATTTTGAAGGTATTCAAATTATACTATTTGGAGATTTATATCAACTAACCCCTGTAAAGGAAAATTTGCATTCTTAAGTCTCTTATGGTAGAAAATTGAAAAAACTATATTTTTAAATGAGTGTTGTTGACAAAAAGATGATTTACTATTTTTTAATGTTTTAAATCAGTTACGTTTGGGTCTTATGGAGTAGGAAAACATAGATTATCTAATGCAAAGTCATAAAAAATGAACATTGATGTTAAATTTTGTTGTCTTTTTTTTTTTACTTCAAAAGAAGTTGAAGCATTTAAAATTTAAAAAAAATTTTTAAAAGTTAACATTTGTTGTCAATTAAATTGTTAAATATGGCAGTTACAATTAGCGAAATAAGAAATATGTTTAGAGAAATGTTCGCTGAGTACAAGAAAGACATAGAGTTACTAGTAAAACAACAAGAAGAAAACTTTTGTAAAGTCATTAGTGCAAATGCAAAGATAACAAGTGACAGACAACAAAAAACAGAATTAAATATTATCGACAGTATGGAAAAAAATTAAAAGACTCGAAAAGGATGTATTTGATATAAAAGAAAGCTTAAATTTTCACAAAGAACTCATTGAAAAAAAGATCTATCGAGAAAGAAAAAGTTTCTAAAAATGTAGCAAACAAAAATATAGAGCTTACCGACCTTAAAAATAAACTAAGAGAAATTGAAGATCGGTCACGAAGAAATAATCTCAGGATTAATGGACTGAAAGAAAACGAAAATGAAACATGGACGGAAAGTAAAACAAAAGTAATCAAACTGTTTGAACAGACTTTAGGGGTAAAAAATGTTAAAATTGAACATCGCTGCGGACGTTAAGATGCAAAAAAACCACGTACAATCATGATAAAGCTTTAGATTACAAAGATAAAGTGGAAGTTTTAAAAAATTCTTTCAAATTAAAGGGTGAAAGTATTTTCATTAATGAAGATTTTTGCTACGAAACTAATGTAATAAGAAAAGAATTGAGGGAAAAAATGAAAACTGAAAGGCAGCTGGGAAAATTTGCATATAATACGTATGATAAGCTAATTGTGCGCGATTGGGTATCAAAAAAACCGTTCCAAGTAAGCAAGAGTTAAGTTTTATTGTTTTATTTGCAATTTTGTGTTTATACAAATCCTTTTTATTTTCCATTATTATTATTTTATTTTATTTTTTTTTAAAAACAAAAACAAATAAACAAAAAATGGAAGAAAATTTAATAATTAAATTTTTTGATGAAAATATCATTCTCAGGGACGAAGATGACTCTGATTATTTTAATCAACAAATATTTGAAAGTCAATCCTATACAGTTTATTGAATCTTTCCAATATCTACAAAAAAAGGAAGTTTTTTTTTCAATTTTAAACATTAATGTTCGAAGTTTTAAAAAAAACTTTGAAAACTTTAAGTTTTTGTTGGATAAATTAAAACATGACTTTAAAATTATTTGTCTCAACTCAATTAATTATAGTTTACGTAATGATCTCTGTGTGAATGAATCAGATTGTGAGTCATTATGTATTGAATTGAAAAATAAAAACACAAAAAACATAATTGAAAATGCGACATATAGACCACCATCAGGTAATTTAAAAAAATATAAAACTCATCTGAAATCATTTATAAACATTGACCTAAAAAACATGCTTCAAATAATAATGTAAAAAACTTTATAAACACTCTTCTTCAAAATAACTCAATTCCCACAATAAACAAGCCAACTAGAGTGACTAACAACTTTTCTACACTTCTTGATAATCTAATAACTAATAACTTTCATAATAACCGTCTTAACACAGGTATAATCAAAACTGACTTATCAGATCATTTCCCAACATTCTTAGTTACTAAAAACATAATAAATAACAACATTCCTTCTAAAACTACCATATTTAGGCGACAGATCAATGAAAACTCTGTAAAACAGTTTCAAAACCTTTTAAGAAACAATGTTGATTGGAATCTGGTATTGCAATCAAACGATGCTAACCACTCATGTGATCTATTTCTAAGTCAATTCTACAAGCAATATGAAACAGCGTTTCCTGAAAAACAAATTATTGTGAACACAAAAACAGTTAGGACTCCATGGATGTCTAATGGGTTACTAAAATCCTCAAAAAGAAAACAAAAATTGTATGATAAATACTAAAAAAAAACAACTTGTAAAAACGAAATGACATAAAAACTACAAAAATGTATTCAAAAAAACAAAAAAAATTTCTAAAAAGCTTTATTATGCAAAACTATTAGACAAAGCAAGCGGAAACACCAAAAAAACTTGGAATGTAATTAAAGAAGTAATTCGCAAAAATAATTATACGAGAAACACTCTGCCAAAAAAAATAACAGTTGATGAAAAAAATATTTATGATAAATCAATTATTGCTGAAAAAATAAACAGTTTTTTTATTAATGCTGGTCCAAATTTGGCATCAAAAATTCCTCTGAATTCAACTTCATTTGAGTCTTATTTAAAAAATTACGATAAAGTTATGGATGAACCTAATCTTAAATTAATTGAATTGCGAAGCGCCTTTTATAATCTTAAAAATAACAAAAATGCTGGATTTGATAAAATTAACGTTAATGTTGTAAAATCTGTTTATCATATAATCGAACCTCTTTTGTTTCACATTTTTAATCTTTCTTTGAAAACAGGTATTGTCCCGGAAAAATTAAAAATTGCACGAATCACACTGATTTTTAAGACTGGCGATGACTCTATTATTTCTAATTATAGACCTATATCTATATTACCGTGTTTCTCAAAATTGCTTGAAAGAATAATGTACAACAGGCTATTTAATTATTTATCAGAAAACAATATGTTGTACTCAAAACAGTTTGGTTTTAAGAAAAAATGTTCCACTGAACATGCAGTGATTGATAAAGTCAATCAAATAACAAACGCATTTAGTACTAACTACTTTACATTAGGAGTTTTCATTGATCTGTCAAAGGCTTTTGATACTGTAAACCATAACATACTAATAAAAAAACTTGAATATTATGGAGCAAAAAATAATAACTTACTTTGGTTCAAAAGCTATTTGACCAATAGAATGCAATTCATCCAATATGCGCAAAAACAAACAATTCCATATGCTGTAACTTGTGGTGTCCCCCAGGGCTCTATTTTAGGACCCTTATTATTCTTAGTATATATAAATGATTTAAATTTAGCAACACACTTCTTAAACTGTATTCTTTTTGCAGATGACTCCAATCTTTTTTATTCCCACAGAAATATTAAAACACTTTTTAAAACAGCTAACGAAGAGTTGGGTAAGGTTAATGAATGGTTTATAAGTAATAAACTGCCTCTAAATGTGGATAAAACCAAATCTATTTTATTTCATAAAGTAAATAAATTAGAAAATATTCCCATTAAACTCCCAAATCTAATAATCAATAACGCTAACATTAAAAGAGAAACTTCAGTTAACTTTTTGGGCGTAATATTAGATGAACATTTACGTTGGAGTGATCATATAAAAAGCATTGAGAAAAAATTATCAAAAATTATTGCCATGATATATAGGGCTAAACCATTTCTAAATAATAAATCTTTAAAAAGCTTATATTTTTCTTTCATTCATTGTCATTTGATTTATTGTAATATTGCATGGGCAAGTACAATATTATACAATATTAAAAAAATTGTACAGTAAACAAAAACATGCCTGCAGAATATTATTTGGAGCTGATAAAATTGTACCATGCGAGCCTCTTCTGCGTATACTGGGCGCATTAAATGTTTATAAAATAAACTTACATCAAGTTTTAATGTTTATATATAAAACAAAAATGGGACTATCTCGTAAATTATTTCAGTCCTATTTTGAAAAAGTAGAGCATAAATATCCGACAAAATTTTCAAATAATAACTACATTGTCCCTAAATATAATTCAAAACAAATTACATATTCAATTCAATATCGTGGACCCTATTTGTGGAAAAAGTTTCCTAATATTGCAAATACGAAAAAAGTTAGTATACATCAGTTTAAAAAAGAATCGAAACAGGTGTTATTACTTATGGATTTTAATATATCCGATTTTAAATGCCTCTTTTAAACTAAAATTCAATTATATAAAATATGTCTCAGAGTTTATCAATTTTTGTTTGTTTATTTTTCATTATTTCAGTTATGGTGTTTCCTCTTAACTATTAATGAGTTGTTATTTATTTTACTTTTAATTAAATTGGTTAAAAAATATACTTACATAAAACGGTTTTTTAAATTAAGTACTCTTTTATTTTGAATTTTTTGTTCTTTATTTAAATATTACTTTATTACAAATTGTTATAAATTTTATTTTCATATTCTTCAACAAATACTTTGTATAATATACGTATATAGTGTGGCTCTTAAAAATACGTGCTCTTTAATTAATTAATTTATTTATTTTCTTTTTCTTTTTTACTTTTCTTTCAGTTTTTCTTGTTTAGTTGATTATTACTCTTAACATGAATATTGTTCTTGAAGTATTTCTTAAACTAATTGTTATTTATTTTTACGTTTATAATTTTTAATAAATAGTTTGTAAAGTATAAATATATTATCCGGCTGTTGTAAATACGATTGGGGCTCGGTGATAAAACAAAATAATGTCTTCTACTTGCCCCGCCAGTTTTTTTATTTATTTATAAACCTTGTAAATTGTAAAAGTTATTAAACGGCGAAATAAATAAATAAATTAAAAAAAAAAAGCATTCAATCAAATAAAACTAAGTTTTACTAATTTCCAGCAATGTAGTAACAGATATCTTACCCTTTATATAGATCCTCATTTAAAAATTTTTAACGCATCAATTCGAAAAGGAGTTGTTTGAGAAAAATTAAAGGTAGCGAAAATTTTACCAATATTCAAAACTATAGACATGGCATCACTAACCAATTACAGACCTACCTCAATTCTTCCAGTATTCTCCAAGCTTCTTGAACGAATAATCTATGATAGAATGTATAAATATGTAACAGAAATACAAAATTTTAAGTGAATACCAGTACTGTTTTCTAACGAATCATTCAACGGAACGTGCAATCAATGACCTCATGAACAACATCAGCTCATCTTTTGATAAAGGACAGCTTGTATTGGGATAAAAAACAAAAATATTAAAGAGTTTGTATTGGTATAAAAAAACAAAACTATTGAATGGTTCACCAGTTATTTAAATAATAGACAACAATGTGTCATAATTTACGATATTTTGAATTCAAAGCAATTAGAAATAAAATGTGGTGTTCCACAGGGATAAATTCTTGCCCTCTTGTTGTTCCTTGTATACGTTAATGACGTTCTCGAAAGCTTCAAGTCTCAATTGCATTATATTTGCAGATGATACAAATCTGTTTTATTCATCTTCTTCTTTTGATGACCTCATTGACAGTGTCAACCTTGAGCTTTAAAAACTTAAAACATGGTTCAGTGCTACTAAGTTATCGATAAACTTACGAAAACTAAATATATTTTATTTCATTCAAAGCAACAAAAAAAGGCACATTCATCAATTCTTCCCTCTCTAAATATCGATTTCAACAAATTTTGAAAGAACCCAAACAATGGAATTTCTTCGAGTGGTTATAGACAAAAATGTTTCATGGACAGCTCAAATAAAGGCCATCAACACTCAACTATCGAAAAATCTTGTTTTAACTTTCGCAGCTAGACCATTTTTATCGCAAAAAAACTTAAAATTTCTTCACTTTTTGTTTATTCATAGTCATCTTACATAACATTGCTTGGGGAAGTACACACCAGACAATATTGCTTGGGGAACAACCAGCTAACATTGCTTGGGGAAGTACACACCAGACAATTCTAATGTCTCTTTATCTACGGCAGAAACATGCTTCTAAAATTATATATCATAAAAACAAACATACATATGCCAAACCTCTATTAAAAGAAATGAAAGCGCTAAACATTAATCAAATCAATATCTTTGCTAATATACTATTTATGCTAAAATATAAAATAAGATTAGTACCTATACGTTTTACAAAAAACTTCTTTTATTCAATTACCAATAATTTTAACACTAGAGCAACTGCTAACTTTATCGTACCCCGAAAAAAAACTCTTAATTTTCTACCTCTTATCGCGGCCCCTATTTATATAACAAACTAATTCCAAAGTGCACCTTAATTACTATTCCTGACAATATATTTTCTTTAAAGTCATAGCTTAAAAATCTTTTTCTTAATATAGATAGTTACATAGAATTGTACTAGTTCACATGATAAATAAAACTTTGAACAAAACTTGAACTAAAACAATCTACAACGTGAGAAAGGTCGGATTTATATATATATATATCTGAAAAACATTAAAAAAAAAACAAAAAAACTTAATAAAACAAAAAAATTAAAATAAAATACATACACACAAATCATAATACAACTTGAAAAAATAATACAAAATTTTATCACAATATTTAAAATAATTGTGCATAAGAATTACAATGTTATGTGTATCTTGCGTAATACCCCAAGGTTCTCGATAATAAGACTTATTCCGTCTTTTACGAGTTCCCTATTACAATATAATCTATCTTAACAAGTCATTCATAATATATTCAACTAATGTTCCTAATTTATTTATTTTTCGATTGTTTCCTCTTTTTTAACTGAGTGTTATTTTTTTTGTTAAATGTATTTTAGCAGTACTTGGTCAAATATAATCTTTTGTAACGAAAGTATATTTTGATTATATTACGACATAAAAAGATTGTAACTAATGTGTAGTTGTGAAAATCTTATTTAAAATAAAAAATTTTAAAAAGAAAAGTATATTTTAAGTTTCTAAACAAATGTTAGTCAAAAAAGTTGATGTAAAAGAAGGTTTGTGCTATTGCTTTTATGGAAAAGCTCGAATTTTTAACAATAAACAGTAACATAAGTTTCACAAAATAGAGAAGTGATTATAAAAATTATTAAACAAGAAGTCATTAACTATAATCATCAATTATAACTTTTGTTTTTGTTTTATTTTGTTCTTTTTTACATTTCGTCAATATTTATAAAATTTACAAGCTAAGATATAATAATATATGCAATTACAGGTAAAGAGTTTTACTATAAATATAAAAAGAACTCGTAGAAGACCATATGGTCATGATGTCAAGAACCGCTGCAAACACGTTACATATTTACGTGTTAAATATTGCACATAGTAAATTATTTTTTTTTATTGTGTACTATAGCATTAAAAGAAAATAATGTTTTAAATAAAAATTAAAATTTACAAATAAATTTATTAAAGAAAATATAGACAGATATTGTTATAGCAGTATAAACTTGTAGATCGTAAAAAATTGAATTTACTATTCAAACAAACTGATCATTTAATAACAACACAACAAACTATATAAACCGTACAAATCATATGAGTAGAAACTAAGCGCTAACCCTGAATAGACAAAAAGAGTCTTAAAAGATTTTAAAAGTACATTTATATATTGTCAATTTCAAATACTACTTCTTTTAACTTTTTTTAAAAAGATATGTGACTCCACTCAAAGGAAAAGTCAAAGTTATTTAAGACAATTTTGTTCCAAAGATACGCTTTACAAAATGTTATGCAAAAATTGACTATGATTATTTTGCGAAAATGGTTTCATCATAAAATCATCACTTCGTAAATTGTATTTATGTTTTTGCTTTGTTATAAATAAATTATGAAAAAGGGAAGGAGATAATTTTGTTTTATATGCCTACATAAAAAAAAGAATATTGTAAACTTAAAGTTGATATAGGTTTAATACATTCTCATTTTTCTTAAAAGAGGCTTTTCTTAAGATGAGTTTGTCGATCAAACGAATTAACTAAGCTTGCTATATGTTTTCGATGACGTCAAAGAGGCTTGATTTTAGTTTTAATGTACTGCCCCACTCAATATTTGCATAGTTAATATGGCAGTGAATAAGTGAATAATAAAGTTGCGTTAAAATACGCACGTTTAAATAGCTATTTGATTTGTATGACATTGCAATACTTTTTGAAATATTGTTGCATAAATTTTCGATTTGATGTCTCTATAAAAGATTTTCATTAATATACACTAGTGACCATAGGAATGGACACCCATGTAATTTTTACCATTTTTCTTAGAAAAGTGGACATATATTGCATTTGGTGGAATTAATTATTTATATTTATATTTAAACACGTCATCTATTATTTGGCTTTTAGAAAATTGCAAATTTTAATCGTTTATATCAATTTTAAACATAATTATGGATTATTTTGTTAATTGGTGTCAAAAATGAGTCATTGCTTTGCTAACGGGTTCCTCTAGTAAAAGGTGAATGCTTCTTTATTTTTGTGCTTTTGTCAAAATTAGTCTATTTATTGTGATGACTAATAGTTAATTACGTTATTAATTAACATTTTTATCCATACATCTTTTAAGCTATAAATACAAGACCATTGTTTTGTAGTCATTTAGTTGAGTTTCAACAATTTCTAGTGAAAAGTCGAAAGTGCTCTTGAAGATTTAGTGTGTTTTTTAAAATTGTACTTTTATTTACAATGGCGAATGGATATTGGTCACCTACAAAGCGATGCAAAGCTGTTACATTACGTGGAGAAGGTTATTTGTATATGAAAATTGCCAAAAAGTTGGGAAATGGATGCACAAAATCTGGAGTGAGTAAGGTGTGCGAAAGGTTTAGGCAAACCAATACCTTTAAAAATATGCCAAAAAATGGAAAAATTAAGAAGACAACTGCCAACGATGGCAGATGATAATGAGGTTTTTACTTAAGAACCGAAGAGCAACTTCAGCTGAAATTAAAAATGATTTAGAGGCCGCCGGAGTTTCGATTAGTTCAAGAACATTTTACCGAAGGCTTTTTGAAAATTGTTTAAAAGCAAAAAGACCCAGAAAAAATCCATATATAAAAAAAAAATAACGAAAGAACCGTTTGATTTGGGCAGAAGATCACAAGGAGTGGACAAAGAAAGACTGGGCAAGAGTTATTTGGAGTGATTAAAGCAAGGTTTCTATTTTTAGAAGTGATGGAATTAATTATTTGAGAACAAGGCCCGGTGAAGATCTTTTACCTGAGTGCACATTGGTTACAATGTGCACTCAGGTAAAAGATCTTCACCATTTGTGATCATCCCATTTGTGTCATGGTGTGGGGATGCATTGTAGATGTAGATGTAGATGGTATTTTAAGGGTTTTTAAGCATGTAGATGGTATTTTAAACACCAAAAATACCAATAAAACATATTAGAAGCCAAATTACTCCCATGGATTGATGATTTGTTTGAGGGCAAAACAGAAACCTGTGTTTCCAGGAGGACAGTGCTACATGCCACACCGCAAAAACTGTCGAAAATTGTTTTGAAACCAAAAAATAAACGTTTTGAAGTGACCCGGAAACAGTCCGGACCTGAATCCGATAGAAAACCTGTGGTCTCGACTGAAAAAACTTCTAAGGAAAGAAAAACCTGGGAACAAGCGACAATTATTAGAGGCCATAATCAAGTCCTGGTTTTACGTAATCAGCACTGAAGATTTGGGCAATCTAGTGGACTCGATGGCTCGTAGGATTGCTGTAGTGACAAAAAATAATGGGTATCCAAAAAAATGTTAGGTTTTTTTTTTATAAGCCATATTTTTATAACATGTTTTGTAAGCTGTAAAACGTAAATTTACTATAATTTGCCTCTTTGTCATTGAAATGTTATATTTTTATATTAAAGTTGTGAATTTTAATCAAAATTTTAGTTTTTTTAAATCTAAACAGATCAAAAAATAATAATCAATATAGAAAACCGCATAAATATGGTTATTTTTGTTTACAAAACACACCAAAGTGAATTTTTCATATATTTTGAAGGGGTGTCCATTCCCATGGCCACTAGGGTATATTCCTAAAAACTGTGTTTTACTCTTTTTACTTGAATTTTATCAATAAATATGGAAATATGAAATACTTAAAATAAAAATAAATATAATTTTTTGGTTAAAAAATGAAATATTTAGTTTTGTTATACGAAGTATGACGAAGTATTGCCAAAGAAGAAATTGTTGGCAATGTCAAATATTAAATGGCTTCTCAAAGTATTGAAGAAATTGTCAAATATATAACACAGTTTAGTAAAGACGGTTTTAAAGAGCATTTTTAAAAAAATTTTTTTTTTTACAGATTTATATAAAAGTTTTGTTAATAGGACACACTCATGGCTTTAATAAAACAATAAACGTTGTTATAACTTTCCAGTTTACTTTGCACATAATTTGGAAGGAACTGTTAGTTTAAATGAACAAATTCTAGGAAAGATTCTATAGTTTTACAAAATACTGAAAATGATAGTGGATACCGTATAATACGGGTAAATATTTTTAAGGTGAAATCTTTGAGTAATTAAAAATGAAGATCCATTTTAAAATTGCGCAATTGACGGACCAGATACTATACTAAACAAAAATTTTTAAATTGTTAAAAAAAAGAGCTCAGATTAAAATTAGAGTTGCCAGAAAAAAAATAATAAATAAAAATAACATGTTGATTCAAACAATACGCATAAATTGTTAAAAAAAGGAACTGATGACAAAAGTTTCGAAACGAAAAGAAAACGAAAAACTTAAAACAAGAGTGGTTAAACATCGTTTAAGTAAAAAAATTTGGGAAGCACTGAAGATGAATGTTTTGATTCTCGGGCTCGTCCTTATGAAGAAACGCTATGAAATCACGATAGTCTCAAAGCGTTATCGTATCAAGTTGTAAGTTTCCAACAAAAAGAAAAAATGTTTTAAATTATAGCTGTTTATTTATAAATGAATTATGTTTTTATGCAGCTATAGTATATCTTTATTAAGTCGAATGTGGAATGTCACTTCTCTTGATCAATGGAATAACATGTGAATAGAAAAAAATAATGGCGATTTTTAAAGTGAAAAAGGAATTCTAAATCAAATACAAAAAAACAATGAAGTTGTTAATTTTTTTTTTGTTTTTAACAATTTTTTTGTTTCTTGCATTTCAACTGTTTATAACAATTAAACGTAAAAATAAGAATTTAAACTATTATTAACTTGCAAATCCATGTCAAGATTTTGTTTACGGTAATCGTGATTACGATTGAATCAATTTAAAAATTTTTTCTCCACGTATACAGTCAAACAAAGTAAATTTACTTCAAGATCTCTTAAAACTTTAATATAAAGCATATGTGACAGTTTTTAAAAATGCAAAGAAGTGATGTTATTATTTTAAAATTTGTATTATAAGAAAGAATTAAAAACTTTTATGCTCTTGCTATGGTTAATAGTAATTACAGTATATCAATAAATAAAAATATAAATTAACGCTGCTTCTGTTTTTGAATATTTTGCCGTCATCTTTTTATTAAAGATAACAAAAATCATTTTTACGACGGTTCCTATCGTTACACTGAATTTAAGTATTATGATAAAGGAACATTTTCTGAACATCAAAAAAAATCAATAGAAACTGGTAAAAATAATTTTCCTGTCTTTTTATCATTTGACTGCAAAACTAGTGTTGAAAAACTGACCCAGTTACCGACAAAATATATAAAAACAATATCTATTTTAAATTATTTTGTCAAAGTGTTGTTATTATTTGCAACAATGATTCAGTTACTGAAAAATGTTTGGAAAAGGTACTAATGATCCTATAAAGAAACAACTTGTACTTTATTTTGAAAATACAATAGAAAGTGTAAGAAAATTTCATATGATAAGTTACCCCAATAATAAATTGGATTGATATGATGTGTATCACGCAACATGTGAATCCAATTTATTTTGCTCATCGCAATTTTTAACGGAATTATTTATCATTGTTTCAAAAAAGAAAAAGAATTAGAAAATAAAAAAAATAAAACATACAGTTTATAACATGATTGTCATCGCAAATGCATTGGTAACCCTAACCCTGACCCTAACCTTAACACTGAACAGTCCAAGGAAATTTATCTAGGAAACTATTCCAACAAATTTTTTTTAGAAAAAAACAAAGAATTGAAAATCACCAGTAAAAAAATAAATAAATTCGGAATACAAATAATGTACTTTGTACGCTATGTAAATTACCTGGAAAAAAAAAAAAGCAAAAAATATTCTATATCAAACTGATGTAGCTTTTTATGAAGTTTTCGATCATAATAAATTTTTTTTACTTTTTATTATAAAAGAAGTCAGGTCTTATACTATATGTTAAGTCGTGCAGTAAAATTGATTTATTTACTCAGCAAAAATAACTCAATGTTACCTATATCGTCATTCTGAAAAAAAAAATAATAAAAAATGGTTTATTGCAAATTTTTAGTTTAATCTATTTATGTTCACAATGGCTGTGGTTAATTAAATCTTGCAATTTTGAGTCGGAAAATGGAACCATGTGCGATTTAATCAATTTTAATTACAATGAAGCAGTTCTTGGTACGATAACACTGATTAGACAATTTCTGACTGAAAGACTGTTAAAATTATGGTTTGAAGATGATACGATATAATTTGGAAAGATAATTTTTTTAAAGAGCACCTTTAAAAAGTTTTAAAATCATTTTATTACTCATATTGCAAACATTGATTTATTTACCTTGAACCACGTTTTTTTTATAATTTTTAATTCAATTTAGAGTCTATTTTTCGTAATGCTGCAAACAATTTATGGTTAAAATATATTTTAATAAAAGTCGACCTAAATGGCATTTCATTTTCATTAACAGGAAAAAATTAAGTCATTGATGAATTTTAAAAAATTTTAAAAACATTAGAAAATCAAATAATCATTTAGTCATCGATCACGATCTTTTTACTGGCGTGATTATTGTTTCCGTTCATCAAAGTTGTAACGTTAATATTAGCAGATGTCAAAAAGTTTGTCATGTTGAAGTTTTGCTCATAATGCGAGTCTTGATAGTCATATTATAACTGCAAAAAGATTAAAAAACCTCTTTTTGTTGTTGAAGGGTTTACGGTATTGCGTATTTTTTAGGTCATTAAATTCAATACACCGCATCATTGACATGAGGCAATATATTTATTACCCTATTAATTATATAGAGTAAAGTATACTAAAATGTAAGTATAAAACTATGTTCCTAACAATTAAATCTCGGAATAGTGTGCTAATGGTAGGTTTACATATAATATTTTAAATAAGTTTGTCAGATCAGGTTATCCTGCTACTGGTAACATGTAACCCAGTACAATCTGCTTCATGTCCTGCTGCCTTGTAGGATACGCCTTTTTAGACAAAGGCTAGGAGATGCCAACTCCGATCTAAAACACCCCCTGCCTTGGGTCTCTTGGTTGAGTAAAGGCTAGAGATGGTGTCTCGATAAAAAATACCCATCTTGGGCAGATGTTAAATGCACCCAGCTACTGTCTTGTAGAAGGCCTCCTAGGCAAAGACTTAAGGGGTAAACAGATTTTATCTGTTGACCAGCCTCGCACCCCTTCTTCATCTATTAGGCTGGCGCAGATGTATTCTAATACATTGTTTCCAGTTTAGGATGTTGAATGCTGGATCTTCTTGACTCAATGCATAAGTTTTGCTTGTGTCTCTGTTTTTATGACTAGGCAACTCATTCTATTATCTCCAAATGAGGGTACAGCTCTAAAACTCAGTTTTATGGTTCTGAGGCCGGCTGGTAGTCAGGTTTCCCGAACTCTGTGGTAGCTCTCAGAGAGGCTGATTCCATCAACAGCTGAAAAATATCAGAGTATTAACAGTGCCATGTTGCGCATGGATGGTGTCCCTGTTTGTACTTTTGGTGTGCATTGTGGAGGCCACATTTGGAGCCCTTTGTTACGGATTAGGGTTTATTAGTAGTAATGAGGCAATTGCTTGGGCTATTAAACAGTGTTCTGAGTACTATCTATGCTTTGAGTCAAGTTCTTCAATCTAATTTAAAAATGAATAAAGTACCAAAAACTATAAAACACAACAAACCATCATCATCACCAAGTTCCTTAAACCTATCATTCACTAATATTCGTGGCCTTCGAAGTAACTTTTCTTCTGTTGAGTCTTATCTCTTGCAAAGTTCACCAGACCTACTTGCTCTTTGTGAGACTAATTTGAGTTCGGCTGTCTCATCTTGTGATCTTAGTGTTAATGGTTATCTTCCTCTAATTCGTAAAGACTCCAATAGTCACATGCTTGGCCTGGGCATTTACATTCGTAAGAATTCACCCATTTGTCGTGAAACTAGGCTTGAATCCACAGACTATTCTTTCATGTGCTTTTGTTTAGCACCACTTCACTCTATTGTCTTTCTCTTTGTTCTATATCGCTCTCCTTCATCTCAAGACTGCACACTTTTTGACGTTATTTCTGATCATATTGACCAAGCCCTCTCTCTTTATCCATCAGCTAATATAGTTGTTGTCGGTGACTTTAATGCTCACCACTCTGAATGGCTTGGCTCTAGTGCCAGTGATTCGGCTGGCATTAAAGCCCACAACTTTTGCCTTTCTCAATCCCTAACTCAAATAGTCAACTTTCCAACTCGCTTTCCAGACAATCCGAATCATTTACCTTCTCTACTCGATTTATGTCTTGTTTCTGATCCTATTCAGTTCTCAGTTTCTGCACATTCACCCTTAGGTACTTCCGATCACAGTTTGATATCTCTAAAACTTATATCTCATTCTTCTTCATCACCTGAATCCCCCTATTATCGCACCTCTTACAACTACAGTAAAGCTGACTGGGATTCTTTCCGTGACTTTCTTCGTGATGGCCCTTGGGTAGAAATCTTTCAACTTGCTGTCGACAAATTTGGTTCTTACATAACTTCGTGGATTCAGGCTGGCATGGAATCTTTTATTCCCTCCCGACGATTCCAGGTCAAGCCTCACTCTCCTCCATGGTTTTCTTTACACTGTGCTGCTGCGATTGCCAATCGAAACCGTTACTTCCATATTTATCAGCAAAACAATTCTACAGAAAACAGACGTCTGTTTATTACTGCTAAAAACTATTGTAAAAAGGTTTTGTCTAACGCCAAAACCCGCTATTCTCAGGTCATGAAATCTCGTATCTCATCTCAAAAATTAGGCTCCCGTGACTTCTGGAGAATCTTTAATAATATCAATAATTAGGGCAAATCTATAATTCCACCTCTCTTGTATGGCTCAGACTTTGTCACCTCACCTAAAGACAAAGCCGAATTGTTTGCTAAAAACTTTTCATCAATATCATCTCTTGATTCCACTAGTTGCGTTCTACCAGATATTGTCAATAAACAGGTTGATCCATTGCTTGACATTCATATCACTCCAGCATCTGTATCTAAAGTGATTTCCTGCCTAGACTCTTCTACAGCTTGTGGCCCGGACAACATACCTGTTATTGTCTTGCAGAAGTGTTCTCCGGAGCTGTCGTCTATACTCTCAAAACTATTTAACAAGTGCTTATCAGAGTCTTGCTTTCCAGCCTGCTGGAAAGCGGCATCTGTTATCCCTATCTTCAAAAATTCTGGAGAGCGATCTGATTCGTCTAACTACCGTCCCATAAGTCTTCTTCATATCATAAGCAAGGTTTTTGAATCTCTAATTAACAAACACTTAATTTCTCATCTTGAATCTAATAACTTACTTTCTGACCATCAATATGGATTTCGATCTTCTCGTTCTACAGCTGATTTGCTAACAGTAATAACTGACAGGTTTTATCGTGCATTAGATAAAGGTGGAGAGGTTAAGGCCATCGCTTTTGACATTTCAAAAGCTTTTGATAAAGTTTGGCATGCTGGTCTTCTCCACAAGCTTTCTTCTTATGGTGTATCCGGCAACATCTTTAAGATCATTGAATCCTTCCTTTCCAATCGTAGCATAAAAGTTGTCCTCGATAGACAACATTCTTCTTCTTATTCTGTAACTTCAGGGGTTCCTCAAGGTTCTATCCTTGGCCCTATACTCTTTTTAATTTACATTAACGATCTTCTAGATATTCTCACATCTAAGGTGGCATTGTTTGCTGATGATACCACCATTTATTCTTGTCGTGATAAGAAACCATCACCCTCTGATTGCTTGGAGGGGGCAATTGAACTTGAAAAGGATCTCACTTCTGCTACAGCATGGGGCTCACAGTGGCTGGTGGACTTTAATTCAGATAAAACTCAATTTTTTTCAGCCAATCGTTATCGCAATAATTTAGATCTTCCTATATTTATGAACGGTGATGTACTCGATGAGTCACCTACTCTTCATCTTCTAGGATTAACTCTTACTTCCAATCTTTCTTGGAAACCATATATCAAATCAGTTGCAAAATTAGCATCTGCTAAGGTTGCATCTCTTTATCGAGCTCGTCACTTTCTTACTTCGGATTCTATTCTCTATCTCTATAAATCTCAAATCCGGCCTTGTATGGAATACTGTTGCCATATCTGGGGTGGATCTTCTAATGATGCCCTTTCTCTTTTAGACAAGGTGCAAAAACGCATTGTAAACATAGTTGGACCTGCTCTTGCAGCCAACCTCCAACCATTATCACATCGTCGTAATGTTGCTTCTCTTTCTCTTTTCGACAAATACTATAATGGGCACTGCTCTAAAGAGCTAGCGTCTCTTGTGCCATCTACTATAATTCATTCTCGTGTTACTCGTCATTCAATTAAGTTTCATCCTTTTTCTGTGACTGTTCCTAAGTGCTCCAAAAACGCTTATTCGTCTAGTTTTTTTCCTCGAACATCAGTTCTTTGGAATTCGCTTCCTTCATCTTGCTTTCCTGATTCTTATAATTTGCAATCTTTTAAGTCGTCCGTCAATCGTTATTTTGCTCTACAATCTTCATCTTTTATCTCTCAGTAACTTCCAACTTTAATTAGTGGCTGCTTGCAGCCTTGTTGGAAGCGAAGATGTTTAAAAAAAAAAAAAAAAAAGTGGAAAATTACTTAACATATTTTTTAAACTTCACTTACTTGGTTTTTCACTTATTTCACTTTTTACATACTAACTACTTTCATAACGTAACTAATTACTTTGGTTACTAACTACCAACTTTTTAACGTAACTAATTACTTTTTTGCACGTGGTACTAGTAACTCTTCCGTGGTTATTTTATACATAAGATATCGGAGACTCCCCTTCATCCATTTTAGTTTCTTGCAATTGTTATTATTTATTAGCTTAATCACCAATATTTTGCAGTTTTAGTTTATATCTAAGATAGGTAAAATATTTTTATTAAATTTGATTTATAAATAAATTTGATTTGCTTTATATGCCGTAAGTTAAAACATATATTGTTTAAATAAGTAAATCAAATCTATTTATAAATCAAATTCAATAATAATATTTTATCTATCTTAGACACATACTAAAACTGCAAAATTTTGGTGATTTAATTGCCCTCTATAATATATCATCCTAATTTTTAAAGAAGTTCATTACAAAAGGGAAAAGGAAGTAATTAGTACTCAAATTTGAGTAATAGTATTTTTAATATCTTTACAAATGTTTAAAATATGTTTAAAAAAAATTTTAAACATATTTTAAACATTGTATACAACATTGGTATAAATTCAATGTTGTATACAAGGTTTACTCAACGTTGGCCCTATGTTGTATACAACATTGGCCCAACGTTGCATCAACATTGGCCTTTCGTTGCATACAACTTTGGCCTTACGTTGTGTACAAAACTGGCCCGAAATCGAATGTAACATTGAGCCAATATTGTATAAACGTTAGGCAAATGTTATTATAAATTAGCTGTATACTGAACATCAACAACAAATTTTAAATATCGGCCTAAACTTTATGCAACATTAGATCGTTGTTACAAATAGATGACTGGCAATGAAGTTTATAGAGAAATAAAAAAAAAATGTATAATACAAGTATAAAGTTTTATTTATTTGGTTTACATAATTTCTCGGTTAAATATACACATTGCAAACACCAAACATAAACCAAAAACTTTCAGAAGGCAAATATATGGAGTAGTTTCGATAATAGCTCAGCTACTTGTTATTGAATTGTGTTTAAATTATGTTGTTTGGTGCCCACGAACCGTTCTAACACAAAACGTTCAAAAACGTTCGTCGAACATTGTGAACGTTCGGGTACGTTCTATGAACGTATGGGTACGTTCTATGAACGTTCATAGAACGTTCTTGAAAGTTCGCAATGTTTTGTGCTAGACTATCATCTTTTCTTCCACCATCTCTATCAAATGCCTGCATAAGCCATGCTTATTTGAATTCACAGTTTCTGTAAAAAATTATTTGTTTGTTAAATTATGCACCAAAGAAACATAACGAATTGAAAGTAATTGTGTAATGCAGAATTGAAACTAAATAAATAGCTTCTCTAAGCCAATTACCAATAGCAACACGTGCAATAATCATTTTTCTATTCCGAATATTTGTCCTCTCTGTGCATAGTTTAATTATTCAGCTAGGCCATTTTTAAAACTATTTTCAGTAAGTAACATATACTTTTTTTAACTCCAATTTGTTCCAAATATTTAACCTGCAAAAATATAAAGCCTTGCAATAGTTAAAATTACTTTTCGTTGCACTTAAATTAAAGTAAAACCGCATAAACTAAAACCTTCAAACAGTACTTTGTTTAAAGTACATAAATTGCAAAGATATCAAAAAAAATGCACTAACGATTCATAAAAAAATATTTACCATTTGCTTAAGTATTTTCTTGTCTTTTAAGTTTTTTTCTAGAGTACTTAAATTCTCTATTGATTTCTTGATACTTATTCAGGCAAATCATTAATTAGCATATCTTTGAGACTCTTTCTAAGCATGATTAAATTTAAATATAATGTGTTTTGTAGTTCACCAAGTTGCACTTCAATGCTTGCCAACCGTGCCAAAAATACCAGCATATCTTTATGATATACAAGTTTATCTTTAAACAATAAAGTTAATTATATTCTTAAGAAACTATACAACAAATTACATGCAACACTTGAAATTTATGAAAGTAAATACAACTACCACTAATAAGGTAAGTAAAATTAAAGACAGAGGAGCAAATTTTTAATGATAAAAATAAATACTTGCTGATTGATTCACAATGCTTTTATGAATTATAGTTTTTGTTTGTGTGCATTCAATTTCTTGCACTGATACAAAATAATTTTCGTTAATATTTGAGATACAGACTTCACTGTAAAACAAAAAAATTTATAGTAAAACAATGTTTCTCCAAATTTTTTTAATTTTTATTCTAAATATTAACAATAAAACAACTTTTAAACATAATATAAATGTTTATACAATGAAAAATAATAAACCATCAGCAACTGTTAAAATTTCAAACTCATATAAAGATTATGTTTCCTTTTGCTAAAAGTTTATTTAAAATGGATTTTAAAGTTGATGTAAACTTTAAATTTTGAAAATTGTAAAAGGTAAAGGTATGTTTAAAGATTTCCTATCAATATTAAAAAGACTTTAGAATTAAAAATTACCATTTAATAAATTTTGTTTATTCAACTTCTCAGAGCAAATATTGAACTTCTGCAAAAAGTTTGGAGAGCAGAAGTTTAGCCTTCTGCTAAGTTTAATCTGCATTGCTATAAAAATATATAAATAAATTCATTAATAAATAAGTAATAACTAAAGTTAATGTATTAATTTAAAGTTGTTAACTGTTGTACGCAAACTAAATATGAACGATATCCAATAAAATCAATTAAAAACTAATAAAAGTAAGAATAATGTCCCTCTGCCTCAGAAAGATATAATATATACAGTTTTGGTTTGATTTAAATTGGACAAAGAAAAATCATGATTTAAATTGATATTTTTACTTTAATTATTTTTAATCTCATAATTCAATCAACAATTATAGACTAGTCATTGGTCTTATAATAAAATGTCTGGTAATATTAGAAAGCTCTACAATTGCGGCCGTAGCGCAGTGGTTAGAGCGCTCGCTTTATAAGCAGGAGATCCAAATTCAAAACGAGCTCTGGACATATTTTCGCGTCACGGTAAGGAAGGAGGCGTGAACGTCCTGTATAAATGCACTTTCGCTGTGCTGTGTGACAAGTCCGTTAGGTCTTCTTCGGACACCTATAAAAAAAAAAAAAAAAGTACAATTTTGATTCTAGTAACATCACTTTTTGTACACAGTGTTAATATATTAGTAGATGGGGTTTCAAAATTAAACACAGAAAAAATCAATAAAAAGAAACATATTTAAAGTGTAAAACATCAGCTTCTAGCAATGCCACTTTAGTAGTCATATTTAAAATTTTAAATTTAATGACACTAGTAATGCATAATTTGAAGGTATTAATAATGCATTCATAAACTATTTCTGTGTAAGACCTTACAATTATTTTTTTTTAATACTTATCACTGCATGACATTTCAAATGTTTGATTTATTTAATAAAGATTTAAATGATTTTTGTAATAAATATTTAAAATATCTTCTTAATTAAATAAATCAAACATTTGAAATGTCAATACAGTAAATACAGTATTGAAAAAAAACTAACTGAAAGATCTTACACAAAAATAATTTGATTATTGCCTTTAATTTTTTTAACATTGATAATTTAGATTGTAGTAAAATGTTATGAGCACATTATTTAAATGTTAATAAATATTTTATTCTTTAAAAAAATAAAACAATATGTCATAAGAACCTCTTGTAATTGACTACTTATGCGGTAATCTTTTAAGATTCCTAGAAAATTAATAAATATAGCATATTTTGTTAATTTTTATAATTTTACAAAATCAAAAGTTAGTATCAAAAGTTTTTTTTATTATGTAAAACGATACTATTTTTAAAAAATGTTATGCAACAAGTTTTAAAGATATACTAATAAGATGATCCGCCATTACATTGGCCGAATATTGGCTCAACAGCACTACGACATTAGTGTAAGAACAGATTTTTATTACAAAATATTGAGCCGATACTACATTGGCCAATGTTTGCCCAACAAAGTTCGATGTTAGCTAAAAACAGATTTGTTTATTTAAAATATTACGCCGAAAAAACATGTCTAAATATTGGCCCAACGGAATAAATTTGCCATGTTAAAACTTACGTTGGGCCGATGTAAGCTTGACGTCTGGGAAAAGTGTATTAAGAGATGAAAGCCATTTAAACTTGAACCTATTACTTTTAGTAGTTGTAACATTCCCATTTTCACTGTTAAAAACAATATTACCTTTTTATGCAAATCAAATGTGCCTTTATTACTTTTTCAGTCACTGAAAAATGCTTTTTAGATTTAATACAGCTTAATCTTATATAAAGTTCTTTAACCAGTGTACTTTTTATTTTCTTACTAGCTTCTAAAATATCTAATTCTTTTAAAGTTCTTTTTTTTTCACGCAATCCATTTTCTTCGTTGTCTCCTAAATCTATTACTTCTAAGGCATTAATTAATACATCAACGAATTGTTGTCCAAGTGTTGAATCTGTGGTGCTGAGAGGCTTGTTACTACTTTTACCAACATCATAATCAGTGTGGTCAATATTTGTAGTAACTCCGTTGTCCAATAAAGTAGTTTGTTCATCATAATCTTTATTAACAATGCCATAATCAAATTCTTTTATTCCAATTTTCTCAGGATCAATTACTTTTGTAACTTAAATGTTTTTGTTAAATAAGTTTAATATTCTAATCATTTCCGATCAATATAATAGAAAGTGACCCGATCGCTAAATATACTAGACACAATTAAAATATGGCTTAACGTTTATATAGCAGCTATGGAACTTTACTAAATCCAAACCAAGATTAAGTTGCCAGGCATGATCCTAGAGGAGATAGGCAAATAAAAATAACTAATCTCACCATATCAACTATTGCATCTGCTTCAGGTACCATATTGCTTGTCCGTTTTCCTACTTTATCACCTAACATGGTTGTTATACATGGAACTGTTCAATTGCTATACGGTAATATTTTAACCAGATATGTTGACTTAATAACAAGGCTTGTTGTAAATTTGGGGCCTACTTTAATTCAAAAATTAACCGTAAGAATGCAACGTCAAGTAATTCAACCATTGATAGACTATGGAGATTATAAGTTTTCGAGATTTGTTCTTCTCATCAACTCGTCGAGCTTAACCTGACAGGTTGATGCAAAGAATCAATGATCAGGCTAACCCTCGTAATTGAATCCTCCTAAGATCAGGATCTTTGTCAGGTAGCTACTATTGGGAGTGTATTTAGCAAACTTTTTTTGCGTAAATTTGGCGTAAGTTTGGCGTAAGTTCAAAAAAGTGAAATTCGTATTCACGAAACTTGCGCAGTTGCGTTCAACAAAACTTATTTTATGTATACGTTTAACAAAACTTATGTTATGTTTACGTTTAACAAAACTAATGTTATGTTTATATTTAACAAAACTCTAGTTTTGTTTACGTTTAACTAAACTTATGTTATGTTTACGTTTAACAAAAGATATGTTAATTCGTTAACAAAACTAAGCTTTTTCGTAAGTTCAGCCGCTGAACTTGGTGAATACTGACTTTTTAGCGCTAAACTTAAGCGCTAAAAAATCAGTATTCACCAAGCTAAAATGGTATTCAACAAACTTTTTTAAAACTTGCTTAGCTCAACTTGCGCTACTAAAACTTGCGCAGCTCAAAGCAAGAAAATTTACGTTAGCTATGAGCTGCTTTAACTTTGGCGTAAGGTTAAAATCAATAAAAGTTAGAAATGGTGTAATATTATTATGATTCATATATTGTCAGATTGATGTAGCATTTTATTATAAATTATAATGTATACAATTTATGTATATAAATTATATATACTACAATATATTTAACAATAATTATTGATATTTATACAAATATAAATGGAAACTAATTTTTTTTAACTTTGTTGTATAGGCTGGTTTGGCGCTAAACCATCCATATTATAATGTTATTGTTATATTTTAGTATAATATGATCAATTTAATATCTTATAATTGCAATACAACAGCATCAAATGGGATCTTAACATATTTAAATTATATGCGTTATAATGTGAAAGTATAAATAAATATTGATATAACGTCTTTATGACAAGCATTAAGATGTTATAATATTAATTAAGTTAAACTTAATGTATTTAATTTATATATATTAAGATGTAATAATAATATGACATAACATCTTATATGAAATAATAGTAACATTGTTATACAAAATAAAATATTTTAATATCTCATATTATTTAGAGTATAAAGTATATACTATATATTATAAAAGACGCTAAATAATATAGCAACTTTTATATGTATTAGTAGGAAACAACCTGTAATACGGGGTATGGTTGGTCTGTTACTTAATTTAGAGGGGCTGTTTTCCTCAATTTAAAGTTGCGAAACCTTAACTAATACCCTTTTGGAATGGTTAGCAGACGTTAACATAACTCCAAATTAGGTCGATTTTTTCGGCGGCCGTTAAGTTATTTATTCGAGTTAATTCAAAACAGCGAATAAGGAAACGTGATATTACGAGGAAACGTGATATTAAATCCAAGGATTATTAAAGCAAACAAAAACAAAGATAATGGATTTATCTATATATGGTGAAAATTTGAATCTCAGCAGTTCTGATGAAATAAGCTCTGATGATGAAAGCGTAAATATAAAAGGTAACGTAATATATAAACATTTTCAGTTTAATAAATGCAGAACTTAATACATTTATTTTATTTATAACAATGTTGTTAACAAAATAAATGTAATAAATAATTGTATAATTATTAATATATTTTTTAATTTAGAAGTCTATGAACAAAATTTGAGTATCATTGAAAATGATTATTTACCTACACATAATATTGTTTATGGTATATTTTTAGTCACTGTTACCGTACAAAAACTGCTAGTAGAAAAATCAAATATGTCAATTTAAATTTCTAGCAGTTAACTGCTATATTGTATATTGACAGATTTGATTTTTTAACTAGTTAACTGCTAGAAAAACTAACTTAAAACTAGTTTTAAACTTCAGATAATAATTTTAAATCACAAACAATTGATTTAGTGTGCCTTTTTTTGTAAGAAATATTCAAAATAGTTGTTTTAGTCTATTTTCATATTCACTGAGAGTATGCTGATCAATTTGACTTTTAATTTTTATAGAAGGAAAAAAAAATTAATTTATTATTGTAATTCGCATGAAGAAGCATTAAGCTGTGTGAAAAAATATGAGTTGGCTACTACAACAAGATTTGTTGTCTATAGTGTAACCAAGGACTTTGGATTAACAGGTAAACTATAGTTTATAGTGACCTAGTTTTAAAACAAATCATTTTGCATTACACAAATATTTGCAATCTAAAAGCAGTGATTTTGTGACATGTTTTTTTGACTAACATAAAGTTTCTTGGCTTAAATATGAAAATAGTTTATTTAAATGCAAGATTAACTTTGTATCATAACTAAAAATATTAAAAATGATAACCATTTTCATTTTGTCATAATTTGTTTTTAATTTATTAAGTGTTTCCAAAAACCCTAAGGGTTCATTACGTTTTGAGTGGTTTTAATGAAATAAATTGCGTTGAATGAATATATGTCAAATTCAGCATTTTATATATTATATATCTATAATGCTGAATAAAATGCTTTATTATTATTATTATTATTATTATTATTATTATTATTATTATTATTATTATTATTATTATTATTATTATTGCATATATATGTATGTATATATATATATATATATATATATATATATATATATATATATATATATATATATATATATATATATATATATATGTAATGTTTTGTTTTTTTAAGGTTGCGATAATATACTGTGTTTAATTTGTTTGTGTTGCTTTAAAATAATTTTTTAATAAATTAATTAGTCACACTCCAAAAACCATAAATATTTTTTTATAGAAATGATCACAAAAAATCACAATGTTCTATGGGAAGATTATGCCATTCAGTATTCAGGCATACCCCATATGGTTGTTGCTCACAAAATTTTAGATTGTCACCATGGTTTTGATAGAAATATTTCAGCGAAAAACAGTTATAGAAAAAATAAAAAAAATGCCAAGGTAATATTATCACATTTATCATACTCAATTAAAAACATTTGTTCTTGTTTCTCTAAAAAAACAAGATTAAAAGTTTTTAATTGAGTATGGATGAAAAAAACATTACCACTACTTTAAAACAAATAAACATAACATTTCAAAGGTGGTGCCTAATCCTTTTTTTTACAATTTTTAGTAAATTCTAGGAAATAAAAATCAACTTTTATCATTTGTTTCTTTTAGATAGATGATCACAGCTTTCAAAAAAGTTATGTGATTCTGCAAGATACAAAGAAGTTTATGTGTCCTGCAAAGATAGTTATGAGAAAAATATTACAATTTCCTGATTTCAAGGTTTGAGTAACTAAATTATAGGTAACATGCCTGTTATAATTTTATAATGTATGGTGTTATGACCTAAAGAAGCCCTGAATTAAATTTAAATGTCCCCAAAGGTTAGTGGAAAGATATATCTTTCTAAAAATGCACCTTTGTTGAATTAGAATTAAGGTTTTAGGTGTCTCACCCGACTTCTTTGGCTAAAACCCTCTATAAACCCAGTTTTGTCCTTATTGTTTTTGTATCTGGTTTTATTTTTTTAATTTAGATACCTAAGCATTCAGCTTGGCACAAAAATAAAGCTTCAAAACTATTGAAAGAAAAATTAAAAGTCTCATGTTTAAATGAAGTACCTTATATTCGGACAATTGTTGTAGCTATTGATGATTTATCGTGTCATGATAAACACCCTATTGGAAAAGTAAGAATAAAATTGTTTTATATAATTTGTACTTGCAAAAAAGTTAAAAACAGTCCTGCGGTTTGTTTACTAATTTACCATATTAAATATTATTTTAAATCAGGTAGAACTAATTTCTCAAATAATCGATCCTCATATTTCAAAAAAGATTGAAGAATATGTTATAGAAGGAATATACAACATAAGGGAAATAAAGCACCTCCTTCGTTTGACAATAAAAGATACTTTTGGAAATGAAAATCTTCCTCCTTCAAATAGCAGAAGATTCTATCCCAACACTGCAACCATAAGATCACATATAGTAAAAATTAAAAATAAGTTACGGTAAATCACAAATGTTGATTATTTCTTAGAATAAATTTTACATATGAAATGATTTGCTTTACTAGTTTAGATGTTTACTTGATTCATGTTCAAAGTAATCTTAAAAACTTTTATTTTATTAATGTTGTTGTTTCCTTTTATAAAGGTATTCCATGATTGACCAAGAATGCCTTTTGATAAAATGTGAAGAATGGAAAAAATGTGATCCATCTGTCAAAGTGTTTCTTAGACCAAACTGTAGTGGCGAAGATGGTGGTGATAAATGTTCGTTTTTATTTGTTTATCAGTCACAGTGGCAACAACACCTTCTCATGCGCTATGGAACTGAGATACTGCTACTTGATGCCACATACAGGACTACCAGATATTCTCTTCCTCTGTTCTTTTTAACTGTAAAAACTAATTTTGACTACCAAATAGTAGCCAGTTTTGTCATTGAAAGTGAAACAAAACAAGCCATCACAGAAGCGCTTAACACAATAAAAGATTGGAACCCATCTTTTCAACCTTCCTTTTGCATGACTGACTATTGTACTGAAGAAATGGATTCATTAGAAGCTGTTTTTCCAGGTATAAATAAAGTTTATAATAATTTTCATTTGTTAGTGAATATTATGGCAGTTTAAATATACATTTGAAAGCAAATTAAATTGGTATACATTAAAATAATGTAAAGCATTTAATAGAATATTTTGAATTGTTTTTTGTTGTCTTTTTTAAGTTCACTAGAAACTCTTTTTTTTTCATTGTGTAACTCATCTGAATTTGGTTTTTCTTTAACTTATTTTAAAATATAGAGAATTATTTTTAGGTTGCCGTGTTCTTATATGTGATTTCCATAGAGAGCAAGCATAGCATCGCTGGATTGCCAAAAAAACAAACAACTGCTCAGAATTTAAAGATCCAATAATTTCAATGCTACGAAATATTGCATGGGCACAAAATGAAAAGATGGCAGATGCAGCTATAGTTAAGTTAAAATGTTCCAACTTTTGGTTAGACAACAAATTTCATAAATTTAAGAAATATATTACTAATTATTGGTTACAAATTAAAGAAGTGAGTATATTTAACATTATAATTATTACCTCAAATTTAACATTACTTAACATTTTTTGCTATACATAACCCAAGGATTGCAAATTTAAAGCATTAATTTATGGTTAAAACAATTTTAATTTATACTCGTGTCAATGTAAATCTGCAAAAGTGTTATTATTTTTTTCTAGAAGTGGATATGGGGGTATCGTCAGGATCGATTTTTTAATAAACCTTAATACCAACAATGGAATTGAAAGGCAACATGAATCTTTTAAGTATTCGTATCTCCAAAGACATAAAAACTCATCAATTACTGGAATGCTTACTCTTTTAATAGAAGAGTTTTTTGCAGATAAATTTGAGAAGTAAGTATATTAAAAAGTTTTATTGTAGCTTGATTAAAAGCAGTTTATTACATTTAATAGTTCTTTTGTAAATTATTCCAAATACTTACTACCTAAATTTTTCTTTCATAAATTTGGCTTCATTTTTAAAATAGTATATTTTTCTATTATTGAAGAAATTATGAAGTGATATATATATATATATATATATATATATATATATATATATATATATATATATATATATAAATATATATATATTTATATATATTTTTATATTTTTATATATATATATTAGTTTATTTGTTTATACTTATTATTTTTAAGATATTCAGAATCTAATTACAAAATGGATTGTCGATTTAAACAATACAGTTCTAATGTACCTGAATACTTGATAAATAGACCACACCATTTTATTAAACATTGTTTAGAGAAGCAAAATTTGGCTAACAACACTGATCTAACTAAAGTGCAAATGAAAGATCCTGGAGTATTTGTAGTCAATAGCTTTTCTGTTGCAAACAAAAATTACCTTGTTCACTTTGGTGATGAGAAGAACATGCCAAAATGTTCATGTAATGATTGGTTTAGATCTTCTTATCTATGCAAACACTTTTTTGTAATTTTTAGAAAGTATCCACTAACATGGGGATGGGAGTCTATATCGTCTTTATATAGAAGTTCTCCATTTTTAAATATTGACACATTCACCAATGATTTTGTGTTAAGTAAATCAAATATATTCAAGTGTAATCATGTGAATCATATTAGTTTCAACTTAATTAATAACACTGTTTGCAGTACAACTACAATAAATCCATACCAAGATAGTACAAGAAAAAGAAACTCTACTGCCTCTGAAGTCCGCGAAATGTTAACAACCATAAAAAATTTAACATTTGATTTTGATGAATCATCAGAAGAACTATCTGATCTACATGAAACACTTTCAAATGTACTTAAAAAGCTTTATCAAGCAAGAAAAAAAGAGAAAGGTCTACCATTAAGTTCAGGTTATGGTATGCATGATTATGTACACAAAAAACAAAAAAATATAGTTGATTTACCTGTTGTTAAAAAAAAATTGTATTCAAATCGTGTGGGTGAAAAAAAAGATAAGTTAATGGTAGCCTCTGTAATAAAAATTGAAAGTAACTCTCATGAAGCACCAGTACAGGAATCAATTATCACTGAAGATCAAATAACTGGTGAAGAAACATTTCAAACAAATTCTCTAACAAATGATTATTTAGGAAAATCACTTTTATTTGAAAGAAATTATTCTTTGCTTTCACAAGAAGATTTTGAAGACATTTCAAAAAATCGAATGTTATCTGATACAGTTATCAAATGTTTCCAAGATATGTTAAAGAAAGCTAACCCATATGCAAATGGACTTCAAGATCCCATATTGGGACAATTATTAAAGTTTGATGTTCTTGGTTCTTTACCATTTGTACAAATTATATATAATGGGGATTACCATTGGCTTGCCATCAGTACATATGGTTGAACATATGGTGAAATAAATGTGCTTGATAGTAACTTTCATGGAGGTTTAAGCCTTGAAACACAAAAACAAATATGTACCCTTTTAAAGTACAAAAAAGATGAGATAACTGTAAAAGTGCTCTCAGTACAGCAACAAGATGGTGGTATTGATTGTGGTTTGTTTTCAATAGCGTTTATTGAATTTATTTTATCACAAAACAGGTATCCAATAGAAGATATTTGGTTTGATCAAAGAAAGTTAAGAAATCATGCCCTTTCCTGTTTAATAAATAATTTAATAACTCCTTTTCCACTTACAAATAATGCAAGCTGTAGATGCTCTCCAAAGGAATTTAAATTAAAACTGTACTGTTCTTGCAGGATGATTTGGATTCCATCAGATAGAACAATATGTGGAAGGTTTTGTATTACATTTTTTATGTTTGTTATGGAGTTTCCATATAATGCCTGACTGTTTTGGTTGTGGCTGTGGGTTTGTGTAATTTACTTAACTCAGAGGTGTAGACTGGATTTTTAGATGTTTGAGTTGTGGCACTTATTGTGCAAACTTTAAACTTTAGTATGTTCATGCTTATGTCAAATAAGAATGTTTTGCAAAGAATTGTGGTGATTGGAGCTTGGTAACAAAAAACCCCTAATTTTTGGGCCCACCTTGCCCTCAATGTTTGAGCAATGAGTCAGTAAAATATTTTCTTTACTAATTTTATCTAAATTTATATTCTATATAAATATAGATTCTATACAAATATATTCTATATATATAAATTCTATATATATAAATATTCTATATATATAAATATATTTTATATATATAAATATATTCTATATATAAATTCTATATAAATATTTTCTATATAAATATAATGCATATAATAAGTATATAAATTTATATTTATGTTTTTGTTTCCAAGTTCCAATCACCACAAAAATTCTTTGCAAAACATTCTCCTTTCATTTTGTATATTCATTCAAGCATGGATATACAAAAGTTTGGAGTTTAAGTGTCAAAGCTGATACATCTGAAAATCCAGTATACACCTCTGTAACTATATATATATATATATATATTTATATATATATATATATATATATATATATATATATATATGTATATTTATATATATATATATATATATATATATATATATATATATATATATATATATATATATATATATATATATATATATATATATATATATATATATATATATATATATATATATATATATATATATATATATATATATATATATATAGAAAGAGAGAGAGAGATTAAGGCCCTGTGAATCGGCATTTTTAGTTTCGAATCAAAGCGAGTCTTGATCATGCGCGGAGTGTTGCTACATCGACTATCTTATAGCAAGGGAGTGCTGCTACATCGACTGACAAATAGCCTGACTCGCAAGGGAGTGCTGCTACATCGACTGACAAATAGCCTGACCCGCAAGGGAGTGCTGCTACATCAACTGAGGGTTTGGTTGGGGCAGGCAGTCTATCATTATTAAAAAAAAAAAATTCCGGTCTTGCATTTTAATTTTTACTTTTTGTCAACAAAATATGGAAAAAACTTTTTGTCAACAAAATATGGAAAAAACAACATCTAAGGGTTCTATATATATATGTATATATATATATATATATATATATATATATATATATATATATATATATATGCTTATTAAAAAGGCTCATTCTTATTTGTAGGCAAATGGCTCAATGTTCTTCTTGTAACCATTGGTTTCATAAGGAATGCGAAAAAATTAACGATACTTCTTTTGAAAACAAAGATAAATATTGGAAATGTCAAGATTGCTACAACTTGGTAAGAAACTAATAATTTGTTATATAAATTGTTAATAGCTGCTGACTATTTATTAATAGCTAGTGCAATTAGCCTTATATATAAGTAAAGGAAAATCAAAATGAAAGGTTAGTTTACCCAGACACAAAAATTTGTAATTTATTAAAAACCTGTAGATCTCAATTTTTTATTCCTTCTAAATATTTTCCAGAACAGAAATTTTTTGTGTTACAATAACTACTTGCTATTGTATATCTCAGAAACTAGAGCTAATAATTAAATAAAAGCTAATAAAATTTTTTTTATGAATAGGGGCGCCAAACAGGGTTGCTGTTCCAGGCAGCGTTACAGCTATTGTCGCCCTGTTAGAAGCCTTCCTTTATAAATTTAAATGTATTTAATTATTGTTTTCATAATTATTAATATCTGTTTTATTTTAGACTTCAATCATACACTAATCTTAATTCTTCATTGAAACCTTAAAAAACTGCAAAATCACGAAAATCTTTCCCAAACGAAATAATAAAGTGTGGCAGACAGTGCAATAGAATAAACAATCCCTCAAAAAAACGGTTATTTTCATAGCCACATATATTTAAAGACATTATTCTATCTGAACGTTATGTGTTTGTTACAGAGTAACTGAAGCATGTTGAGTTTTTTATGTAAATAATTTTTTCATTATAATGCAAATCTATATGATACTCTTCTAAATGTGAAGATACCTAATGAGAATGTATATATTATAATATTTGTTTTAAATGCAAGCTCTCCTTTGCATAAAGAAGATTCGTTGACCAGATTAGGAAAAAGTTACAGCTACTGATTAGTTAATAATAAAACTATAAAAAACAAAATGGTAAATTTCTTTTAATCAACGAAACCTTTATGACTTTTTTCTGTTGTCTTTATCTGTCTAATATCTCTTTATATTTAACAACATTATTTCATTTTAGTGTGGATACCGTTGAGAAACAGTTTATTGGATACTTTTGCAAAATGGTTTTAATTTAGTAATTTTCATGATTTGAAATTTACTCTATTGATCATTTACTAACTGTTTAGGAAAGAAAACCAAATTCTAAGGTAAGAATAATTTTGTTTATTGTTAACATTTAATAATGGTTACCATAATAAAATATGCAAGATTAAAATTTTTAGCTAAGAGTAAAAGAAAACAATCCTGATGATCTTTAACTCAAACCCATTCCCTTTTCATTCTATGGTAAGATAAAAGCAATTAGTTTTTGTTTCTTTTTTTGTGTATATTTTTCAGCACAATACAATTTTATCGTTTGGTATATACCATGTTTTTTTTTTGTTTTTTTTTTGTTAACATATTTGCTTCCAACGAGGCTGCAAGCAACCACTAATTAAAGTTGGAAGTTACTGGAAGAGAAAAGATGAAGATTGTAGAGCAAGATAACGATTGACAGATGACTTAAAGGATTGCAAGTTATATGAATCAGGGAAGCAAGATGAAGGAAGCGAAATCTAAAGAACTGATGTTCGAGGTAAAAAACTAGACGAATAAGAGTTTTTGGAGTACTTAGGAATAGTCACAGAAAAAGGATATGACTTAATTGAATGATGAGTAACACGAGAATGAATTTTAGTAGATAGCACAAGAGATGCTAGCTCTTAGTTGAACCTGCTTTGCAAGAGCAGATCTAACTATGTTTACAATGTTTTTTTGCACCTTGTCTAAAAGAGAAAGGGCATCATTAGAAGATCCGCCCCAGATATGGCAACAGTATTCCATACAAGGCCAGATTTATAGAGATAGAGAATAGAATCCAAAGTAAGAAAGTGTCGAGCTCGATAAAGAGATTCAACCTTAGCAGATGCTAATTTTGCAACAGATTTGATATATGGTTTCCAAGAAAGATCGAAAGTAAGAGTTAATCCTTGAAGATGAAGAGTGGATGACTCATCGAGTTCATCACCGTTCATAAATATAGGAAGATCTAAATTATTGCGTTAACAATTGGCTGATTTAAAATCGAATTTTATCTATATTGAAGTTCACCAGCCACTGTAAGCCCTATGCTGTAGCAGAAGTGAGATCCTTTTTAAGCTCATGTGAGATTGAAAATTTTATACTTGGCATTAACCGCCTTTAGGTTTGGCAAATTTTATAATAATATTTAATTTTTTTTGCAAAATATTTAGTGCTTTGTTTCCCATTCCATAAATTGAAAATATTTAAACATATTTTTCAGTAAAGGCCAAAAGATAAGAGGTGGTTGCATCTCTTCAAACAGATTTAGCAATACCAGAAATAAAAAATATTAGCTGTGTTAAGAGTACAACTTTCAACAAAAAAAAAATTTTTAAAGATCCAGGATATATAAGAAACCCTTCAGTTGCAACAAAAAAAACTTATCACTAACATCAAACCCCACAACAGACATACCTAATCAGGATCATGAGAGGGATGACCCAGGAGCTCATGTCATGTTTTACTGGTAAAAAAACTGTATTGTTCTACATAATGAAAAACATAATTTTGCAGATTTCTTTTGACAAGAACATAAATTTCTTGTCAAAAGAATTCTGCAAACCTAGGTCATCAGACCTTAGTCCTCTGGATAACTCTATATCGGCTAATTTTAAGTAAAGGCTTGTAAATGCCAACACATCAACATTGACAAATATACAAAATATATTATTTCAATATTCAAAAACTTTAATTTTCACACAGTATCTATGAAATGCTAAGATAATTACTACTAGGAAATCAATTTTTCACAAATATACAGTTAATTTTTGGCACAAAAATTGGACCAATATTTCATTTTTTCACTTTGTATGATATTTAATGCATAAAGCATTATTCTGGAAATTTCCAGAAGAAAGAAAGCTTTTATGGGTGGTATCACAATCAAAATGTGCATATAATAATATAGAGATGATGGATTCATAAACAACAACGCAAAAATGTTTTGTTTTTTTGTAACCCCCAGATTTTGACTATTGCTATGAAAACATCAAATGTTTTAAGTGACCCACATTTGTGAAGCTTCTTAGATTTAACACCACATTTATTATTAATAAAATTTTCAATTTTTATGTAACAAGTCACATGGTAATTCATTTTGTGGTTTAAGCTAAAAACAATATTATACAGAAAATTGCATGGCTTTCAACAAGATTTTGCAAGGCTGCTAAAAGGATCTGTGCTTTAAGATCACTGATTTTGCTTATTTGGTTAGTCAGGAGATTTTTGCTTTGAAGGAGACAGACATTGCTTAATCTAATGTTAATCTTTCAATGAGATTACAATAGCCATAAGGCTGCCCATGAGTTTTAGATCTAATTTTTATTTTTACAAAATTTATTTAGATCTAGATTAGTCACATCTTGTCCCTGATTATATCTGTTCTGAATTTACCTCCAGGCTAAATTCAGAGCAAATAAAGTGATATAGATTTGTTGATTCTTTAAATTTGAAATGTAGTTGCTTCTTCTAAACATTTCTTCTTTGTACAATAGGCAAACAGTTTTTCTGCTAACTGTCATCATTTTTTGTTTGTATTGGCATTTTTTTAATTTTGTTTGATTTGGCAAATAAATAAGTATTTTTAGTCCATCACAAAAAAGAACTTTCAACTGTAACAAGTAAATAGCAAAGGATGTTGTCAGTGCTTTCCCAGAAAAAAGTAAACAAAACTTTTTTCTAGCCATTTTAATTGAAAAGAATTTTAAAAAAATACAAAATAGTTTTACAAAAAAGCTGTCATTCTGATTTATAAGAATGGGTTAAAATATCTTGAGGTACTGTAAAATACCTTTTTGGTTAACTCTTTTAAAATTTATGAGCTTTGATCTATAAAATAAACAAAAATTTCTATAAAAACGTCTGTGAAATAAGCTAAAACTAATTTTTTGAAAAATTTGAGCAAATACCTTTTGCCTTTGTAGATATTTGAAATGATTACTAACTTAAAGCAAGTTATAAAGGGCATAAAAATATTAGTTCTTGTATTCTTGTCTAGAGAGTGTTGTCTTCTTGATAAGAAGCCAACACTCTCTGATTGCTTGAGCTTGAAGAGGATCTTACTGCTGCTACATCATGGGGCACTCAGTGGCTGGTAAACCTTAACTCAGATAAAACTCAAATTTTTTTCAGCTAATCATTATCACAATCATCTAGATCTTCTTATATTTATGAACCGTAATGTACTTGATAAGTCATCTACCCTCTATCTTGTAGGATTAACTTTATCTACCCTTTATTTTGTAGGATTAACTATTATTTCCAATCTTTCTTGGACACCGTATCTCATATCAATTGCAAAATCTATCCTTGTTTGGAATAATGTTGCCATATCTGGGGCAGACCTTCCAATGACGCCCTTTTTCTTTTAGACAAGGTGCAAAAACGCATTGTAAACATAGTTGGACCTGCTCTTGCAGCCAATCTTCAACCATTATTACATAGTCATAATGTTGTCTCTATCTATTTTCTATAAATACTATAATGGGCACTGCTTTAAAGAGCTAGCGTCTCTTTTGCCATCTACTAAAATTCATTCTCGTGTTATTCGTCATTCAATTAAGTCTCATCCTTTTACTGTGACTTCATCAAATCATCATTCAATTTGCTCATCATCTTGTTTTCCTGATTAGTATTATTTGCAATCTTTTACGTCATCTGTTAATTATTATCTTGCTCTATAAACTTCATCTTTTTTTTCCCATAACTTCCAACTCTAATAGTGGTTGCTTGCAGCCTTGTTGGAAGTGATGATGTTAAAAAACGTTTTATAGAGATTTAAAAAGTTATATTATTTTTAATTGAATATTTAGAGATGCTAAAGGTGAACATTCTTTAACATAGCAATTTTCCGTTTGTTTATTTTTTTAATTTTTTTCTGATTCACTCCTAACAAGGCTGCAAGCAAATACTATTAATTTGGGAGTTACTAGAGAAAAAAAGAATACAGTTATAGAACATGGAAACGGTTAACAGAAGACTTGAAAAGTTGTAGGTTGTATGAGAAAGGAAAACATGAAGATGGGAGAGAGTTTCAAATAGTTAAAGTACGGGGAAAAAAACTAGACAAATAAAAGTTTTTAGAGAATGAAGGGAAGATATAGTAAACAAATAAGACTTTGCTGAATGATGAATCAAACGATAAACAAGATCTAAATAGGAATAGGCCCCTAGATTATTTGAAAAAAAAATAGCTTCTTTAAAAAATGCACATTTTTAATGTATCATGTTTTAATATTTTATGCCTAATGTTTAAATGTAAAGAAAATTTTTCACCTTGTTTGTTTAAATCTTTAATATTATATTTTATGTTAATCCTCTTCATCTGATACATTATTATCTCCAACTATAATTCTAACAATAACTAAATTTAATAGTACTATCTAATGGTATGGTTATAAAAAATAAATTAAAAGTAATTATCTTTTTTTTTTCGAAATATGTTTCAACATTCAGTTAACATAATAAAACTATTTGAATTATAAAAATCTAGTAATGTTTCAATAACTTTTAGTAACAGTAGAGAAAATTGCATTCATTTTTTTAAGATTTCAATAACTTTTTAATGATGAAGACTTTATAAGATGTTAATTCAGAAACATTTTAAAATAAAAAAAGTATTACCTTAAAATGTTATTGATTTCGTAAATCTGTCTCTTTTAACTTGTAGATTTTTATAAATGACCAGTTAGTTTATGATTTAAAAGATAAACATCTGACAGAGGTTTAACTATTAAAATCATATCTAAAAGTGCAATGTAAAACTAAATGTAAGGTTGCTTAGCTCCAAATCACTAAAAAAAAAAAAGGATTTTAACATATTAGTTTTCAATTTTCAAAACATAACAACTTTCCTTTACAATAGTTATAAAATAACATGCCTAATATTTATAAGCATTATTTTACATTAAAAATAACATTTGTTGCCTCTGTTAAAATGTAGTAGCCTCATTAAAATAAACTAAAACTTATTTCCAGAGAAACTTGAGTAAATACCTATTAATTTGGTTTCTAAATATTTGAACTAATTACTCACATTAAGTAAGTTGCAGATCTCATCTGAAAAATTGAAAAACTGTATTATTCTTGAATACCATATTTTGATATTTAGTGATGCTAAAGGTAGATCTCCTAATAAAGCAATTTTTTATATCTCTTGCTAATTGAGATATAACTATTATTGAATAGCTATGTACAAATTGCTAAATAAGATACTAAGTCGTTTATTTTAATTATCTAGACTTAGTATCATATTTAGCAATTTGTACATAGCTATAATTTATGCAGTCATTGAGTTTGGTGATTGCAAGAAATATTTAGGGATTATTATTGATTACCAACCTATCTTTACTGAACATATAAAACATATCTCCAATAAAATTGCAAGTAAAACTGGATGTCTTGGTAGAATAAGCAAATATTTAACTCAATGGACTAAAAAGATAATCTTTCTAACTATAATTGCTCCCCACTATGAATATTGTGCTTCTATTTTTCTTGATAAAAACAATAATAACTAAAACATCTTAAAAAAACTACAAAACTAAGCAATGAGAATCATATTAAAATGTGACTGGCCAACTCACAAAACAGAAATGTTAAAATTGCTTGGTTGAATCAGTGAAAAAAATTAAATAATTTTTAAATCACTATGTTCAATTCACAATGTTACATCAACTTAAAATGATATTTTTAAACAGTTCTATTTAAAAGATTGTGAGTTACATCAACATAACACTAGACAAGCTAGTTATTTTCATAGTAGTAGCCAAAGTAATAGAGCAGGGCAGAAGTTATCGTTTGTGTGTGGTTCGAAACTATACCATGAAACAGCTTGTAGATTTGTTCAACTGGACTTTTTTTAAAAATTCAAAAAACTACTCCAAACATTAAACATTATTTCAAAGAAAATAAATTATATATATATATATATATATATATATATATATATATATATATCGAGTCGAGCCACCTTCGTTTAACTTAATGACGAGCCAAACTGTATAATAGAAACTTGTTAATACGGCAAAATAAAAAATATACGGTAAGCGAAAAAATTGACCTAATTTGGAGTTATGTTAACGTCTGCTAACCTTTTGGAATAACGCCTTCAAATTAAAAACATTAAACCATTTGTCAAATTAACATAAAAAGTAAGAGGAGGTAACATAATTTAGCAATTATCTAACATTATTTGAGTAACTTACAACTGACATAGGTCATATCTGTGTATGGCAGAACCATTTTCCTCGACATTTCTAAGTTCAACACAATATGTTTTTAGTTACTGATGCAAAATAATAACACTTCATCATGCTTTAAATTGACAAAAAAGTAAAGCTAAACTCTCGTTATATTTTTTATAACATGATCTTTAATTTATAAAAACAATATAAAGTGAACGTAAGTTACACATGAGCTATTAATTATTTGGTATCCCCTTGATAAATGTTTCTTTAAAAAAGGAAAATATCTTTAAAACGTTTAATGCACACTAAATAAATTTATTAAAAACAACTAAGCAATTGAGTGCAAATACGTTTCAAACAAAAAAAAAAAAGTTTATTTACAATCTAACATGTGTATAACAAATTTAAAAAAATATGTAACCTTTGATCTTTTATATTGCATTAATGCGTCACATGACACACCTAAAATAAAAATTGTAACAGATAAGTAGACATAAAAAAAAACAACTGGAAAACAATTTACCTGCTTTTTGGTAACCTGTTGTCACACTTAAACTGCTGTCATGATACAGCTTGTCGGTGTTGTTTTACGACGTTATTTCATATCGGCTTTTAGTACACTTTAGTTTAATTTAAAAGACATTACAATAGATTTAAAATATTTTAATTAAAAAGCAAAATAACAAATGCTTCAAGAGCCAAACTATAAACATTAAAGATAAAAAATCAAATTGAGATATAAATAAATTGCATTTAAGCATATTGTCTTAACTTATAGTAAATTTTAAGAGCAGTGAGTGCTATAAATTAAACTACCTATTAATTATTTTTAACAATTGGGTAATGAACCAATTTAGCTATATTTAATTTAATTGGTGAAAAACAAATAAAACTTTAATTAAAAAAGATAAAAACAAACCAAATATACAACATATATTATCAAAAAAAAAAAAATTACAATATTAAAAAAAATAAATCGCTGAAGAAAAAGCAGTTTCAAAAAATTTATAAATATCTTCACTAATAGAAGACAGATGTTTTTTCTTCGGTGCCTCCCAACACTCCAGTATGGATGAGTCCTCCATTTAAAGGATGGCTCATCCATACCGCCTTTACTTCGCCACTTATTGAAGGACCTCTCCGAGGGAAACCTGGGTGGTGGGAGTGATAACTTCTGTATTGCTCAAATGTTAACAACTTTAAAATTGCAAATAGAAGTGTATAATAAAAATTAAAAATATTTGCAATTCTATTTTATCAAAATATAAAGCATAACCTCACCATTTTCACAGGATAAAGAGAACGCTGAAAATATTTAAAAAAAAAAAAAAAAAAAAAAGAGAATAAATTGAAAAGGGTTAAACTTGTGAACAATTTAATTTTAATGAAAATATGAGTAAAATGCATACAGTTTACAAATGTCATATTTATATTAATCAATTCTTTCACCTGTTGCACATATTTCTCCATAAAAATATAAAAAATTTAAATCACAACCCTACCAGTTATGCTTCTAGCAGACACTAATGGCAAAAAATATACCTCAGAATAATTGATAAAATAATATTTACATATAAATAAATACATAATTATAATTTTTTTTACCTATTCCCCTCATTTGCTCCATAAAGTTGTCTAAAGTAAGAAAAAAAGATAATTGAAGCTAAAACTAACAAAAAGTAAACTAACATTAACTATAAACTAAACCAAAACTATATACTAAAATAAACTTTAAATCTTAATATCTGAATCTCAGAAGAATAAGATCGGTTGTTCAGTTTTTTGTGAAAATGAGTTATGTAGGAGACCTTTTTAGTTTTTCCAGTATTTACAGAGGTATAAAGACTGTTGTCCTACGAAAATGTGAAACAAAGTTAGGTCAATATAATGGGTCTGGTGTCCCCACAACGTTCAAAGGAAAAAAGTCTGTTTTCCAGAAATGACTTTTCACTTTATTTATTTATATTTTTATTTTTGTCAAGATTATATTTCATGTGCCTCAAGACAAATTAAATAAAACACAAAAAAAAAACACATAAATTTAATCACCAAGAATAAGCCAATAAAGACGAATTATTTTACTATTTCCGCTCTCCTGGACATCTAAAATGTGACCATCGACCTTTGACTTTTGAGGTACAGATATAAATCCTTCATTTATTTAACCATACTAATCATATAATTATACTTAGTTTTTTTTCTAACTCTCCTAAAAGAAAAAATAAAATAAAGCTAAAGTACTTGAAGTTTTAAAATTCCATTTACAGTACAAATAAACAAAATCCTATTAACAAATATTTAATGGCAAAAACACTGACTTATTTCATTCTTCAACTCTGTGTCTAAACAATAAACTTAAATGTATAGACGTTAAAATATCTACTTAACTTTTTAAAAATAAATTCACTTAACTAATGTAACTAATACTTTTATTAGCTCTCACTTGATCAACTAAAGAAAATAAATCTTAAATAAACTTACTTGATATAAAATAATAAAAAGCTGTCTTACTGAGAATTTTGGATTTCTTCGTTTTATTATTTTTGACAATACAATTTTAAGTAGGACCTAAGTTCTTGGGCTTATTATAAAAAATTTTAAAAACCTAATGTTTTACTTTAAAGTCAACAACAATATTTTAAAAAACATTTTAGTTACTTTATAAACAATAAAAATCCATTTAAACTAACTGCCTCTCTTTTCATTGTTATCAACGAAACAGAAAAACAAACAAACAATTGATAGTGAATTTTCACTTTGGTAGTAGGTTAACTAGATTAAATAGATCAAAGATCTATAAGATCTATTTAATCTGCTTTAACAGTCTACAACCTAATCATTAAACAATAACTATTTTCTACAACCTAGTGTAATTTAACATAGATATATTTTTAAAGTAATTAAAAAATATTTAAGATTATAATATATAAGATTTTAAAAACCTGAAATTTTAAACCTAATTCAAAAAAAAAACAGATATATTAAAAAGTATTTTTTTTTCTTTTTATAAAGTAAAAATGCTTTTTAACTTACTTTCTCCAATAATACTATTGTCATCTAAACAGAAAAGCAAACGAATATTGAAGTCGATTCTTTCCTAAACCTCTTTAATTACTTCAATATTAAAATAAATATTTAATCTTTCTGGATTGAATTAATTTACAAAAAATTTCGTCTAAACCATTTTATTATTGTAAAGTTATTTTAAATCAACAAACATATACGAATTGCAATTTATAACATTTAATTATAAGAAAATGGAACAAAGCTTACTTCTAAGTAATTCAGCAACTAAAAATAAAGATATATTTAAGAACTAACTACGTAATATAATACGAATCAGTAACATAATACACATCTAAATAAATGCAAGCCTTCATCTTCAACAATTATTGACATTCCGAAAATTCTAGAATAAGAAAAATGATTTAAAAAATAAAAAGCAAATTTAATAAAGGTAATGAACATGTTAAAATATAAAAAAATGTGAACAATTAAAATGATTAAACAGAATATAACCTACTTAAAAGATATGTAAGATGTAATAGAACAGATATAATAGAAACGTACTGTTTTAAATGTCTGGAAATTCCAATCTCAAAAGTCCAGAACAGAAGAAAAACTAACAGCGCACAAACAAAACTGCCCATCACTAAGCGTAACAAAACAACCAAGAGTATCAAAAAAGTAAAAGCGCATTTAACTTTAGCATTATATTATTAAAAATTACATTACGATATTCAATTCAATCATTATCAATTTTAAACAATGCCTAAAATAACTCATCAATGCGTCTAACTCATTACGCAACTAATTATTTACTAATAATATGCATTAAACATATCTGGACATAAAAGCTTATAATAAGACCTTATATAATGTCTTAACTCCATTTTTTGTGAATGATTAAAATACAAATTTGATATTTATGACGCATATTCCGTCTGGGCCACATAGCCTTCTAATCGTTATTATTGCGGTTTAACAGGAAAACACAATCAATTAAGTCTTAAATCCATTTTATGAGCCAAAATATCTTAAAATAGTTGTTTTACTATACTATCACATTTATACTTACAATGTACTATCACATTTAGCTACTAAAAATGCTTTAAATTGGTTTTTAAAGGTTTCGTTCATAGTTTTTAACGTGACATATTTTCAATAACGTGACATTGTTTCAGTAGTTTTTAGTAAACGGTAATTCGCTACCATTTACTAAAAATTCCTTTTGTTACTCGAAATTTAATTCTCTTAAATATTTTTAAACTTCTAAAGGATCTCCCTGCTCTGTTTTTTCCTTAATGGTGTCCAGGAGAAAAGATTTATCTTTATTACGAGTAATCAAGTTTTTGATGAAGACCTTTTACCAAAATAATAAAATGTAAAACAATGATTTACATTTATAAGAATTTTTTCTTTTTAATATATTTAAGAATTTTTTCCTTCCTCAAAAGTGTTGCAAATACAAACCAAGCTAATTAAACACGTTATAAAATTTAAGTAACTCAATATTTCAAAAATATAATAACATATATTTATTTACAAAAAAATATGAAGAAAAAATAAAATAACAATTGGAAAGATTGATAAATATGGCAGTCACAATTGTTGAAATTCAAAAAATGCTAAAAGAAATGTTTGTAGAATATAAAAAAGAAACTGCAGCAATGTATTCAGAATACAAAAATAAGATGGCGATTATATTGAAACAGCAAGAAAAAAACCTTGTTGACATTTTAAGTGCAAATACTAAAATGTTCAATGAAAGACTAGAAAAATGTTAAACAAAAAGTTAATGATAATTCTAACGAAATAAAGTTATTAGTTAATGATGTAGAAGATGTTAAGGTGAGCTTAAATTTCCACGAGGAGCTGTTCGATAAAAAAAATTGCCAGTATCAACGAACGAAAAAACGATTATTCAAGAAAAGAAACATCATTTAGTAGAAGTATCAAGGAAAAACAAAGAGTATCTGAAGATAGATCCAGAAGAAAAAATCTGAGAATTGATGGGTTGTTGGAAACTGAAAAAGAGAGCTGGAATGAAACAGAAAAAAAATTCAATTGCTTTTTGCAAATAAATTAGGGTTAACTGGATTAGATGTAGAGCGGGCTCATCGAACAGGATTAAAACGAAATGGACGCTCAAGAACAATTGTAATTAATTTGTTGAGGAATAAGGACAAGATAAATATTCTGAAAGAATCATTTAGGGTTAAAAGAACTAACGTGTATGTGAACGAAGACTTTTCCCGTGAAACTGTGGATATAAGAAAAAAGTAATTGGCGGAAGTGGAGAAAAGGCGATCCATAAATCTATAGGCGTATGATAAAGTTATTACTTCAAATAATTCTTTATTTAAATTTAGTAATAATAAATCAAATCAAAATTAAAAAGTTATATATATTTTAAGTGAATATTTAAAGGTAACAAATACATATATTTTATTTTTTAAATGGCGGAAAATAATATTTTGAATATTTTTGATATATCTACTAAAGGAAACACAATACTTTTAACAAATGACTTTGACCCTAACATGAATTATTTTAATAACTTTTCAATAGTTACTGTTTATTTTAATATAAGTGATGCCTCAAGTTATTTAAATTCTTCATTATCCAATTTTTCATTATTAAATTTGAACATCAAGAGTATGAATAAAAATTTTGAATCCCTAAAAATAACTTTAAAAAACTTAAACTACAATTTTAGTGTAATCTGTCTAACAGAAACTTTGTGTCAAAATGGCAATGAGTTAAATTCTAAATTTTTTCTACCAGGTTATAATTCAATACACCAACCCAGGAAAAACGGCATTGGCGGGAGCGTATGTATTTTTATTCTTAATTCTTTTACTTTTAGAAAATTACTAAACCTCATTTTCAATGACGCTAATTGTGAGTCGTTAACAATTGAAATTCTTAAACAGAAAACCAAAAAATTTTTATAACTTCTCTTTACAGACCTCCTAATGGCAGTTTTGATGCGTTTAAAAGGTACTTAAAAAACATATTGCTAAAAGTGATTAAAAAACATATTACTTAATTGGTGATTTTAACATACATACTCAAAAAAATGAATAATGATTCCTACGCTAAACGGTTTGTAAATACTCTACTTCAGAACAGTTTGATACCCGTAATTAACAAACCAACGCGCGTAACAAGCAATACTTCTTCAATTATTGATAACATTATCACTAAAATTGCCATGATTTGCCAAATCAAAAGTGGAATATTAAAAACTGATATCAGCGATCATTTTCCAAATTTTCTTATAAATTACTCTTTAATTCCTGAATCTAAAAATTTATTCGCAACATATCTAAGACAAATAAACAACTAATCTATTATAAATTTTCGAGAAATACTAACAGAAATTGATTGGACTCTTTTGACTGAGTTCAATAATGCTTATGATGCATACAACGCATTTTTACGGCTGTTTTCTAAACAATGCGAAAGATCCTTACCAAAAATTAAAAATGCAACTAATTTCAAAAACTTTAATAATCTGTGGATGACAAATAGTCTTAGAAAATAATCCAGAAAAAAACAAAGGTTGCATGAAAACTTTTTAAAAGATAAAACTTATAACAATGAACTTAAATACAAAAAGTATAAAAATTGTTTTGAAAGAATAAAAAGTAAATAAAAAATTATTATTCTAACCTTTTAGAACAATCAATTGGAAATAGTAAAAAGACATGGAAAGTAATTAAAGAAGTTACAGGGAAAAATCAATTACAAAAAAAAACAAATATTTGATAAGAAAGCAATAGCTAAAAACTTCAACAAATTTTTTATAAACATAGGAAAAAAATTAGCAGCAGATTTAACTCCTGGAAATAAAACACTCCAACCCTATTCAGAAAAAACACACTATGTAATGGATTATTCGGCACTGTCTCTAAATGAACTTCAGGCATCCTTAATGCGCTTAAAATAAATAAAAGTGCCGGTTTCATGATATTTATGTTAATGTTCTAAAAGCTGTTTTTGATCTTGTTAAATTACCTCTTTTGTTTATTTTCAATCTTTCAATAACAACTGGTATTTTTCCTTGTCAATTAAAAATAGCAAGAGTAGCCCTATATACAAAAATGGCAACGATTTTATACCATCCAGCTACAGACCTATATCTATCCTTTCTTGTTTTTTAATGTTGCTTGAGCGTATTATGTATAACAGACTGTATAGTAATCTTGAAAAATATAATATCTTATATAGCAAACAGTTTGGTTTTCGAAAAGGGCATTCAACACATCATGCAGTAACTGATTTAGCCAGCCAGATTCTGAATGGGTTTGCTAAAAAATTTATACTCTTGGCTTGTTTTCGACTTGTCAAAAGCCTTTGACACTGTTGATCATAAAATTTTCTTGTACAAACTAGAAACATATGGAGATGAAGACTTCTACGCTTACCATAGGAGCTTGATGACTTCTATCATCTGATAGAACATCTATCAGATGATAGAAGTCTTGTCATCAAGCCCCTAAGGTAAGTGTAAAATATTTTTTACAAAGTTCTCATTATATAAATTTGCAAATACTTATTATTATAAAACAAGTTAAAACTATTTTAAGTTGCTATTTATTACTCCATATGTTTCTAGTTTGTACAAGAAAATTTTATGATCAACAGTATTAAACATTATCAAACTTGCTCCTGTTGTTATAAATTTTTTTATTTAAATTTTATTGATAAAATTTTTACAACAAGATTGTTGTAAAATGTTTATAAATGATGAAATAAATGTTTCAAAAAAAAAAGTTTTCAGTTTGTGTTTAGTTGCGACTCCCCGTTTAAAAAGGTCGTTTAAAAATAGAGAAATTAAAAAATATTTAACTAATTGCATACACTTATATCATTTTAACTGACAAAAATTTACAAAAAAAGGACGTCAGATTTTTTTTTATAAGTCGCATAAATGCGTCAATCGTAAATCTTACAGAAACAAAAATGGAATTATGATACCATAATAACAACAACAACAACAACAACAAAAAACTCCACATAAAAACTGAAAATTGATTTACCTATTTATAGCATTTTATTTTGGCAGTTAATATAAACATTTATCGAAAATGTAACTATAAAATCGAAATTTTGTTTTCAAGTACAAAAGAATTAACAAAACTTAAAAAAAAATCAAATCAAATTAAGAAATAAATTTCATTTTTAGCATAATGCTGTTTTGGCTTTTAGCAAATAAATAAAAACAGAAAGTTCCAATAATAAAACAACCTATTATTCATTTTTAACAACAGACACCAACGTTAAAGTAAGCCAAACATTCTATCAACACAAAATATCACAACTATAACACATAAAATAGAATATTTACACCCTTGATCCTAAAATCCAGCGAAAATAACAAACCAAATTAAAATATGAAAGGCAAAAATTGAAAACCAATTTAAAGATAACTATATTTATCTTTTTAAAAACATATAAATACATAAAAGCATTTTTTTTTTAATATTCAATATTAGTTATTCAAATTTAGGACATTAAAACATCCTTGATTTAAAGATCAAGGTTGCAAACTCTCTCATACACATTACGCTGAACAATAACAGACACTATTATGTGTTTCCAGAATAACTAAAAAAGTCCAGACAACACAACCTAGCTCTAATGCAGTAACACTGCCTGGCACTAAATGCTGCCAAGTCACACCTCTGCTGTAAGTACACCGCTTGGCTGGCAAAGTTATAAATCTTGCTCAACGTAGTGCCAAGTCACACCACTTTGAAAAGATGGAAACAACATAATTTAAACATATGTATAACTATAAACAAATATGATTTTATATAACACATATAAACACGTTTTATAACAATATTAAATGAGAGATATATTTATCAAAAACTATGAAAATTAATAGTAGAATGATAAAAAAAGTTATACATACAAAATGTGTTCACAATCTACAATGCCCCTACTTATGGTTTTAGTAATCAAATAATTATAATAAAGATTTTTCCACTACTAGCTGGTCCATCCATGAAAAAGAATCTAGAATGTTAATTTTCTACACTTTGTTGCTCATTAAGTGCAGTAAGGATAGCATTACTCACACTTAATTGATTGACATTAAGCAACAGTCTCATTCGATTGGCTTTGTCAAAAGATTGTTAAATATTTTCATCAAAATTTTCTAGATTTAAGCTTATAAACTCATTAATAACGGGCAGAATGTAATCAGCCAGCGTTTTACCACTTTGATTAATAATCTTTTCAAATTGATGAAGAGTAGCTTGTCCAGCTATTAGAAGTGGGACTGAGAGGTGAATAAAATCTTCCATCATAAAAGCTCTGTATTTATTCCAGAGATGTAAAGGATTGTCAGGTTCACAAAAGGTCAATATAGTAAAAACAACTGTCTAATTTGCTTTGGCATACGTGCTAAAACCGCCTCAGAATAAGTATTCTACCATTCAGTGTAATCATGCCACAAAGCTTTCAAAACACATGCTTCACAAAACGTTTCAAGGACAATATCATTAACAGTACGCACATCCTCCAAAGATGTTGCTCCCTTTGCTTGCTAAAGTAACAGTCTAAGAAACAAATGATTCTCCAGTTGGATTAACTTTATACATTCTTACTAACACCCTATCACCACCCCTTTGTCTAACCTTCCATTTACGATTTTTATCATTAAATATAAAGTGGTAAGGTATGTCTACAAACAAATAACAATGTGCTCTTTCATTTTCAGTATTTAACTTAAATGCCGCTAGGTGCGAATCACGTTGAGCTGCATGATCTGCTCTGCTTTTTCTCTAAAATACACTAATTGATTTTTATGTAAATGAACTATAAGGAATATAATAGTGAGTGATATTTGACTTATGGATACTCGAAAATTCGCCCCATTGCTTCAGGTGCACTAACATAACGACAATTTAAAAAAGTGTTTACTCCATCATGATTAATTTGTTCATTTATTAAAATATTGGCACAGTCGTGACCCTTGTATATGTATTTGTACAAATATTTAACACCCTTAACAGATATGCAAGCTTCACTATTAATGTGAGCTTGATATTTCTTTGATAACCATGGATTGTAAGGTACCACCCAGTGGTTATCTACATTGTTACCTTTAACATTGATAACCAAACCATTATCACGATGTCAATAGCGTGGATAACCATTATAAACTGCTACTGTGTTAGCATTAAATTCTTTAGGATATTTTTTGCTGCACACCCTATCTTTCATGCAGGGAAAATTTGGATTCAGTATGTCACATGGACCGTGAATTATGCAAGTTTTAACAACGTCATAAAGGTCAGATATTAAGTTATCGATATCATGTGCCGTTTCAAGCTTATCATCATTTGCAAAGTGAAGTAAAATATGAACATGTGTCAAACTACGCTTTTGAAACTCAATAACTTGAAGATGTGTTACAACTTTCCCTTATACAGCGTGCTTAAAAATGTAATTGAGAAGGATATTTAATTTGAGTTTAAATACTCTAATAACCAAGTCAGGTTTATCATTTCCTGTCTGACCTGGATATATATTTTCAGTTATCTCGCGCCATTTTGGGTTGCAAGTGAAAGTAATAAAAAGATCTGGTTTACCATACTTTTTAATAATATCTATAGCATCTTCAAAGTTTTCTTTTCAAGCTCTAGGACTTCCTACATAAGTTAGTGGCAAAACTACAACACGCTTTGGTCTAACATTATGATCATTTCCAAGGTTGTTTGCATATTCGCGTAAGACATCATACTGCTCGCTTCTAAGTTTGTATTGGTTATTTCTGATGAAAGCAAGGTGCTGGCCTTCAATTTTAACATACGCATCAACAGCGTATTGCTAAAACAGATTTTTGCCATAAAAGAGTGAAGAAAAAAATTGTCTAAATGAAAGATCATAATTGTAATACTGAGATAATGTAACATGATTTCTAACCAATGTAGCACGTTCAGGGTTGTGAACCAATTGAGTATGCCAACCAGCACCACCCCTCAGAAAAAATAGAGGATAAACGATAGGATCTAAGTTGGCAGGCATACTTGATATAGTTTTAAGAGGATGACCTCTTGGGTAAATAGCAACTTTTCTGGAAGCAAGTGGTGCACCATCTTCACCAACAAATACAACTGTAACTTCATTATACTGCTTGACGAATTTTTTCATCTTCCATTTTAGCCATGTTTTTAAATGCAAGAGCAAATGGGTTCTTTTTACTAATAATAGTTTGCAATCGAAACATTTAATCATTTAGGCAAAGATCATCACCACGTTGTTGCATTCTAAAATTTACTACTGCAAGTTGATCATAGATGTATAATTGACAATATGTCGGCGGAACATCTTGATTTGGCCTAAGATTATCTATACGACAAAAAACTTGCCCACATATTCTAAAACATGGCGGCATATGATTCATGGGTTGAACTACTTTAGCTTGAAATGAAGCAAAATAAAGACAGGCATTATAATTTCTAATATATTTAAAAAAATTCATATTAGCATTTCAACCTCCATAGTTTCTTTTATATAAATCTTCTAAATCTTGTGTAAATGGTGTGGGTTGCAACAACACGACCTTTCCATTATGGCAACATAAAAAATGTGTTTCATCAGGAAATTTCTCAGCACCACAATGCTGACAAATATAATTCGTTTCTCTTAAATAATTAAAATCTGGAATAATATTACTTCTTGCTATACAATGCATTCTTTCGTATCTAGCAACACTTCTAGCATTTTGTTGATTAATAATTTCATCTCGCCTTAGCCTATCTCTTTCATTTCTCTTACAATTACTTTCAACTCGCCTAACCAAGCTCTCCTTATCTGGATTTGAATTATTTGCTGCTTGCCGAGCTGCATTTCTAACTTTTTGTCGATTATTAATTCCATATCGCTCTCTTTCATTTCTGCGACGATTAACTTGTCTATCAATATTTCCACTTTCTTAACTAATATCTGTTTCTAGCCTAATATCATCCATTTAAACTTAACTTTTAATTGAAAGTTGTAATAAAAAATCTTAAACGAATCTTGAAGATTGCGATCTTTTCTATATAATTTTTTTTCTACTCTAAATAGCATACACAAATAATTTTTATATATAACAGAATGTTATTAAAATAAATTATACATTATTCTTATGGCTTTAAAAATTGTATTTATATCAGCTCGGAGACGTTTGAAAAATAATTAGTTTAGCTAATAATAATAAATAAAAAATTATTAAAAAGCTGCAATTCTAATAACAAACATACTGCGAACAAAAAAAATTTAAAAAGACGTTGTAAACCCTTTTTAGCAAACTTCAATATTATTTCTTCAAAAAAATGTTTCTCAACGTTTTTAAAAAATTCACAAATTTTTACAATATTTTGTTCTTCTATGCCATATAAATATATCAACTGATAAATCTAAAATAAAAAATGTAACGAATAAGTAAATAAATAAGAAAAACGTTACATACAAAAAATGAAAATCAATGTACCTTATAGAAAAAAGCTGTTGTGATTTACCAGAGTAGTAGTTGTAAAATATTAATATTTCATATTAGCTTTTACAAAATAGTTTACGCTGGAACGTCATGGTTCCAAAACATTTACAGCAAAATCTTGTAGTAAACAGCGCTAAAGTCAAAAAAATCAAACTGAGATAATACAACATTATGTAGTACTGGGCACCTAATTTATAACTAAGTAGTACTGGCCAGTGGTTATGCATTCTGGCTATACACATACATCCACTAAATGTATATATATATATAAATATAAATACCCATATACATAAATATAAACCCATAAACATACATACATATGCATAAAAATAGGTATGTATCCGTCTACATTTATGTACATAAATACATACATATGCACATACGCCCACTGATAAACATAGTTACGTATATATTCATACAAACACATATGAGTATATATGTGCTCACGCATGTGTATGCACACATATTTACCTTATTGACATACATATATATTCCAAGGCATCCATAAATTATTTATATGTATTATATACATTACACTGGCTATTTCACACATTTATTGTATCTAATAGGTGTTAGAGTAATGTTTTAATGACTCGTAATTTAGGTTAAGTATAAATCTATAGGCATAAATCAACAAATATAAATTCTAAAAATATTCTTATAAATCTTAGAATGACAATCATCAGTGTTTTCAGTGGCATATGATAGAAATATAGGTTTTATCAACCAAATACTCATGTAGTGTCAAGATGACATTCTCATCAGGACCATTAATTGTCATCAGGGAGTTTCGTAGGTCTGGTACCTGTCCAATGGTCGACACCCTGTAGACACTACTTTGCTAAAATCGAGCACGTGCTCAAAATTTGTCAAACACCAGTATTTTGTGATGGGATGGTGTGTCTTAGAATTAGTTTGTTCTTTTCTTGACCAACTCTGACCAGGGCCTTTGTGTATCGACTTGTGGATGTCAATGTAGGCATTCACATAGATATCATATGACATTTATTATGTACCACAGACATGCAACATTAAGTGATAGTCAAATTGGTACATGTTTATAAACTATAACTATATATTTTAAAACCTCAGCAAAATGCGGCTAATTGAGGGAAAACATAGACATAGGTTCCCTTACAAATAAGTATTGTCACATATACTTTGTCTATAAATATAATTGTGAATAGAATAAAAGAAAGTTCACAAAAACATGTGTGCTTACCATTTTGAAAGTAAATATTATCTTTGGTTTAAATCGTGACAAGGATGTAAAATGTGTTCTTTATGATGAATATTAACTTGTCGTTGTTATAAAAGTTAAATTTAGAATTATAAATAAACAGTGATAAACGGGGAATGTAAAGACTGATAAGAATCTTAATCCGCCAAAATATCTGAAGAATATAAATAAATTGAAGTAATTTTAAACTCACCGATCTGTATCAGAGTTCAAACAGAATAGCATGCGGTTTTAGAAATGGCTTTTATGCTGAATAAGAGACTGAGGCAAGCGAAGCCTAAAACGCCGATGATCAATTCGCGTTTGTTTTTTGGGTCTCGATGAACCAGAGTTTTTGTTCCTAAAAAGTTTTGCGTTTCCATTTTGAAGATGTTGTTGATAGAGGGGTTGAAATAAAAGCTGATATTTTTTGTACAGTTGTTATTGTTGGTGTTTAGTGTGTATTAGTAAATCTTTCATAGATTTTAAGTTCGTATGTACTGATAGTGGTTTGTGTGGAAATATGTCCTGTAGTTGTAAGTCTGGGTCAATCATGTTCCAGTTATTAAGAATGATGTTGTTGATTTGATGTTCAATGAGAGTATATGGTGCAATTATTGTTAGTCTTTCTGTATTTTCTTGCACTCGCCTGTTGTTGATGAGTTCATGTTGCGTTTTATAAAGCGCTTTCTTAATGTAATTGTTGATGCTGTGCAGAGGATAGTCCCAACATGCTATTATCGTTGTTAGGTAATTAGGTTCTTTTTGTAGGTTGATAAGTTCTGTAACGATAGTGCAGTATCTAAGAGCTTGGCTGTATATGGTGCCCGATATGGTGTGTGTGAGATGATGTGAGTCATAATGGAGTAGCCCCATTGTTTATTAAGAATATGTCGTCAATGAATCTTTTGTAGAAAGTAATGTGGTTCGGAAATTACTTAGTGATTTGTTCTTCAAGCCTCCCCATAAATAAATTTGCATAGCATGATGCATCCCGTGTGATGGTAGTGTTTGTCACCAAAAGAAAAACTACTGTTTTATAGAATTTCATCTATTAGGTTATCTATGATACCCGGGAACAGGAAGTTAGTTAGTCTATTTTGTATTGGTATGAACCTCAAGTAGTGTAATGCTGCGTTTATGCCATCTCTGAGTGGGATGTTGGTGTAGAGTGATGTCACGTCAGCCGTCACAAAGATAAATTCCCAAGATTGAAGTCATAAATTTTGCAACATGTTGACAAAGTGTATATTATCTTTAATATAGGCTGGTAGTGATTTGACTAGCGGTGTATGAATTTTGTCAGATATTCTGGTAGATTGTTCGTTGGTCCGCTGCATGCGCCGACTATTGGTTGTAGCGGAATGTTAGGTTTATGAACTTTTGGGAGTCCATAAAATAGTGGTGGTCTACATAGTTTGTGGGAAAGAAGGAAATCTGCATTCTGTTTGTTAATTTTGTGAAGTTTAAGCATGTACTTTGACATGTCAGTAATTCCTCTCACAATCTCATTCGTTTGGTCAGTCTGGAGCTCTCTGTATACTGTTCTGTTTATTAGCAGTTCATTCACTTTCTCTTTGTATGTTGTTTTGTTCATGATGCAGAAACCACCCCCTTTGTCAGTTTTTTTGATAACAATGTCTGGGTTGTTTTTTAAGTGCCCGCCATACCTCTGGTTTCAGATTGTTTCTCTTTTTTGCTATCTCTCTGTTTCACACCTCCTCTAGATCTCTGTTTAACTTACCAAAATATTCGAGTATGTTTTCATTCTCTGTTTCTGAAGGTGTTCAACTGGATTTCTTGTAGAATAGCAATCTCTTCTGCTCCTTTCTTACCTTGAAGAACATCTTGAGTCGTATTTTCTTTTGAATTTCTCCAAACTAGTCTTGTATACTTCTCTTCCTACTTTCTGTGAGTTGGGTTTAAACTTCAGTTTCTGTCCTATATATAAGTGGTATGGGAATTATTTGAATGTGGCTGTCATTTGTTTTATGAGTGCCACAATAGTGGTATTTGGTATGTGTACAAATGTGAATAATAGTTAATAATTAGATATAGATACTTATACAAGAGATATCAGCAAGGGAAGAAATATTAATGTGTATGTATAAGACATTGACTGTTAGTAAATACAGAAGTGTGGTATATGCTTGCCAAATTGTGTGGTGTCACACATATTGCCAAGTATTTTGCGATGAGTTGCATTAAAAGTGAGGGTTAAATAGTTAATAAATAAGTAAGTATTAACATACTTTAGTATTTACATATTTATATAAGAGTATAAATCGTTTTAAAGTTACAGATTTGTGTTGTAACTGGTGATGCGAAAGTTATCGGACAAATCCTAATTTCATTATTTGAGCATAATAATTAGTTTTTGTGGTTTTATGCGTAGGCATAAACGTTCTATAAAATATAAACTTTATTATTTGAAACACAATTATTTAAAATGAGATTAAATGCAGCTGAACAAGAATCTTTTCAAAAGCGACTATAAATGTTTTTTGTAAATAAACCTAATATAAAAAAAAAAAATAATCGTAAATCATATTGAAAAGGAAGGATTTGCTCGAAGTACAATATATTATAACCTAAAAAGACTTGAAACTGTTCAATCGTTTTCTGATAGAAAGCATCCTGGTCATCCAACATCCTGGACTAGAGAAAAGAAAGCCGAATTAACAAGACTTGTCAACAATCTAAAAGGGGACAGTCAGATAAAAAAAAGGTATTAAATTCGGTGTAAATCAATCGATAATTGGTCGTCAGTTAAAAAAAATGAGTATTAAATATAGAAAACGTGAAAAGAATCCAAAATACACTATAGAGCAACAAATAAAGACAAAAAAAAGAAGCAGGAAACTAGTTAACCAACTCTATAACACAAAATCGCTTCAAGTCATCGATAACAAAAAATACTTTTGTTTTGCAGATGACAACATGCCTGGAAATTCTAGATACTACACAAACAACAAAAAGACATACCCAGAAATTGTTCGTTTTATTGGAAAAGAGAAATTTCCAAAAAAATTATCAATGTGGATAGCCATATCTGACCGTGGTATATCCGAGCCATTGTTTTGCACTTCCAAGGCTGTAGCGATCAATTCATCAATCTATATTAATGAATGTTTAGAAAAACGACTTCTTCCATTTATTCACAAGTATCATGGAGACTTTAATTATTTATTTTGGCCAGATTTAGCAAGTTTTCATTATTCTAAAGATTTTCTAAATTGGATGGACCAATATGTCTATTACGTTGATAAAGAATCCAATCCACAAATGTGCCTCAAGCGCGACTAATTGAAAATTTTTGGGGACATTTGGCACAGAAGGTTTACGAGGGAGATTGGCAAGCTTCAGCAGAGCAAGTTTTGATTGATCTCATTAAACTAAAACTACAAGAAATTGATTTAAACTTTTTACAGTCGCATATGAAAGGCGTCAGAGCAAAATTGAGATCACTTGCAGATAGTGGTGTTTTTTCATATAAAAAATAATATATTTTTATTAAAAGATGAATGCTTTATTTAAAAAAAATATAATAGTAGTTTGTTTTTTTATTTATAAATAAGTTATTGACGTTTTTATTTTGTCCGATAACTTCCGCATCACCCGTTATTGTTCCGTAAAATGTAAGGTTTATAAAGGTTTGTGTCCGCTCTTCAGATATCGTCGAAAACAGTGTCGCGGTTTGGTTTCTGGTAAGGGAGAGGTTCTAGGTTGAGTTATCTCATATGATAGTCGAGGTATCTCATATGAGGTATCTCATATAATAATAATTTATAAAATTACGATAACTTGGTTGATTAGAAAAACATCGTAACATGCGTAAGTTCAGCGCAACTCGTGCGCAACCCTAACTTTACGGAAATGCTGTGAAACATTGGTGGATGCCAAACAGTTACGAAAACAACGCTGAACGTACAATTTTCTTAACTAAGTTAAGCTACGCAAGAGTTGCAAAAGTTTGGTGAATCCGCACCAAAGAGCCAACGCTGTATTTTCAATCGCTTTCGGGCGAGGGCCAGCTCCTAATCGGTCTATATATTGCACCCCTCTTGATTTTGAACTCTTTAACGCAAATATTTTGTTTTACCCCTCAAGTTTTGAAGATCAACTAGAAAATGAAATTATTTTTAGTGACTGTACGCAAATTATTATTTCAACTGACACCTTAGCAACTCCAAATAAGTCACTCAACAAGATTGCTTTGAAATATTACACTGCCTGAAACCCAAAGCTACCTAATGAAGTAGCCTTTGGTAACGTAAGCAGTATTGGGCTTGCTTTCGAGCAAATAATACGTCACCGCCGTCTACAGCGTGACGCAACTCAAATTTTTGGCTTTTTGATGTAATCATTTCACGTAGAAGTCAACCAATTTGGAAAGACAGCCTGAAAAGTCAAACGCTGTATTGAATATTACAAAAGTAAATATTTTAATAAATGGGCTATTAGTAAATATCTTTATAAATGGGTTCTTTCCGTAACTCAAGCAATAAAACAAATAGGTTAAATATTGAAGGTTGTTTTCAAGCTTTAACACCAAACCAATTTTAAGCAGGTACCCAACAATTTTTAGCTATTGATTTTAGACCTGCAAGCAATCAGCACCTATTAGGAAGCGTTTAAAAGCTTGAAAATACAGGCGATGGTATCCAAATTACTGTTTACCGAACAGCTTGAACCGGTTTAGTAGACGTTCTCTTATTTCTTGTCATGGATGCTGCCCTTAATAAGAACCAACTCTTTTCAAGCAAGGACATTTCCGTATTGGTGCTTACTAAAGGCGCAAAGAAAAAGTAAAAATTGAGTGGTCCGTAAAAGTTTTCTGCTCCTGGTTTTGTTGCAATAGGTAAAAACATTTTGGCACCTGTAAAATATCCAGGCGTAAAAAGTTTTTTTGTACCTATAAAAAATAGGTTTAAAATTTTTTTTATACTTTTTAAGCCTATTCTTTGTTTTTTTAAAAAATGTACCTATAATAAAAAATGTATGCTTTTGTAAAACGTACCTAAAAAATACGCTTTTATCTTTTATATTTATTTTTAGGTATGGTGAGTGCCCCTTTCTTTGCAAAAAATATTTCTAAACTGTAAAAAAAAATTTACGTAAAAAGTTTTAAAAAACAAAAAAAGGGCTGAAAAAAATTAAATATAAATATAAGACATTAATTTTAAATCGTCGCCTTAGAACCATAATGATGAAAGTCAAATAGAAAAAAATTGTAAATATTAAACCCGACATGCAATAAACAATCAAAAAGATCCTAAATAAATTAGTTGATTGATCATTTGAATTAAATGTCTTTCTTAGATGCTTGTTTCAAATATTTCTATACCTTATAAATTTATACATTTTTTATTTTATATCTGATTTATACATATATATTTAGACATTATATGTTTATAATACATTTATTATACATTAACAAGGTTGCTGCATGATACTGATCTTAGATTATAATGATGAATTTCATTAATAAATTTATAATTACTATCAAAGCTTTTTGGTAAGTTAATATGTAGACTTTTCAAACAAAAGTACAACTTAGTAGGAATATTATATTTTTTATTCTTCAACGCCAACGGAGTCCACCGACGGATTCCGTTGACGTGGAAGAATAAAGATATAATATTCCGGCAAATCAATAATATAACAATAGCAGTCATATTTGGTGTTGCTTGATTGATTACTAAATGGTGGACGATGCATTTTAATTGTAAAAACAACTTAAACTTGACTTTTTATAATGTTGATTTAAATATCTTCTGTAGTCTATCAAAAGTTCTGAAGAATAAAGATATAATATTTAATACATAATAACTTACCAAAAAGCTTTGATAGTAATTATAAATTTATTAATGCAATTCATCATTATAATCTAAGACCAGTATCATGCAGCAACCCTGTTAATATATAATAAATATATAAAAAACATATAATGTCTAAATATATATGTATAATATATAAAGCATATATAAAATAAAAATTTATTAAGTTATAAGGTATAAATATATTTGAAACAAGCACCTAAGAAACACATTTATTGATCTTGATCTTTTACCTGAAATTTCAGAGCTTCATTTTAGTTTATTGATTTAGTATAAACCATTTACTGCATTAAGTTTACAAAATTAGGATGCAACATATGTAATTCATTTGTTTTTTTGGAAACATACGTCATAAATTGGTTAAAAAGAAGAAATTAAAGATTGTAAATGTAAAATATAAGATTGACTGCTACTAATATAATATAATATATAAAAATAATAATAATAATAATATATAAAAATAACATAAAAAATATTATAAAAACAAACAATGGTAAATATTTTAAACCACTACCCAACGGGCATTTGTTTTTAAAAGTTACGTTCTAAATGTATTTTTAATGTCTTTTAAACGTCTTCTAAACATTCTTACGTAAAAAACATTTAAAAGGCTTTTAAATACGTTTAAAAGACATTTATAACGTAACTTTTTTTAAACAACTTAAACAGGGCTGTTAGTTTTGTTGACAAAAGTTGTTACTCTCCGAAAGAATTTACCATTAGTTATCTTCAAGGGCAATAGGTGTATACTTTTCTACAAAACAACTTTTCTCCAATAAAGGTTTGCTTAGCATTGTTTGAAATCTGTAGAACTTTTATAAATGAAACTTCTAGAAGTCTATAGAAACTCAATGTATTGAATTTCTATAGACCTTTAAAAATTTTATCATATAGAACTTATTTTGATATTTAGGGTTAATGTTTTATAGCAAACGGAGCCTGTAAAAAAACGTAATCAATAACCCTTAATGTCTATTAAATTTTTGATGAAGAAAGGCAAAAACTATATACAGTCGCTACATCAAGATTATTTTATTACGTGAATTTTTATATTAAGCATTTTTGTAACATGAACATACATAAACTTGGGAAAAAACTATTATTTGATACAAAAAAAATAATACAAAATATAAAAAACTTTTGATATTTAATTTTGCAAAGTTTACAAACTCTACCTTAAGAAGTAGGTGAGTTCTAAACATCTGACTGTTCTTAAAAGAAAGTAAAAGTCATATCACTACCAAAAGTAAAAATATAGTTTAATAATTTAAATGTTTATTATGTAAAGGTTAGCAAAATGGTTTCTAAGAAAATATATGAGCAACTAGATATAAATCTGAAAAAACAAAAGTTGTCCACATGAGAGATTTAAACCACAGCCTTTCTGGGTATGAAGAGGACACTTAACCGGGTCTTGCAATTATTTAAAACAACTATGATGTTCTATATATTATACATATGTATATATAATTATATATATATACGTATATATATATATATATATATATATATATATATATATATATATATATATATATATATATATACATATACATATATATATATATATATATATTATATATATATATATATATATATATATATATATATATATATATATATATGTATAAAACGTTATTTACGAGTGCATCGTTTCCTCACAAAACAACCCTGATAAACAATATATTGGCTTAACCGAGGGTGAATGGAAAAAACGTTATGCCAACCACAAACAATCGTTTAAACACAAAAAATATTCAAAGGAGACTATGCTGTCAAAATATATTTGGGATTTAAAAGAAAAAAATAGATATTTTAATTTACAATGGTCTATTCTAAAATCTGTCCCTGCCTATAATAACATTTCCAAAAAATGTATGCTATGTTTGCAAGAAAAATTTGAAATAATTACTCATTTAAATCAAGAAAATTTATTAAATAAAAAATCTGAACTAATTTCTAAATGTAGGCACGAAAATAAATAATTAAAAAATTATAAAAACAAATGACCAAATTAAACTATCCCCATTCCAAAGAAAATTATTTCATAATTACTTTCTGTAACTTCCCGTTAACAAAAAATATAGTAATTAAAAATTTTTTATAATAATTTATAACTTCCTGTAAAATATTTTTTTCTATAAATTGAATTTTTTTGAGATTTAGTAACTCTTCCTGATGATCCAGCAAGTGTTTTTTACTATATATATATATATATATATATATATATATATATATATATATATATATATATATATATATATATATATATATAGAGAGAGAGAGAGTTTTGGACAAAACATTTGCAACCAACATCGAACAATACTAAAAAGTGTTACTTATTTTACTTAAAAACGAAACAAACTATACTACCACTGCAAACAGTTCAGGAGTCTGGAGTCATAGCATGCCATGACATGATCAATCAGCTGACAGGTGACAGGACACAGGCAGAATTTCGTTGACAAGTGCCATTTTGCAGCGGACAAAACAAGTGCAACTTTTTTGGTTTGTTTCATTTTCTTAAGTCTGGTCCGTGTCAACGTCACGGAAGTTTTTTAATAATTAAAAGAAGTATTCAAAAGTTTCACGAAGTTTCCAGAAGCATGCAGAAGCTTCCAGAAGTTTCTAGAAGAAGCATCTGGAAGCAACCAGTAGCATCCAGAAGTATTTAGAAACATTCAGAAGCATCCAGACTTGAGAATTGTGATTATTTATTTTTATTATTTTTATGACTTCAAATGCAAAAATGGCTCCCGGCAGTCTTGGATTGGAACTACGAAAGAAAATTATTGGCGATTACGTAAGTGGAATGTCACAAAAACGTATTTGTGAAAAATATCGCGTGAAAAAATGGACAGTATAAAGACTCTGTTCTACTATAAGACTATCGTTCCACGGGGAAGTTGGCAGCAGAACAAAGGTGGAAGACCGCGTTCCACCACTTCTAGAGTGGATTCTATGATCGTCAGAATCGTCAAGAAGGATCCCTGGATATCATCAGTCGAGATACAAAAGCAATTTGAGCTGCCTGTATCGGGCCGAACAATCAGACGACGTGCTGTTGAAACCGGATTGTTTTCTCGACGCCCTGCAAAGAAACCGCTAATTTCACTACAAAACCAGAAGAAAAGACTCCTGTTTGCTACATCTCATATTGACTGGAATGTGCAGAAGTGGCGAACTGTCCTGTTCAGTAATGAATCGAAGTTCAACATCATTGGGAGCAATGGCGTTTGCCGTGTACGTCGACCGGCCGGAAAACGCCTCAATTTACGTTACTGCCATAAGACCATGAAGCATGGTGGAGGCAATGTAATGATCTGGGGGTGTTTTTCTGCTAACGGTCTAGGTCCAATACATCGAAACGATGGAATAATGGACCGTTTCGTGTATAAAAATATCCTGAGAGATGTTATGTTACCTCATGCTGAATGGAATATGCCAATAAAATGGGATTTTCAGCAAGACAACGATCCAAAACACTGCAAAAATAGTCAAGCAGTGGTATCAAGACAACCATCTCTCCGTGATGGTTTAGCCCCCTTAATCTCCGGATCTCAACCCTATCGAGAACCAGTGAGAGATCGTCAACCGCAGAATTAATCGTGAAGATGTTCGTATAAGGATCAACTGTTTGAACAAATCCAATAGGCCTGTGCAGCGATTCCACAAAGTTTCATTGATCACCTGATCGAATCTATGCCACGAAGATGCAAGACTGTGATCGACAACAAAGGATTCGCCACGAAATATTGATAGCGAAATACAGCTTTGTCAACATTTTGTTGAGTTACACTTGTTTTGTCCAGAGGGAAATCAACTTTTTTTAATACTTTCGATTAATTTATTAATTTTCGTGTACAAATAATGAATTTTGTGATGAATAAATTTTGAAGAACTTTGTCTCTAAACAGTTACATAGTTTTTTCTCTAAGTTGAAAAAATGCAGCACTTTTATATAAAGAAACTAAATTAGCATTATTTGGTTGCACTCGTTTTGTCCGACACTGTATATATAAACATATATATACAAAATGTTTGTGTGCAAAATTTTTGAATTATTCAAATATTTAATCATTATACATCATAGTAAAGACCTTTAAATCAGTATTACAATGGTGAAAATTTCACAAAATACGAATGATTCTACTAAAGTTATGCCCGTTTATATGGCAAAAATTCATTATAAGGAATGCTTAAGAAAACTGCAACCAACTTAAAAAGTTAGCGTTCGGCTTACGGTAGTTTTATAATAGAACTTCATTGTTTAGTTTTTAGCGCATTAATTTGCCTCAGTTATATTTTTATTCAACTTATAACTGAAAAAAATTAATATCGTTTAAATAAACAAATTATTTTTATTAACGAATAAAAAAAAACTATAAATGATAATAAGATAAATCAATTTCTACATGGTTAAAAACTTTAATCATAACTTTATTTATTTTATAACTTTTTTTAAAGATAATACTTATTATATAACACTTTAAATATAATGGCTTATATATTAAAACGCGTAGTCCATTTGCTGCGTTATTATACATATATACATAGCCTTCTGGAAGGTTTAAGAGAAAGAAAATAATAACCTCTTTAATTATACGTATTTTTTGCAAGCGAAAAATATGACTGGAGGAATAAGTCGCGAAAGGATGTGATTTATGTAATAGCAGAAAATGTATGTAATATGTAATATGCAATATGTAATATAAAACATGTAATATGTATGTAATTTATCTAATAGCAGAAGAGGATGTACTAGCAATAGTTTTGGGGAAAAAAACAAGGCCTGTTTTCCCCAACGTACCATTGTTATTACTCAAGCCACATAGTTTTTCGACTTAAGCCGTAATAGATACTAAAAAATGCAATTATAAAAATTGTTTAATTACTTTGACAACTAGCTTTAACATTTCATGTTAGTTAGTATTTAAAGAGATGAAAACATGTATTTAAAAAAAGCGCATCAGAATATCTTTTGGATAGCCTTGATTAACATCAAATAATACACCCACCCCAATAAGTAAAAAATTTATTTGTTTTAAAATATACTTTGTAATTTAAATTTTAAACTAAATTAATTGTTTTCCATATGCTTATTAATGTTTTTAACATCCAAAGATAGAAAAAGTCTATCCTTTGAGAATATCTAAAAAAAAATTAGATTTTCAAATAAATATATAGATCACCATAGCACAAACATTATTAATAGAGAAGACATATGTTCTGAAAAATAAATTAATATCTCATATGTTATAAATATGTGATTATTGCATAATTTAATCTATAAGTATAAATTAACATCTTTCCTGACTTATTATTTTCAGTTTTTATGCTCTGAGTTAAAACCTAGCAATGATAGATAAAATACATCAGATATTTAAAATAATTACTAAAAAAGTCATTAAAATTAAGGGAAAAAAAGGTTTTTGTTTTAAGTTAAAAATATATTAAAATAACTTCTAAAGCATAACACAAATGCCATTAAAACAGAAATATTAATGGAACCAAATGAATTCTTTGAATTGTTGCCTGAAAAAGAAACGATATGGTGTATAAAAATAATAATCAAAAAAACAGATATCTATATTGATTGGTTTAAACTACTTGATACTAACATCCAGGGTCCATGCATGCAAAAGGTCATCTTTCTAAGTTGAAACAGTATATCAAAACACAGGTTATTGACTCAAAATCAATAGTAAATGAGCTTTGGTTTCCCAAAGTGTATTGCAACCAAGTCAACCCTGGTTGTTGGATGTCGGTAACTACCCTACTATCTAAAATAAGATCTGATACACAAAAATAATTGATGAAAGATTTATAAATCTTTTCATAGCCTTATAACAACAGCAAAAAAAAGAGGGTGAGGGGCTAAATAAACATTAGGCATTGAAAAAATATTGCTAACCAATACATTTAACTAATATATGTAAATAAAAACTATTAATGCAAGTATATAAACCATATTATAATTTACAATAACACATACCTTATTATAATCAATTTGCACATCATTTTGATATGATATTACCATATTACCATTGATGATGTCTGCAGATAGTTGGTATTTGCTCATTTCATACTCGACAGCACCATCATCCTCATTTTCATTTGGTTTCCAATAAGAAACTATGTACATACCACTTTTCTTCTTTTTAATGCTAAGAAGTCTGCAAAAATATACCTCTTGGCTGTTAATGACTATATCAAACCTCAAGTGGCAAATATATCTTCCATTAGCAGCTCCGATAAGAATTTCTTCAATATTAGAAGCCTCATTATTTTGTAAGTCAGGAAATATTTCTTTTATCTAATTAGGCATACAATTTTTTTTAATTTTTTCTATTTTCCTCTGTTCTTTGTCCTTTTTATTTTGAACTTTGTCAGTCATGCTCTGTATAAGTTCTGACATCATTTCTTCATGACATTGTGCATTTGCAAATTGAGTTTTTCTGGCATTAGAAATAGCCATAATATTAATTTGTTTTGAATATCAGTAGGCTTTTTGGAAAGTAGAGCAGTTATTTTATTTTTACAAGCACGAAGTTTTAAAGAAAGAAAGCAAAGTGCGGCATTTGGAGCTTTTTGCTTTTCAGCACTAATCATACCCATAGATTCTTCTGAGTCAATGTTGTGAAGCCTTGCTGATTTATTCTGGTTCATAATTTGATCATTAGAACTCGTGTTGAACTGAAGCTTGTTCTGCCTGTCAATGACATTAATAACAGCTTTCAGACATTCAGCTAATATTTTACTCATTTCATCAGTTACTGGGCAAAAGCTGATTATTTAATCAAAATCAGGATTTTTGATAATATTTGTAAAAAAATTAGTTTTTTGTTTAATTAGATTTAGAGGATCCTTGTTGCTTTTAAGAAGAGTGTCCCGAACATTTTTGACTACCTGAATGCCAGATATGTAGTCAAGTCCCTGACCTGGTGTGATATAAAATTTTGTCATCCAAGGACCATTTAGTAACTTTCCAATTAAAGCTAGGGTACATAACTTGCGTAAACCTGAAACGATAAATTTAGAAACAAATCATAGTATAAGTATTTAATAATCTATAATTCCCTAACTATTGCTGCAAGTATCATTATTATTGGTTTTAAAGGTTTATTCCATAGCCTTTAATATTGCACATAAGAAACATAAGAAACATTTATATGCCAATAAAAAAAATATTTCAGATTTATATATCTTGTTTTACAAAATTACGTTTTATTAAAGTAAAGAAGTGGGATTTAGATTATACATGTATCTTTTGCATCCTTGTAGCGAAGGTTGTTTAGCTGTAAAACAATATTTGCTGCAATCCAGTCTCTTCCAAAAGGTTTTCTTTTAGAGGTCTCTTATGCTTTGAGTAAAGACTTGCACGAACTGGACCACCGACTTCAATCAATACAAAAAAGTTTCAGTTATTCTAACTATGATCGTTAAAATTAGAGAGAGGTAATTTAGAAAACTAGAGGCAATATTCAAATCAATCCAACTATCAATAATCTCAATCATTTGATTAATATTGGAAATCCAAACACCAAAAAAAATTTCAAACAATAAGAAATTTATTAGGGCTATGTTACAAAGTCCATTACGGTGCAAATAATAAAAGCATTTTTTTTTTGTTATGATTCTTTTTTATAAAATAATGGTTTCAGTGTGTAATTCAATCTGAAGTAATGAAAACATCAAATTTATGCATTATAGTTTTTAAAAATATAATTTTGTTGAAAGTTGTTGCAATGGATTCAACTTCTTGAATTAAAGAACAATGCAAATAATGTTGACGGTTCTTGGTGACAAGGCCTCGAGGTCTTTCTCGAGTTTTCCACATTCTTTATTCTTCCTTTAATTAATTAAAACTCTATGGTAATTTTTTTTACTTATTTATTTTATTCTATATATATTTGTTATTTTATATACATTTGTATCGTAAAATATTGTAATAAAGAGCATAAAAAATAAAAAATAAAAAGACAAGACATTGTTGAAATTTTAAACAGAAGTTATTTATGTACATAGACAACAAAAGCATCATATAATCAATTGCTACATTTAGAAATTAATTCAGATTGAATCTGAATTATTTTCAAATTGAAGGCACGAAAATAAATACCTCTTAAAAAATTATAAAAACAAATGAGCAAACTAAACTATCCCAATTCCAAAGAAATTTATGTAATAATTACGTTCTGTAACTTCCCGTTAACCAAAAAAATATATAGTAATAAAAATTTTTATTATAACAATTTATAACTTCCTGTAAAATATTGTTTTCTGTAAATTGAATTTTTTTGAGATTTAGTAACTTCTTCTGATGACCCAGCAATGGTGAAACTTTAGGTTGAAGAAAAAAGTTAGATAAGTGTTTTTTACTAATTTATATATATATATATATATATATATATATATATATATATATATATATATATATATATATATATATATATAGATATATGTATACATATATATATATATATATATATATATATATATATATATATATATATATATATATATATGTATATATACATAAACATATATATATATATATATATATATATATATAAATACATTCGTATATATATATATATATATATATATATATATATATATATATATATATATATATATATATATATATATACCCATAAATATGTATATATATTTATATATGCATATATATACATATATATATATATATATATACATACACATATATATATATATATATATATATATATATATATATATATATATATATGTGTATATATACATATACATACATATATTTATATATATATATATATATATAAATATATATATATATATATATATATAAATATATATATATAAATATATATATATATATATATAAATATGTATACCCATAAATATATATATTTATATATACATATATATACAAATAAATATATATATATATATATATATATTTATATATATATATATATTCATATATAAATATATATATATATATATCGCTACCCAAACGAATCAATATAAATACTAATGATATATTCTGTCCTAAAGAAATATCCAAAGAGTTTAATACATATTTCACAAATGTTGGACTTGATCTAGCTAAGAAAATTACAACACACCTTAATTCTTATAAAACCTATCTAACACCATCAAATTATAAAACGTCGTACGATTTCGACTTGACATTAAAAGAATTTGAAACGGCTTTTTCTTCGATAAAAAAATAAAAAAATTCATCAGGATTTGACGGTATTCCGAGTATTATACTAATTTCAAATAAAAAAGGCATCAGTAGACCATTGTTCTATATAGTCACGCTTTCACTGGGCCAAGGAATATTTCCTGATGTACTAAAACTCGCAAAAGTAATTCCAGTTTATAAAAATAATGATCATGCAAATATTTTTAACAACAGGCCTATATCATTGCTTTCTGTATTTTCAAAGATATTCGAACGTGTAATTTATAATAGAATCTTTGACCACTTAACAAAAAACAATTTTTTTTATCCAAAACAATTCGTATTTCAGAAAAATCTTTCAACTGAACATGCGATTATTAAATTAGTCGATCAAATAAATAATGGCTTTAATGAAAATAAATTTACCTTAGGTATATTTATTGATCTAACTAAAGCTTTTGACACTGTTGATCATTCCGTCTTGTTAGAAAAATTAAAGTATTATGGGGTAATTAATAAGGACTTCAATTGGATTAAAAGTTACCTTACTGATATCTATGAATATTAGATATCAGTAAGGTAACTTTTTATCGACATTTTTGAATAGTACTCAATAAATATAATAAACATGAATAATATAATTAAAAAACACTATGATGTCTCTTTTGAGATAATTGAAGAGCAATATGATGTTTCCTTAGCGATAATAAAATATGTCGGACCCAATTATTATAATAGTATGGTGCGCGTTTCTCGCACATGGTATTATTTCATTAAAGCAATAAAATTTACTCGAAAAAGTTTCGAGCAAAAGCGCTAAACCAAGCGATAAAAATACATTGTTAAGAAACAATTGACAGGGTTAGCTTGACCTCTATAGATGCGCGCGCAAAAAATAATACAACCATATATAATCTTTGCTTAGAAAGGCGCTATGATGACGCTCAATGGCTCGTTGATACCTTTAGTGTAACTATCGATGATGTGCGTGAAACTTTTCACCGCGGACAAATCGATACCGCTAAATGGATAAATTCCGCATTCAAAATATCACCGCAAGAAGCGCGATATGATGATAATAAATTATTTCGGATTGCATGCACCAGTGGAGATCTTGAGTACGCCGAATGGTACGCAAAAACTTTTGATTTTACGGTCGAAGATGTGCGCATCAATGATGATCAAATATTCATCAGAACATGCTTGAATGTTTATTTAAATATCGTAAAATGGTTAGTGCAACGTTATGATTTTACTGGTATCAATATTTTCCCGATTCAACGAGAAATTTCTAGAATTGGTTATCGAGAAATGCTCTCATTTTTAATTTCGATGTTCGCTGTTGATCACAGAGAAATGCGTGTCTTATTTATGAATGCATGTTGTAATGGTCATCTCGCAATTGCTATCGATTTAACTAATCAATATTATATCAGTCGGATCGAAATTGATTTATTATTTCGTTCTATTTGCGGATCCAATCGGTTACATATAGCGCGATGGTTAATGTCAAAATTTAATATTCCGCGCGGAGTAATATATAAGTTTAATCATCATGTTCTCATCGAATCATGTAAATACGGTAACATTGATATTACATTATGGTTGATAAGATGTTTCTATAATAAATTTAAAACAATTAGTGATTTAAATAATCCATTATTTTGCGCTCTACGTAAGGCATGCAAATATAATCATATCAATATCGTCACACGGTTCGTTCAGAATATAAATTTTAAAAGAGAATTAATCATGTATATGCTCATATATACGGGACATCTGAATATAATTAAATTTTTATGTAGTCATTATGATATTGTCCCGAGTGAAGATGAAATAATCAATATATTGAGCGTCGTTTGTTTAAAAAATAAAATAATGATTGTGAATTGGTTCATGAAAATATTTAAAGTCAATCGTCCCTACATATCTGAATCATTAGGGGATATATGTATAAAAATTTGTGCGCAAGGTTACACTGATATTGTGAAAAGTATGGTAATGCGGATATCATATTTTAATAAAAGCATTCTTTATAAAGGATATCGTGCAGCCAGACCAAGACATTATGAATTATCAGAATGGCTGAGATCACATTGAATTTTTTTATATCATCCAAAATTGATTTATATTATTATAATGATATCATTATTATATTATAATATTGTCATTATATAATAATATTATCATTATATAATAATATTATCATTATATAATAATATTATCATTATATAATAATATTATCATTATATAATAATATTATCATTATATAATAATATTATCATTATATAATAATATTATCATTATATCATAAAAAATGCCTGTCGATTATAAAGATTGTAAAATGTCAATTGATAAAATGAAGAATTTATCACTGGAAGAACTAACGAATGTAACTGGATGGCCATTTAATAATTTATGTAAGACGCATATATCGCAATAAATAAACTTATTTTCTTATTTAAACGAGATTTTGAAAGTTTTAAAGAACTTAAGGGACCACTAGAAGGAGAAATAGTTATGACTAATTCTATGATATTAGAAATTATAAAAGATCCAGTTAATGAAGATATTTTAAATTTATTTAATGAATTATATGGAAAAGATTTCGTGAAATCCTATATAAATAGGGAATTCTTCGTTTATAGAAAAATATAAATTATAAAAATACATTTTTACAAATTATAATTTATTTTTTCGAAAACGATGATCAATAAAATTGAAAATTTAAATAATTATGTTATATAATCATAAAAATGGACATGACCATTGAAAAAATCAAAAAACTTTCAATTATTCGTGTGCGAGAAAAACTAATACTTAATTTATTTAAAAGTTATTGTATATTAGGTGATATTCAAAAAGCAACAGAAATATTAAATCATTATAAATTTGCTTAAGTAATCAAGACTCCTTATTATAGTTATCAAATTCTCAAAAAAATTTGTATGATAGATAATGTTCAGATGTTTCATTGGTTTATTGAAAAATGTAAACTCGATGACGAAAATATTCCAAAATTGTTTAAAGCTGCTATTATTTGCGAAAGTTTCAAAGTAGCAGAAACATTATTCGAAATTTTTGGTCATAATACAATGTTAGATTATATAAAAAAATATATAATTAAATGTTACAAATATAGTAAACTTAAATCAATGATATATATATGCAAAAAGTTTAATATTAATAAACACGATTACATTGAAGAACATGTTTTTATATTATCGGTCGCGAATCGATCAAATCGAGAATTAATATATTTATTATATAATGAAATATTTTAAGAATCTGATGATCAAGTTAGAATGATTGATATGTTAAAAATATTGTTTGATAATGAGCTCAACACCGTAGAGCGGAAAGAACAATTACCGATAATTATTGGTGATAATATCAACGATATAAATTATTTATTTGATGATATATAACGACTAACGTTGTTTGGTCCTGTGCTTTGATAGATCAATAATAGTTGTAATTATAAATTGATTGCATAAATAATCGCACGATTCAATATTATTTTTTCCGTAACATTTCAATAGCATTTTCATTGCAAAAATTCTATCAAATGGATCACTTTGTAGTTGATTATTTTTTACCATGTTATCGGCACTATCAATAATAAAATTTGCGAGCTCAAAACTATTATTAACAATAGATACTTTGAATAAATGCCTTATTTGATGGGGCGTCTGAAATCCCACGTTATATCGATCGATAAACCATTTAAAAGTTATTAACTGATTATGCGCACATATATTTTCGAGTATATCTTTCACAATTTTTTCATCGCTGAAAAAATTTTCTAACGAGATAGTGTTTGCAACAATTATTGCATGAGTTATATTACCACTCGTTAAACATTCGTTCATAAGATTAGCACCATTTTTTAATCGATACTTCTTTGATTTTAATTTATAAACGATATCAAGTTTCTCATCGAATGATGATGGATTCGGCTTCATGATAATTTTTATAAATATATACGAATCAATTTTTTTGATTCGTATATATTTATAAAAATTATATGAGCAAAAATATATGTTGGTTTGTGGTCGTGGTTGCGAAATAGATTAATATTTGCGATTAATTATTTCATTATTGAAGATTTCATCGCCGATGATATCACCGATGGTTGATCTCTGTTCTGCGATGTCGAGATTATCAATAAATTTTGCTTTTATCCATGCACTCATTTTTTCGACATTGTCGGACGCAACTAAAGTAAAGATGCCTAATACTTTTTTATTTTGATGTTTGAGTTTGCTACCAGGAAAGTCTTCGATGATCGATAACATAAATTTCGTCTCATCATCAAGATCAGAGATTTCGATCTTAAATCGATTACATATATATCATCGATTTAAGTCTACCATGTTGATAACAATGAACCATATATATTAATATATATTTTCTCATCGTTAAGTAACCGAAATTTTCGATCAATAAATTCGCGAGTTCGAAATAACCGCAAAGCACTGTTTCGCAAAATATGACGATCGTGTTATCAACATCGATATTTTTACATTTTTTGATGAACCAATGAAACATTGAGATTTGATTGATCAAACATATACATTTAAGAATTCGATAATTGAATTTTCTACTTTCAATGAGGACTTTAAAAGTTTTATCTTGAAGTAATTCGTTCGCTCGCTGAATATTACCTTTCATACATTCTATTTTAAATACATCAAACATCAACTTATATCGAGCAGATAAAAGATTAATTTTTGATATCTCAGTTTCGAGTGTTTGATCGTCCATCTTTATTCGGATTTTCCATATATAATATATAATATTATGTATATGTCATATGATATATTAATAAATAAATCTCTAAAGCGGGGGTCTCGACGCCAGACAAAAATAAACATAATGGAATAGACATATTTATTCATCATCAAATAAAAATTGTAAATTTTTGATTTTTTCTTCTCCGATGATGTTCGAATATCGTTCTTTTCTTTCGGCCGCATTAAGTTTATCAATAAATATTGTTTTTAATAAGATTTTCATTTCTAGTGTATCAGTAACATCATACTTTGCAAGTAATATACTTTTTTTCATGATTACCTCATCATCAAAAGTTAATCGACGATCATTGATCGATAATAAATAATTTGTCACTTTATTGAGTTTTGATTTATCGATTTTTAATTTTTCACACAAATATACGATGTGAAGAGACCAAATGAAAAACATTCGATCATATATATATATCGATATTTTCTAAAATTGTTTCATTTCCAAAATTTTTAATTAATAAATCTATAATTTCAATATATTCAAACACGATACTGAGATAGAATAATTTTTGTTTATATTTTTTAGTAACGATGTTACATTTTTCGATGAACCACTGAAACATATGAATTCTATTCATATAACAGATCGATTTGAGAGCTTTAAAGCAAAATTCTTCATCATTTATAATCTCTATAAAATCGCTATAATTTACTAATTTCATCGCATTTTCTATCTGGTCTAACGTACAATAACTTTGAAATACACGAGAAATTAATAATTTTCGTTTACAAACCGGAACGGTATGTCGCAAAAGTAGCAAGATCTCGATATTCATTTTGCATATATTAATAATATTAATCGATATTCAAAAATGCGCAAAAAAATAATTATTCATCGACATTAAATATGTACTCAATATCTTTGATGTTCTCTTCTCCAATAAAATTAGTGAATAGTTCTTTGCGTTCTGTAATGGTAATTTTTTCATCGAATTTTATCGTTACTAATTTACGCATTTTCATACAATTAATAGAATTGATAAAATTATTATAATTGCTTGATCTAATCGCAGTAAATGCAAGCATTAACAATTGTTTAAAATCTTCCGGTATCCCACTTATAGTCGATAATAATATCAATTCTTTCGTTTCTTCGTCAAGGTTTGATTCTTCTACTTTAAATCGTTCGAGTACATAAATCATTGGTTTTGATTCACCATGTTTGTAACAACACTTTAAATATTTGTTGATATACTTTGCAATCGAGATATAACCAAAATTTTTAATCAATAATTCTGCGATTTCAAAATATTCATGTTTAATGGACATTTTAAATATATCTGCAACATGTTCTTCTTCTATTTTTCCGCATATATTGATAAAACAATCAAACATAGCAATATCATTTATTTGACTAATTGTTTTCAAAAATTCATGTCTGCATGGTTCAAGTGTTAATAATTGTGCTATACATGTTTGCTTTGATAAATCTGTTACAAGTTGGGTATTACCATATATAAGTTGTGCGTTAAATAATTTGCCCAAAAGCAACAACCGTGTTTGGATGATAGGAATATCATTGATTTTTTTAATCAATGTTTCGATACCATTGTAAATTATATATAATAAATATTATCGAGATTCAATTTTTTTGACGCGCGCAGTGAAAATTTGAATCATGAAAAATATATTGCGATAAAAAATGGATATTACATTCAGAAAAATTTATAGTACACCATATGCTTACAATGTAGTATTCTATTATTGCAAGAATTTTTGGTACGAAAAAACTTTAAACTTGCAGACCTCATCGTGAAAACTCTTCACCTAGATGCATAGTATGGCGATGAAAATATAATAATATTTTTGCTTGAAATCGTTTGCATTCACGGTTCGAAAGAATCTGTCAGGGGTTACGGTTAGGGTTAGAATCTTTCGATTGGGTGGTCGAAAATTTTGGAAATATTTCCAATATTGCACATATTGAAAAAGTTTTTAAAATATCTGTGCTCAACAACAATTTTAAACTTGCGAATCATATATTTGCAAAATATTATGTACTCACCCTAAGAATTTGCATTAAAATTGTTGATGAAACACGATGTACTTGGACCAGCCATATACATATGCAATCGGTTCAGAATTAAGGCGTCTGATTTCATTCAAAACAAATAATAAAGTGGATACGTGGTTGTGTTCAAAATATATATATGGGTTCAATATCGTCGAACAATTAGCGCAATTTAGTGCGCACGAAGAGGTCGAAAAAAATTTCGAGAGTGAAATTATCAATCGTGTATATTAGCAAAATTGATTTTTTAATGAGTTAGTTAAAAGTATCATTGAAAATGTCGATTGATATAACTATCGATGATCTCGTTAATTATACGGGATTACAGCCATATTATATATTAAAGTATTTCGATAATTATCGTTATTATGATAATATTGAGCATAATTGTAATGGTATTATCCAATTTTAAATATATATAAATATATATATGATGCGAATTATTCCGGCGCAACTAGTGTAGTAAAAGATAATGAATTATCGTTAGACAATGTAATATGTAATTATGGATTGTTAGTATATATAACAATCTATTATGAGAGATCATTTAAATGGCTTTATAATATTTTTGAGAAAAAAACAGTAAGCAAAAAAATAAAATATTATAAAAAGAAACATTACATTGGTATTAAAAATAATAATTCATTTGCATTTATTAACGAATTTATATACTTCATGCATGATGATAATTAAATATTATTATTTTTTAAATTTGAATCTATTAATTGTTGAATTTATTGATTAAAAATGGAAAATAATTTATTAAATGAGGAATTATATATTTATATAAGGGATCATGATTATCAGAATGCGCCGCATTTGTAAAAAAAACATAAATATACTCTAACGAGCAATAATGGGTTACTTTCAAAATTAATATACCAATTTAAAATGGAACGAAAATGGTTATACAATACATTCGGATCAGCACTAGAAGTTGAAAAATTTATTATGACGTCGTAGATAATTCGTCTCAGATGATCACCGATCATCTGAGACGAATTATCTACGACTCATATGGTGAGTTTAAAAAGTTTAAAAATATGGGCGATAAAAAAGAAGACGACGAAATGGAAGTCGATTAAATTATTTTTTTCTCATCAATACTTCCATCGCAATAGAGGGATGAAGGTAAACAATCTTGATGATACCCTTCATAACAAAGATGTTTATCTTTATATGTTATATTACATCCTAAACATGGACCTGGTATATAAAATTTACATTCCATTATAATGGTACTGTTGTAAAATCTATCCGTTTTATCTTCGATTGTTGTATACCATATTTCTGTGCTTTTATCACAGTTTGTGAAAAATTCTTTATCGAGTTTTTTAAGTTGTTCGATTTCGTCGAGTTCATCGATTTTGTCGAGTTCTTCTTTTTCAATGATATTAACTGTATTTTGCGCATTCGAGAATGTACTGAATATTGTTAATTTTCCTTAAAATTCTTTTTTAAATAATCTTGCGTCTCGTTGAGCCATTTAATGAATTTGAAATTATTGATGAATTCAAACTTATTATTCATAACATTGTTTGCGTCGAATAAATTTGAAATACGTATTTTACGATATATTAATCATGGATTTTACATGGTCAGAAATCGTTATATATGCGCATAATATGATCAATGTATGGATCGCAAAGGATGAACGAAAAAAATCAAAAATTATGCTTCATTTTCGATTCTTATCAACAGAGACACAAAATAGTATATTGCGATACATATATCGAAACTGTAACGTACATATATTTAAAACATATATCATTGAAAGATTAGGTATCACTGATATTAATAATTTAAAAATTGCATTATATAATTCTCTCGTTGAAGGGAATGTAAAAGTGACTATGTTTATTATAAAAAATTATAAATCTGTCTTTGAAGAATGCTGGAATTACAGACTCGAATATTTAAATGATATCGTTTGTAAAAACAGTTTATATTTGATGCGAGTAAAATTTCTATGTCACACATTTCGAATACAAAAAAGAGAGATTATTGAATATAATAAATTAAAAATTATACACGATGCATGCATAAGAGAACATTTTATTGTTTTAGATTCGATGGTAAATTATTATCGCATTAATGCGGATGATATTTCAGTAAAATTTTTGGATGGTCTCTATGTGAAGGGTTATCGGGTTATCACTTTATGTTATATAATAAATTTATTAATAAATATGATAATCAAAAACAACAAAAAATAATATTTGATCTCGTCGGAGAAAAAACTTTTAATAATTATAAATGGATATTCGGAATAACATATAATCCGATCAAAACACTCAGAAATCAAATAAGAACATACATAAAAAATAGTGATGAAAATTATGATTATCATTGTGATTAATTTTTTTATTCTCGTACATAAATTTGATCATAAAAATACGATAGTGATAGATATATTGATAATGAATACTTTTATTGAAGCTTGTAAAAATAACGACTTTGATGAAGTAAAAAACTTATTAAACCTCTTTGAAGGCGATATCAAAGAATTAACACATACAATCGCTCAATATTGTGGTCCTGACATATTTGAATTATATGTGAATTGGTTTAAAAATATCATTGAAGATCATAATGTATATTTTTATGATGCATGTATCGCAAATAATATTGATTTAGCGCGACAAATATGGACCCATTACTGATCGTAAAATGATCTCAATAATGTATACTTAGATGGACCAATATCGATGTTAGAATATTTGCGCATCACATTCCGCATAAAAAAAGGAGAAATATTAAATATGATTCCAACGTTAAGTTATGTATGTGAAGAAAATAATTTTCAAAAAGTTGATTGGTTATTTCAGACGTTTGAAATTAATGACGATGATTTATTTAATAAATGTAACATCGATTTATGCTATAAAATATCCGAAGCGGAATTGATGAAAACATGGATTATAAAAAAATATGATCGTGAAAGACGAGAGAGAAGTTGAAGGATACGAAATCATACCTAAAAATATTATTTAATATTATTATTTTTTTAAAATTGAATTGTAGTATATAATCATTAATAATAATGGATCAAAAAGATTATGAGAAAACACAGGAAGAATATAATAAATATTTCATTAAATGCTGTCAAGATAATGATCTTGAAAAAGCAATAACACTATTTAAGAGAACTATATCACCCGATTATGTTATCGAAGAAATTGTTAAAAAATGTAAATTACCCATATTAATATGGTTTATATCGCTCACTGAGTATGAATATAAATTACCATATGATACCGCATTCAGGAATGCAATATATGCGAAAAATTTTAAAATAAACGAATATTTATTAAAAAACTATGGACTTGACAACAGAAAAATATTATTATATAATCTATGCTATGCAGTTGATGATATTCGTGTTTTAAAATTTACATGTCAACGTCTGAAAGTGACACAAGATAAAATCATTGAATATAAAATGGTAAATAATGCGATAGAACAAGAGTTATATCATTTTGTTATATGGTTGATTATTCAATATGACTTTGAGGTATCATCATCAAATGATTTTATTAAAGAAGTTTTTGATCTTAAAGCACAAAAAGTCGATCATCGTATCATGATCGACAGACTAATAGATAAATTTGGAAAATTATTCATCAAACAATATGAGGATATTATAATATATGAAAAAATATCCAAAGAAGAATTAAAAAGTGAAGTCGACGATATAGTTAATGCAAGTATATAAATTATTTTTTTATTGACAGATAATATCAATAATTATGAAATACTCCGATCGGTCGCAAAAATGAATTATTTTTTGCTCTTACCATAACGATGATTAATTTAATAAGAAAAATTTATTGGTGATTTATCTGGTCAGTCGAAGATAATACCGATAATGAAATTTTTGAAATTGCTAGACGGCGTTTTATAAATGCATGTCAAAATGGTAATATAAAAATAGCTGAAGAAATAATTTCTTCAGAATTTGATAAAGAAAAATTATCAAAAAATTTACTTCAAGTGGTAAAATCGTGTAATAGTGAAACATATGAATGGTTCACATCAACTTTTACCGAAAATCTCAAATCATTCGATTTTGATAAATTATTTCCTGAAGCTTGTATATCAGGAAATTATGATTTTGCAGAGTATTTATTGATAAGATATGGAAATAAGAAACTCAGACAGACTTTTATTGTATTATGCGTAAGTAATTTATTAAACAAAGTCAAACAGATGCATAAAAGATTTAAAATAAATAAAGATGATATAAATTTAAATTGGGTATTATTGAGAACATATGAACTTGGGTACATAGAAATGATAAAATTATTATTTGAATTATTTGATATTTATTTTGCGGATTTGGTGAATGATGATGGACAAAAATTTATCGAATATCTTGAAAAAGATCTAAAACTAAAAACATGGGTTTGTAATAATTTAAATACTACATACCGATTTGTAATAAGTTAGGTTATATTATTATTTTTTAAAAAAAGAGAAATATTAAATATGTTGAAGGATATGAAACATACATAAAAATATTATTTTTTAAAATTGAATTATTTAAAATTGAATCAAATCATACATGTGATTATCGATAAAAATGGATCAAGATATTAGAAGAGAAATAAATAATGAATTCATTGAATACTGTAATAATAATGATATAGAAAAAGTACAAGCAAAATTCGATAACGCAATAACACCTGACTATGTTTTAGTGGAAATAGTTAAAAAATGTAAAGTATCAATATTAAAATTGTTTCTATCAATTAACGAAAAAAAAGGTAATTATGATTTACCCTTTGATACCGCATATATAAACGCAATTTATGCAGAAAATTTAAAAATAAATGAATATATGCAAAAAAAATATAAATTTTACTGCAGAAATAGATTATTAAGGAATATATGTGACGTAATAAATGAAATTAAAATTTTTTAATATGTTTGTCGGCGTTTAAGAGTAACAAGGGACGAAATCATTAAATATGAAATGATAAATATTGCGACAGAAAAAGAAGTTTACCATCTTGCTAAATGGCTAATTATTCAATATGACTTTGAGGTATCATCATCAAATGATTTTATTAAAGAAGTTTTTGCTCTAAGAGCACAAAAAGTTGATTATAATACGATGATCGATATACTAATAAATAAATTCGGAAAAATATTCATCGAACAATATGTGGATATTGTGATATATAAAAAAATATCCGAAGAAAAATTAAAAATTGAAAGTCGATGATATAGTTAATGCGAGTATATAGTTTATTTTTTTTATCGTAAAAATGAAATCAGCATACAATATATGGATATATATTGACATATTGACATATTCATATATTCATATATAATGTATGATTACATATCACTCGAACTAGATTTTATCATCGCATCTCAAAATAATAATATAAAAGGATCAGAACGAATCATATCAAAATTTAAATCAGATAATGATATCCGCAAATTATGGACATACGCATTAACGATCATTTTTTGTCGATGTAACATCAATACGTTTGAATGGCTCAAAAAACGTTTTAATCTCAACGTTGATATTTTAAAACGCGCATTCCATGGCGCGTGCTTAGGTAAAAAATTTTTATTAGCAGATCATATCAATAATAATTATGGTAATTCGGACACGATTAAAATATTAAAGACCGCATGTAGTAAACAATCTTAATTATACTAAGATGTGAACATATAAATTTATTCGATTCGATAACTCCATTCGCAATTACATTCCTTAATAATATTTTAATATTTCCAAGAGAAAGTTTATTTCCATAATTGGTAAATATATATTTTGCGAGTAATATATTTTTTTCATAACATGAATAATAAATTAATAAACTAACATCTTCGTTTTTAATGCTAAACTGATTTATTAACCATTTAAGCGTATTTATATTACATTTTACCGTTATATAGTTCATGATATGTATGATCGATTTATATTTTTTGAATTCTGGTATTGAATGAATTTTCTTTAAATGTTTTGCGGCTTCTACCAAGTCATTTTTTTTACATGCATCAATAAAAGTTTGATGTTCCATTATATCGGTTATTAATATTTCTACATAATTCAAATTTATATTATAACAAAAAATGATAGATTAGTTACTATAAATATTTTGAAATATTAACGCGATGATTTTATCATGAATATTATTATCTTTGATTTGATTAATTAAATCCATTTTTTCGATATCAACTACATTAATTTTAAATTCTTGAAATAAAACTTCAAGAATTTTTATATTACCACTGAGACACATTTTATAAAATATGTCCGAATCCATAAATTCATTTTTATCAATATAACCATATCGGCAGAGAAATCGGACAGAATTACTTAAATTAAATTTATATGCGAGTCTGAACGTCTTAAGTTTTCGATCTTCGAATTTATAATTTTTGTTTATATGTTTCGCTAAATTAAAATTACCATTAAAAAATGCATTTCTGAAATTTTTTCTTAAATAATCATCATAATATACAATAAAATCCTTAAATATTCTAGTTAACCAATCAAATGTATTTTCATTACATTTCATTGTTATCGTCTTAATATAAGAAGTTATCTCGGAAAATACTTTGACATTTAATACTGGTATCACCTTTTTTGCTCGTACTATATCATTCTCAGAGCAACGGTTTGTAAATTCTTTCGTTGAGCAAACCATTTTTATTTGATCATATATTAATAAAAAATAAATATTTCAATTTGGCACAGAGTTGATATATTAACGATATATTTTATTGCTGACCCATTCTAATAATTTCCAATCATTACCAAGCTGTGTAGTTAGATGAATTCTACAACCATCTGTCCCTTCTTTATGATATAAGTCCCAACGAATAATATCAAATAAATCAAATAATAATTTAAAAGTTTCATTGCATTTTTCATTATATAATTTATATAATTAATGAGCCAAATCGATATGATGTTTATTTATATTTAATAAACTATGAATATATTTGACCGCATCTGGTAAATTCTTTGAGCATGCGAGCTCAAAAATATATAAATCGAGTTTAATATCGTATTTTATCAATAAATAATTGGAAAGTTTTATTTTATTTCTAAAACATGCTTTAATAAACAGATCTTTAATAATTTCATCATTAACATGTTTATTAAATTTTTTAATAAATATTTACATGTTTTGATTTTACATTCCGCAATTATACGCGGCATTATATATTACAAATTTTCATTGAGATTTTCATCTGAGTCATGAATGATATTTTTGAGTTTATAAATATTATTATCTTTGCATGCTTGCATGAAATCTTCTTTCACTGCATTATCCATAGTTAATGAATGATTAAAAAAATATTGTAATTCAAATTTTTATTGAAAAGTGATAAAAATAAAATTAAACTAATATCCATTCGAGCAAAGATTCATAAGTAATGATATCAATCAAACAAATATCGTCATTAAATTTAACTATTAAATCAATATAAGTGAGATTGAATAATTTATCATATTCTTTATTAATGAGTATATGACATTAAGCTTTAATTCCAATTTAACAATTTTCATATAAGAAATCTACACTCCTTGGTGAACCCGATAACATACATTAGTAAAAATTTTATGAATTTTTTCGGGATCGCAAAGGCAAAATAAAGTTCTTGCGAATCTCTTTTACAAGCATGTTCAAACACATTTATAAAATTTTCCGGTTCAAGATACATCCTTCGAATTGGGAAGTAAACCAGTTATAAGTTCTAAGATTGCATTTTTGTATGATTAGATTTAATTGCTTTGAAAATTTTTTCATCAATTCATGATCGATCACGCTGAAAAACTCTATCGAGTAAATAACCATTATCAATAACTAAATCGTTTTGATTTATTTTAAAATATTTAAAGACCAATCGGAGAATCTCAAAGTTATTAATATTATATATGTAATATAACAAATCTTCTCTGATAAACTCTTTCTTATCAATATGAACTGTCTGAAATAAATATTTGATAATTTCGAGCGATTGTTTACTACATGCGGTCTTTAATATTTTAATCGTGTCCGAATTACCATAATTATTATTGATATGATCTGCTAATAAAAATTTTTTACCTAAGCACGCGCCATGGAATGCGCGTTTTAAAATATCAACGTTGAGATTAAAACGTTTTTTGAGCCATTCAAACGTATTGATGTTACATCGACAAAAAATGATCGTTAATGCGTATGTCCATAATTTGCGGATATCATTATCTGATTTAAATTTTGATATGATTCGTTCTGATCCTTTTATATTATTATTTTGAGATGCGATGATAAAATCTAGTTCGAGTGATATGTAATCATACATTATATATGAATATATGAATATGTCAATATGTCAATATATATCCATATATTGTATGCTGATTTCATTTTTACGATAAAAAAAATAAACTATATACTCGCATTAACTATATCATCGACTTTCAATTTTTAATTTTTCTTCGGATATTTTTTTATATATCACAATATCCACATATTGTTCGATGAATATTTTTCCGAATTTATTTATTAGTATATCGATCATCGTATTATAATCAACTTTTTGTGCTCTTAGAGCAAAAACTTCTTTAATAAAATCATTTGATGATGATACCTCAAAGTCATATTGAATAATTAGCCATTTAGCAAGATGGTAAACTTCTTTTTCTGTCGCAATATTTATCATTTCATATTTAATGATTTCGTCCCTTGTTACTCTTAAACGCCGACAAACATATTAAAAAATTTTAATTTCATTTATTACGTCACATATATTCCTTAATAATCTATTTCTGCAGTAAAATTTATATTTTTTTTGCATATATTCATTTATTTTTAAATTTTCTGCATAAATTGCGTTTATATATGCGGTATCAAAGGGTAAATCATAATTACCTTTTTTTTCGTTAATTGATAGAAACAATTTTAATATTGATACTTTACATTTTTTAACTATTTCCACTAAAACATAGTCAGGTGTTATTGCGTTATCGAATTTTGCTTGTACTTTTTCTATATCATTATTATTACAGTATTCAATGAATTCATTATTTATTTCTCTTCTAATATCTTGATCCATTTTTATCGATAATCACATGTATGATTTGATTCAATTTTAAATAATTCAATTTTAAAAAATAATATTTTTATGTATGTTTCATATCCTTCAACATATTTAATATTTCTCTTTTTTTAAAAAATAATAATATAACCTAACTTATTACAAATCGGTATGTAGTATTTAAATTATTACAAACCCATGTTTTTAGTTTTAGATCTTTTTCAAGATATTCGATAAATTTTTGTCCATCATCATTCACCAAATCCGCAAAATAAATATCAAATAATTCAAATAATAATTTTATCATTTCTATGTACCCAAGTTCATATGTTCTCAATAATACCCAATTTAAATTTATATCATCTTTATTTATTTTAAATCTTTTATGCATCTGTTTGACTTTGTTTAATAAATTACTTACGCATAATACAATAAAAGTCTGTCTGAGTTTCTTATTTCCATATCTTATCAATAAATACTCTGCAAAATCATAATTTCCTGATATACAAGCTTCAGGAAATAATTTATCAAAATCGAATGATTTGAGATTTTCGGTAAAAGTTGATGTGAACCATTCATATGTTTCACTATTACACGATTTTACCACTTGAAGTAAATTTTTTGATAATTTTTCTTTATCAAATTCTGAAGAAATTATTTCTTCAGCTATTTTTATATTACCATTTTGACATGCATTTATAAAACGCCGTCTAGCAATTTCAAAAATTTCATTATCGGTATTATCTTCGACTGACCAGATAAATCACCAATAAATTTTTCTTATTAAATTAATCATCGTTATGGTAAGAGCAAAAAATAATTCATTTTTGCGACCGATCGGAGTATTTCATAATTATTGATATTATCTGTCAATAAAAAAATAATTTATATACTTGCATTAACTATATCGTCGACTTCACTTTTTAATTCTTCTTTGGATATTTTTTCATATATTATAATATCCTCATATTGTTTGATGAATAATTTTCCAAATTTATCTATTAGTCTGTCGATCATGATACGATGATCGACTTTTTGTGCTTTAAGATCAAAAACTTCTTTAATAAAATCATTTGATGATGATACCTCAAAGTCATATTGAATAATCAACCATATAACAAAATGATATAACTCTTGTTCTATCGCATTATTTACCATTTTATATTCAATGATTTTATCTTGTGTCACTTTCAGACGTTGACATGTAAATTTTAAAACACGAATATCATCAACTGCATAGCATAGATTATATAATAATATTTTTCTGTTGTCAAGTCCATAGTTTTTTAATAAATATTCGTTTATTTTAAAATTTTTCGCATATATTGCATTCCTGAATGCGGTATCATATGGTAATTTATATTCATACTCAGTGAGCGATATAAACCATATTAATATGGGTAATTTACATTTTTTAACAATTTCTTCGATAACATAATCGGGTGATATAGTTCTCTTAAATAGTGTTATTGCTTTTTCAAGATCATTATCTTGACAGCATTTAATGAAATATTTATTATATTCTTCCTGTGTTTTCTCATAATCTTTTTGATCCATTATTATTAATGATTATATACTACAATTCAATTTTAAAAAAATAATAATATTAAATAATATTTTTAGGTATGATTTCGTATCCTTCAACTTCTCTCTCGTCTTTCACGATCATATTTTTTTATAATCCATGTTTTCATCAATTCCGCTTCGGATATTTTATAGCATAAATCGATGTTACATTTATTAAATAAATCATCGTCATTAATTTCAAACGTCTGAAATAACCAATCAACTTTTTGAAAATTATTTTCTTCACATACATAACTTAACGTTGGAATCATATTTAATATTTCTCCTTTTTTTATGCGGAATGTGATGCGCAAATATTCTAACATCGATATTGGTCCATCTAAGTATACATTATTGAGATCATTTTACGATCAGTAATGGGTCCATATTTGTCGCGCTAAATCAATATTATTTGCGATACATGCATCATAAAAATATACATTATGATCTTCAATGATATTTTTAAACCAATTCACATATAATTCAAATATGTCAGGACCACAATATTGAGCGATTGTATGTGTTAATTCTTTGATATCGCCTTCAAAGAGGTTTAATAAGTTTTTTACTTCATCAAAGTCGTTATTTTTACAAGCTTCAATAAAAGTATTCATTATCAATATATCTATCACTATCGTATTTTTATGATCAAATTTATGTACGAGAATAAAAAAATTAATCACAATGATAATCATAATTTTCATCACTATTTTTTATGTATGTTCTTATTTGATTTCTGAGTGTTTTGATCGGATTATATGTTATTCCGAATATCCATTTATAATTATTAAAAGTTTTTTCTCCGACGAGATCAAATATTATTTTTTGTTGTTTTTGATTATCATATTTATTAATAAATTTATTATATAACATAAAGTGATAACCCGATAACCCTTCACATAGAGACCATCCAAAAATTTTACTGAAATATCATCCGCATTAATGCGATAATAATTTACCATCGAATCTAAAACAATAAAATGTTCTCTTATGCATGCATCGTGTATAATTTTTAATTTATTATATTCAATAATCTCTCTTTTTTGTATTCGAAATGTGTGACATAGAAATTTTACTCGCATCAAATATAAACTGTTTTTACAAACGATATCATTTAAATATTCGAGTCTGTAATTCCAGCATTCTTCAAAGACAGATTTATAATTTTTTATAATAAACATAGTCACTTTTACATTCCCTTCAACGAGAGAATTATATAATGCAATTTTTAAATTATTAATATCAGTGATACCTAATCTTTCAATGATATATGTTTTAAATATATGTACGTTACAGTTTCGATATATGTATCGCAATATACTATTTTGTGTCTCTGTTGATAAGAATCGAAAATGAAGCATAATTTTTGATTTTTTTCGTTCATCCTTTGCGATCCATACATTGATCATATTATGCGCATATATAACGATTTCTGACCATGTAAAATCCATGATTAATATATCGTAAAATACGTATTTCAAATTTATTCGACGCAAACAATGTTATGAATAATAAGTTTGAATTCATCAATAATTTCAAATTCATTAAATGGCTCAACGAGACGCAAGATTATTTAAAAAAGAATTTTAAGGAAAATTAACAATATTCAGTACATTCTCGAATGCGCAAAATACAGTTAATATCATTGAAAAAGAAGAACTCGACAAAATCGATGAACTCGACGAAATCGAACAACTTAAAAAACTCGATAAAGAATTTTTCACAAACTGTGATAAAAGCACAGAAATATGGTATACAACAATCGAAGATAAAACGGATAGATTTTACAACAGTACCATTATAATGGAATGTAAATTTTATATACCAGGTCCATGTTTAGGATGTAATATAACATATAAAGATAAACATCTTTGTTATGAAGGGTATCATCAAGATTGTTTACCTTCATCCCTCTATTGCGATGGAAGTATTGATGAGAAAAAAATAATTTAATCGACTTCCATTTCGTCGTCTTCTTTTTTATCGCCCATATTTTTAAACTTTTTAAACTCACCATATGAGTCGTAGATAATTCGTCTCAGATGATCGGTGATCATCTGAGACGAATTATCTACGACGTCATAATAAATTTTTCAACTTCTAGTGCTGATCCGAATGTATTGTATAACCATTTTCGTTCCATTTTAAATTGGTATATTAATTTTGAAAGTAACCCATTATTGCTCGTTAGAGTATATTTATGTTTTTTTTACAAATGCGGCGCATTCTGATAATCATGATCCCTTATATAAATATATAATTCCTCATTTAATAAATTATTTTCCATTTTTAATCAATAAATTCAACAATTAATAGATTCAAATTTAAAAAATAATAATATTTAATTATCATCATGCATGAAGTATATAAATTCGTTAATAAATGCAAATGAATTATTATTTTTAATACCAATGTAATGTTTCTTTTTATAATATTTTATTTTTTTGCTTACTGTTTTTTTCTCAAAAATATTATAAAGCCATTTAAATGATCTCTCATAATAGATTGTTATATATACTAACAATCCATAATTACATATTACATTGTCTAACGATAATTCATTATCTTTTACTACACTAGTTGCGCCGGAATAATTCGCATCATATATATATTTATATATATTTAAAATTGGATAATACCATTACAATTATGCTCAATATTATCATAATAACGATAATTATCGAAATACTTTAATATATAATATGGCTGTAATCCCGTATAATTAACGAGATCATCGATAGTTATATCAATCGACATTTTCAATGATACTTTTAACTAACTCATTAAAAAATCAATTTTGCTAATATACACGATTGATAATTTCACTCTCGAAATTTTTTTCGACCTCTTCGTGCGCACTAAATTGCGCTAATTGTTCGACGATATTGAACCCATATATATATTTTGAACACAACCACGTATCCACTTTATTATTTGTTTTGAATGAAATCAGACGCCTTAATTCTGAACCGATTGCATATGTATATGGCTGGTCCAAGTACATCGTGTTTCATCAACAATTTTAATGCAAATTCTTAGGGTGAGTACATAATATTTTGCAAATATATGATTCGCAAGTTTAAAATTGTTGTTGAGCACAGATATTTTAAAAACTTTTTCAATATGTGCAATATTGGAAATATTTCCAAAATTTTCGACCACCCAATCGAAAGATTCTAACCCTAACCGTAACCCCTGACAGATTCTTTCGAACCGTGAATGCAAACGATTTCAAGCAAAAATATTATTATATTTTCATCGCCATACTATGCATCTAGGTGAAGAGTTTTCACGATGAGGTCTGCAAGTTTAAAGTTTTTTCGTACCAAAAATTCTTGCAATAATAGAATACTACATTGTAAGCATATGGTGTACTATAAATTTTTCTGAATGTAATATCCATTTTTTATCGCAATATATTTTTCATGATTCAAATTTTCACTGCGCGCGTCAAAAAAATTGAATCTCGATAATATTTATTATATATAATTTACAATGGTATCGAAACATTGATTAAAAAAATCAATGATATTCCTATCATCCAAACACGGTTGTTGCTTTTGGGCAAATTATTTAACGCACAACTTATATATGGTAATACCCAACTTGTAACAGATTTATCAAAGCAAACATGTATAGCACAATTATTAACACTTGAACCATGCAGACATGAATTTTTGAAAACAATTAGTCAAATAAATGATATTGCTATGTTTGATTGTTTTATCAATATATGCGGAAAAATAGAAGAAGAACATGTTGCAGATATATTTAAAATGTCCATTAAACATGAATATTTTGAAATCGCAGAATTATTGATTAAAAATTTTGGTTATATCTCGATTGCAAAGTATATCAACAAATATTTAAAGTGTTGTTACAAACATGGTGAATCAAAACCAATGATTTATGTACTCGAACGATTTAAAGTAGAAGAATCAAACCTTGACGAAGAAACGAAAGAATTGATATTATTATCGACTATAAGTGGGATACCGGAAGATTTTAAACAATTGTTAATGCTTGCATTTACTGCGATTAGATCAAGCAATTATAATAATTTTATCAATTCTATTAATTGTATGAAAATGCGTAAATTAGTAACGATAAAATTCGATGAAAAAATTACCATTACAGAACGCAAAGAACTATTCACTAATTTTATTGGAGAAGAGAACATCAAAGATATTGAGTACATATTTAATGTCGATGAATAATTATTTTTTTGCGCATTTTTGAATATCGATTAATATTATTAATATATGCAAAATGAATATCGAGATCTTGCTACTTTTGCGACATACCGTTCCGGTTTGTAAACGAAAATTATTAATTTCTCGTGTATTTCAAAGTTATTGTACGTTAGACCAGATAGAAAATGCGATGAAATTAGTAAATTATAGCGATTTTATAGAGATTATAAATGATGAAGAATTTTGCTTTAAAGCTCTCAAATCGATCTGTTATATGAATAGAATTCATATGTTTCAGTGGTTCATCGAAAAATGTAACATCGTTACTAAAAAATATAAACAAAAATTATTCTATCTCAGTATCGTGTTTGAATATATTGAAATTATAGATTTATTAATTAAAAATTTTGGAAATGAAACAATTTTAGAAAATATCGATATATATATATGATCGAATGTTTTTCATTTGGTCTCTTCACATCGTATATTTGTGTGAAAAATTAAAAATCGATAAATCAAAACTCAATAAAGTGACAAATTATTTATTATCGATCAATGATCGTCGATTAACTTTTGATGATGAGGTAATCATGAAAAAAAGTATATTACTTGCAAAGTATGATGTTACTGATACACTAGAAATGAAAATCTTATTAAAAACAATATTTATTGATAAACTTAATGCGGCCGAAAGAAAAGAACGATATTCGAACATCATCGGAGAAGAAAAAATCAAAAATTTACAATTTTTATTTGATGATGAATAAATATGTCTATTCCATTATGTTTATTTTTGTCTGGCGTCGAGACCCCCGCTTTAGAGATTTATTTATTAATATATCATATGACATATACATAATATTATATATTATATATGGAAAATCCGAATAAAGATGGACGATCAAACACTCGAAACTGAGATATCAAAAATTAATCTTTTATCTGCTCGATATAAGTTGATGTTTGATGTATTTAAAATAGAATGTATGAAAGGTAATATTCAGCGAGCGAACGAATTACTTCAAGATAAAACTTTTAAAGTCCTCATTGAAAGTAGAAAATTCAATTATCGAATTCTTAAATGTATATGTTTGATCAATCAAATCTCAATGTTTCATTGGTTCATCAAAAAATGTAAAAATATCGATGTTGATAACACGATCGTCATATTTTGCGAAACAGTGCTTTGCGGTTATTTCGAACTCGCGAATTTATTGATCGAAAATTTCGGTTACTTAACGATGAGAAAATATATATTAATATATATGGTTCATTGTTATCAACATGGTAGACTTAAATCGATGATATATATGTAATCGATTTAAGATCGAAATCTCTGATCTTGATGATGAGACGAAATTTATGTTATCGATCATCGAAGACTTTCCTGGTAGCAAACTCAAACATCAAAATAAAAAAGTATTAGGCATCTTTACTTTAGTTGCGTCCGACAATGTCGAAAAAATGAGTGCATGGATAAAAGCAAAATTTATTGATAATCTCGACATCGCAGAACAGAGATCAACCATCGGTGATATCATCGGCGATGAAATCTTCAATAATGAAATAATTAATCGCAAATATTAATCTATTTCGCAACCACGACCACAAACCAACATATATTTTTGCTCATATAATTTTTATAAATATATACGAATCAAAAAAATTGATTCGTATATATTTATAAAAATTATCATGAAGCCGAATCCATCATCATTCGATGAGAAACTTGATATCGTTTATAAATTAAAATCAAAGAAGTATCGATTAAAAAATGGTGCTAATCTTATGAACGAATGTTTAACGAGTGGTAATATAACTCATGCAATAATTGTTGCAAACACTATCTCGTTAGAAAATTTTTTCAGCGATGAAAAAATTGTGAAAGATATACTCGAAAATATATGTGCGCATAATCAGTTAATAACTTTTAAATGGTTTATCGATCGATATAACGTGGGATTTCAGACGCCCCATCAAATAAGGCATTTATTCAAAGTATCTATTGTTAATAATAGTTTTGAGCTCGCAAATTTTATTATTGATAGTGCCGATAACATGGTAAAAAATAATCAACTACAAAGTGATCCATTTGATAGAATTTTTGCAATGAAAATGCTATTGAAATGTTACGGAAAAAATAATATTGAATCGTGCGATTATTTATGCAATCAATTTATAATTACAACTATTATTGATCTATCAAAGCACAGGACCAAACAACGTTAGTCGTTATATATCATCAAATAAATAATTTATATCGTTGATATTATCACCAATAATTATCGGTAATTGTTCTTTCCGCTCTACGGTGTTGAGCTCATTATCAAACAATATTTTTAACATATCAATCATTCTAACTTGATCATCAGATTCTTAAAATATTTCATTATATAATAAATATATTAATTCTCGATTTGATCGATTCGCGACCGATAATATAAAAACATGTTCTTCAATGTAATCGTGTTTATTAATATTAAACTTTTTGCATATATATATCATTGATTTAAGTTTACTATATTTGTAACATTTAATTATATATTTTTTTATATAATCTAACATTGTATTATGACCAAAAATTTCGAATAATGTTTCTGCTACTTTGAAACTTTCGCAAATAATAGCAGCTTTAAACAATTTTGGAATATTTTCGTCATCGAGTTTACATTTTTCAATAAACCAATGAAACATCTGAACATTATCTATCATACAAATTTTTTTGAGAATTTGATAACTATAATAAGGAGTCTTGATTACTTAAGCAAATTTATAATGATTTAATATTTCTGTTGCTTTTTGAATATCACCTAATATACAATAACTTTTAAATAAATTAAGTATTAGTTTTTCTCGCACACGAATAATTGAAAGTTTTTTGATTTTTTCAATGGTCATGTCCATTTTTATGATTATATAACATAATTATTTAAATTTTCAATTTTATTGATCATCGTTTTCGAAAAAATAAATTATAATTTGTAAAAATGTATTTTTATAATTTATATTTTTCTATAAACGAAGAATTCCCTATTTATATAGGATTTCACGAAATCTTTTCCATATAATTCATTAAATAAATTTAAAATATCTTCATTAACTGGATCTTTTATAATTTCTAATATCATAGAATTAGTCATAACTATTTCTCCTTCTAGTGGTCCCTTAAGTTCTTTAAAACTTTCAAAATCTCGTTTAAATAAGAAAATAAGTTTATTTATTGCGATATATGCGTCTTACATAAATTATTAAATGGCCATCCAGTTACATTCGTTAGTTCTTCCAGTGATAAATTCTTCATTTTATCAATTGACATTTTACAATCTTTATAATCGACAGGCATTTTTTATGATATAATGATAATATTATTATATAATGATAATATTATTATATAATGATAATATTATTATATAATGATAATATTATTATATAATGATAATATTATTATATAATGATAATATTATTATATAATGATAATATTATTATATAATGACAATATTATAATATAATAATGATATCATTATAATAATATAAATCAATTTTGGATGATATAAAAAAATTCAATGTGATCTCAGCCATTCTGATAATTCATAATGTCTTGGTCTGGCTGCACGATATCCTTTATAAAGAATGCTTTTATTAAAATATGATATCCGCATTACCATACTTTTCACAATATCAGTGTAACCTTGCGCACAAATTTTTATACATATATCCCCTAATGATTCAGATATGTAGGGACGATTGACTTTAAATATTTTCATGAACCAATTCACAATCATTATTTTATTTTTTAAACAAACGACGCTCAATATATTGATTATTTCATCTTCACTCGGGACAATATCATAATGACTACATAAAAATTTAATTATATTCAGATGTCCCGTATATATGAGCATATACATGATTAATTCTCTTTTAAAATTTATATTCTGAACGAACCGTGTGACGATATTGATATGATTATATTTGCATGCCTTACGTAGAGCGCAAAATAATGGATTATTTAAATCACTAATTGTTTTAAATTTATTATAGAAACATCTTATCAACCATAATGTAATATCAATGTTACCGTATTTACATGATTCGATGAGAACATGATGATTAAACTTATATATTACTCCGCGCGGAATATTAAATTTTGACATTAACCATCGCGCTATATGTAACCGATTGGATCCGCAAATAGAACGAAATAATAAATCAATTTCGATCCGACTGATATAATATTGATTAGTTAAATCGATAGCAATTGCGAGATGACCATTACAACATGCATTCATAAATAAGACACGCATTTCTCTGTGATCAACAGCGAACATCGAAATTAAAAATGAGAGCATTTCTCGATAACCAATTCTAGAAATTTCTCGTTGAATCGGGAAAATATTGATACCAGTAAAATCATAACGTTGCACTAACCATTTTACGATATTTAAATAAACATTCAAGCATGTTCTGATGAATATTTGATCATCATTGATGCGCACATCTTCGACCGTAAAATCAAAAGTTTTTGCGTACCATTCGGCGTACTCAAGATCTCCACTGGTGCATGCAATCCGAAATAATTTATTATCATCATATCGCGCTTCTTGCGGTGATATTTTGAATGCGGAATTTATCCATTTAGCGGTATCGATTTGTCCGCGGTGAAAAGTTTCACGCACATCATCGATAGTTAAACTAAAGGTATCAACGAGCCATTGAGCGTCATCATAGCGCCTTTCTAAGCAAAGATTATATATGGTTGTATTATTTTTTGCGCGCGCATCTATAGAGGTCAAGCTAACCCTGTCAATTGTTTCTTAACAATGTATTTTTATCGCTTGGTTTAGCGCTTTTGCTCGAAACTTTTTCGAGTAAATTTTATTGCTTTAATGAAATAATACCATGTGCGAGAAACGCGCACCATACTATTATAATAATTGGGTCCGACATATTTTATTATCGCTAAGGAAACATCATATTGCTCTTCAATTATCTCAAAAGAGACATCATAGTGTTTTTTAATTATATTATTCATGTTTATTATATTTATTGAGTACTATTCAAAAATGTCGATACCTCATTAAACCTATTGGATGATAATCAAAAGGTTTAGGTTTTTGAAGTGGTTTTTCAACATATGCGCAATTATCATATTCCTCATGTTTTTGATCAATATTGAATTCATATTTTTTGATCATTGTGCGGTCAATATCTGTTAATTTAGGCGCGAGTATTTGCATTATATCGCATCGCTGTTGTTGTCGTGCTTGGTCGAAAATTTTAAATAGTATTTTTTATCGTTTCCGAACGAAGGGAGAGATGCTTTAAAATTACATTTGAGATAGATGATACTCCGGTATGGACGTTTTTTATATATCGGAAGTAAATTAAATGTTATTTCGAACCAATATTGAGTATTATAATGTGCTCTACTCAGAGCTTTGCATATTTTTTCATCATATTGTCGTGATATTGTATCGGTATCAAGATTAAACTTTTTTGTTAACCATTATGAGATTTCGAGATAACTATTGCTGCATGATTCGCGTAGTGCATAATTTTTATTATTTGTTATATCTGTTATGGTGAGGTTAAACGTCTCAACAATCCATTTTACTGTTTTAATGTAACCACGATAACATGCATACTGTAATATTTTAATAGCATCTGGACATGCAGTGATTTTGAAATATTTTACGATCCATTGTGCCATTTCAAGGTAACCTAAACCACATGTATATTTGATCAGATCATACCACTCATCCCTTTCCGATTTGATATCAAAATTTTCAACGAGCCATTGTGCCTTCGATAATTGATTATTCGAACAAAAATTGATAAATAAACTTATCATAGTTATGATCGGCTCCGTTGGAGGAAAATATTTTATTGTGATAGAAGGCATTGACCTTAATCGCACCACTTGTGCGGGCAAGATTTCACAGATATCTAAAAAATAAAATTAATATTCAAAAAATAAAAAATTATGTTTTGAGCCAGGTAATTATTTGTTCATTACGCAGATTATTTGAGTTAAATGCTCGTGTTTTTCATAATTGTATTTCATCTTTTGCATATCTGTTTGCTAAATATTTTGCGACATCAAGCTTTTTGTGATGACATAAATATACAAAAACATGGATGCATCAATATTATATTCAATATTATTAAACTTATTGAGTACCCAATCAATTGTTGTGATATCACAGTTCGAACATAATATATCAAAATTTACTGATATTCGTTGATATTTTTTATATATTTTAGTTATCCATTTTATAGTATTGAGATCGTTATTAAGACATGAATATTTGAATAATTTTTTTAGCGCGATCTCTTCTGACCACATATTATCTACTCCATATTTCTCGATGATATATTTTAATATATCATATTCACCATAATATAATGCAAGGTCCATGATTCTACCCATATAGATAGCATCGAATTCTTCAATCATCAATTGAAATGTTTTTATAGTTCGTTTATATGTTATATCATATGTGAAATCCATATAACAAATTGCGTACTTTGATTTAAGCCATCTCGCTATCTCGACATGTTCATTTTCGCAAGCTAATTTAAATAAATCATGTGCTTTCCATTGCGATATACACAGAACTTTATTGATTAACCATTGAAGCACCGCAAAGTGACCTTTTTCACAAACTGTGTATAATAAATAAACTATGTTTGTATCATTAAAACGATCGATAATATATTTTGCTATTTCGATATGACCATAAACGCATGCATTCCATAATGGATCATGTGAATATTTATTATTCGTCGATGGATTACATATCAGATAATTATCACAATAACAATATATTGTTTTTTTTCCATTTTTACAGTATTTAATTTTTGATCTGTAACACCAATATTCGACCGATATATATTCATCGAGAAATTTTTTAACATACTTCATGTAACCATATTTACAAGCATCGGCGAAGAATTCCATATGATGTTCGACCTTGATATTGACATCGAAAGATAAAAATAATTCAACTATATCATAATAACCACGATTACTTGCAAATACCATAGTATAATATTTTGGTTCTAGAAATTTTTTATCATAGTTAAATCGTTCGATCAAATATCTGGCGATTTCTACATAATTATTTTGACATGCTTTGTTAAATAATAAACTTATGATATCGCGATCAATATCATACTGTTCGATGAATAATTTTACAACGTCGAGATGACCATTTGAGCATGTCGAGTTAAAAATCTTTATTATATGACCTCTATCAGTCACCCGTATTTTATATTTGTCGATCATCCATCGGGCAATGATTACGTTACCACGTTTACAAATATCATAAAATATTTCAATACGATTGTTCCCAGTGATGTTATGCTTGATAACATATCGAAAAATATCTGAAATTCTATATACAAACTTTTCAATTTTTATAGGACCACTAACTCCGAAAGTTTCTATGACCACTTAAATGAATCATAATATGCAATTTTATATAATAATTTTTTATTACTCCTAATATCATCGCTCTTAATATCAAAAACTTTGACGAGCCACTGTGCCCGCTTAAGTCTGGGCCAGTTCAATAATTCAAGTAATATAGCATTATCAAAAGATGTGACGATATCTGCGGTTACACTAAATCTATTGATTAGATCATCATCGAGTAAATTTATTGCGCGGTTGAGCGCTTTAATTTTGAGTTCAATCGCGACATATTTATAAACAACTTTTTTTGCAATTTGATTCCATAAATGCGACACTTTACAGATACTATCGTAATTATATGCGCCCGCATATATAATAATTATTAATGCGGCATCAAAATCGATTAATTGAAAAGGATCCATTCACACACACGTGAGTAGATATTCACACAAGTGAGTTGATTTATACACTTGTGTCGTTTCAAATTTATATACAAAAAAAAACTATTATCGCGAAATGAGTCGACGATTCAATAACCATTTTGTTGCATGCGTTGAAAATGCTATCGTTTCATTAAAATGTTCAGCTTTAATACCAAATGTGTCAACTAACCACTGAAGAGAATTAATTTTTTTACCCAAGCATAATATATATAAAGCATCTAATACTTTTTTATCAATTTTGTTGTATTCCGTCCGGTATAGGTATCTCGCGATTCTCAGATTACCGTTTATACATGCAATAAACATTGCTTTTCGTCGAATACGATAATCATATACATTTTGCTTTTCGCACCACGTAACAATTTCAAATTCATCAAATTTACATGCGCCATATAAAATTTTATCAAATGAACGAGGTCTATCATCTACCAAATATGGTAATAAAAATTGTGCAACTTTAATACTTTTTTTATTCAAAGTAGAAAGATTGAATGCTACATCAATAACCCTTATATTAGGAAACTCACAAATTGATAAAATCCATTTTGCCGCATCAATATGACCTTCAACACAAATTCTATAAAATAAACTATTATTTCTTGTATATTTTTTGAAAATGTTTATTGTGATTTTGAAAAAATCATTTAAATAATGAAAAATTTCCATTTGATTATTCGTCAATGCATATAAACTTATGTTATGATATGAAATTTTTTGAATATCATGTTTCAACATTAAATTAATTATTTCAATATAACCCTTTGAACATGCGATTTGCAATGAACTTAATGTCCATCTAAAATCAAAATTGCACTTTGTTAATATCCATTCCACAATATTGATATGATTATTTTCACTCGCATTATTCAGCATTATTTCGTAAGATAGTTCATCTACTTTATTTGTTTTATCATAAATTCGTATGACAAGATCAAGATTACCGCTTTTACATGATACATAAAGAATTCTTAACCATGATACTCCATTAAAGTCAAAATATTTTTCGAGCCATATTAAACTTTTTAATTTTCCTCTATAATATAGATATGACAAAAACGATTCAATATTTACTACTGGTTTGAATGTTAATAACCAATCGCATATTTCAAAGCGTTCATGTTCGAGCGCACAACTCAAATACGTATCAGACTTAAAATTCTGCATTAAAGTATTAATATTTTTAATTTTGTCATATATATCGTATAATAATTTATTATTACCGATTTCTATTGCGGTTTCTATATATTTATGGGGATTTTTATCATATTGTTCGAGACTATCAATGTGACCACGTTTAAGCATGATTTTAATTAAATCAGTATACTTATAATTGTATACGTTGATCTCAGGAAACAGTGATAGTGCATTTTTTTCCGCGGCATAATGTAATATTTTATTATCAATATTCTCAATTTGCAGTTTGAATTTTGATTTTAATTCGACATCGCGACTATCGATGAGCTGAAAAAATACTTTGTTTTGAAAGTCAATCGGCGTATATTTGTATTGAATTATTTTTGTGATTTTGTTCCATATCGATGAAACTCTACATATGGAATTGAACGAATATAGTCCTGCATATTCAACTATAATTAATATAATATCTGCACATAAAGGGTCCATTTTTAATCAATATTACTTTTACATTCAAAATTGCGGCATGAACACGCAAAAAAATATCATAAATAATTATTGCCCAATATCGCTAACTTTTGTGCGGCGCAAATTTCAAAATTTTTCAATAACCATTGGATCATCGTATGATGTCCAAAAATATATAATTTTCTAATGATAGATATATCAATGTCTTCCGATTTCAGATCAAATTTATTTTTTAAATAAATCGCAATATTTCGGCTAATAGTAGTGCATGCGTTTGCAAATAATGACCCATCTCTCGTATATTTAAAAAGATCATGATCTTTTTTTGTTATTCCAAAATATTCTATAATATATACGAACGATTCGATATCATCTGATATACATAGATCACGTATTGCATAATTTAATACATAATTATCGGATCGACTTATCGGGCCGAATTTTTCAATTAATATTTTAATTACTCGAATGCTATTACGAGAAATAGCGGCACATATCACATCAAATATTATTGATGCTGGAAATATTTTCTTTTTCCATTTATGGTCGATATACTCTATGGCCCAATTTAGTGCGAATATATTATCATTGTGTGCCGCACCAAGTAAAATTTGGTTGATCGCATTTTCTTTTTTGAATCGTTGATATATTTCATCAATAATTTTAATATTCTTGTTTTATCATCCCTCAATGCTGTTCTATACAGCGTGCTACATAAAACTTCTTGAGTAAATCGATGTCGTTCGGGTATCTATTTTACCGATTGATAAATATTATTATAGCACATTTTTGAGAGAGTTTCATTGAGGGTATCGATATTATTCTGAAATAATTTACGACAATTTATTTTGAAATGTTTCTCCATCGTTTTGAAAAGTTTTAAGTGTCCACCATTAAGTACTTCAAATAATGCGGCCTGTATATCACTTATGGTAATATCATTTTTATAATACTCGATCAACCAATCGATCAGTTTTATATTACCGCTCTCGAACGCATATGTTAACGAACTTCGTACTAAACGATATGGAATTTTTAACTTAGTTATTAATAATTGGACCGTTTTTATATCTCCATTGGTGTACGAAAAATTCATATCATGATATGTAAAAACATCATCAACTGCGAAATCATATTTCGAGCATAAATATTCGATAACTTCGAAATTTCTATCGTACAATATAAAGTTAGCAGACCTCAGTTCATCTAATGTAAATTTAAGTATATCATCGATCATGATAAAGAATTTTAATTGTCCGCCTAAACATAACATTTTATAATTTGATAACATACATGACCTGAGAAAATCATTCGTGAATTTTTAAATTTCCATTGTAAATTTTTTATATGACCTTTTAAGCAGTCATTATTGAATATATTTTCATCGATCTTTTCTTTAGTGAAACATATATTTTTTGATATCCATTCGAGCATATCAAACGATGCCCTATTATAAATATTAAAATTGTATAGTTTAATAATTTTATAAAAATTATTTTTTAACACCGTTGCGGATAAAACCCGATTATATTCACATGCGGTTTTTAATACGAGGTCATTGTTGATTCGTATATCATCCACTTTTAATTTAAATTTTTTGATAACCCATTGGAGCTCACACGGGCAGTCGGAGTTTTCAATTATTGAACGCAATAAATAATTATCTTTGGTCGTCACATCATCAGCTGTGAGTCGGAATTTTCTGACGAATTTCTGATGTAGGATTTTTTATTGTTCTTTAATATTTTTTTGATCATTTATATTTTTTTGATAATTTATATTTTTTTGATAATTTATATTGAGTAATAGAGGCAATAAATGATTTATTGCTCGTAATCGAATACGAATTGGGACACGTTTATAATCAACGATATTCATCATATTGCACCATTTTTTTAAAACGAGACAATTATCAATAAAATATTCGGAACCTACAAACTCAAAAATGTAATCAACAACTTCTTTCGGAAGTTCAGTTATTTTAATCATTTTTATAATACACATAAATGATTCAAAAATGCGACATGAAACAAAAAAATATAATTATGAATATAAATGGCGAGATTCATCCAATACTTCCAGTTGTTGCGCAGGAAATTCAAAATTTTTTAATAACCATCGGATCATCATGTGATATTGCTTCGTATATAACACAGCAATAATATTTAAATTTTTTAATTGAGCATCTTCTAAGGTCAGTTCAAATCTATTTTTTAAATTTATCGCGATGTCTTGACGATTATACAAACATGCCGCATTAAACGGTGTTTGTAAGTTTGATCTTAATATATCATGTTGTTCCTTTGATATATTAAAATATTCAATAAAATATATAATTTCTTCTAATTTATTACGAGTACTCATAGTCGAACACATAGAGCCCATTTTATAATTTAACTCAATATTGTTATCACACTCAATATAACCAAATTTTTTAGTAAAAATATCAATTATTTGTTTTATATTAAATGTGAACGACTTACATATAACTTTAAATAATATTGGGATTAAAAATTTTTTATCTTTCCATGTGTCGAAGATATAATTTATGCCCCAGTTTATGATATGTAAATTATTATATGATATTGCACCTAGTAAAATTTGATGAATTGCATTTTTTCTTGAAGATTTTTTTATATATCGCATGAGCAATTTTATGATATAAACGGTATCATCATAGGTAAGTGATGTTAAAAATAGTGCTTCACATACATCTCCTTGGTCAAAATTGTGTTTTTTAAGTATCCATTCTATTGCTCGATAATTTTTATTTTCGCACATACTATGTAAAAATTTGACGAGAAGATTTTTATTATCTTGAATTAATTCGCGGATATCTGTCTGGATCGATTCAATATCTCCTCTTATGAGAGCACCAAAGTATGCATTAGATGTTTCATGTATTATATCACAATTTTTATAATATATAATCAACCAATTAGCTAAATCTGTATGATCACCTTCGTATGCGCTTTTTAATGAATTTCGTATCATGCTGTATGGTATTTTATATTTGGTTATTAATAATTGAATAATTTTTATGTGACCATTGAGAAATAAATTGTTCATCAAAAATTGATCACAAATTTCATTAAGTGTGAAAACATATATCGAACATATATATTCAGCGATATTGAAAAATTTATCATATATAATTTCTATCAATTCTCTGAGTGATAATTCATCTTTTGTAAGATTAAGTCTAACATTGATTATTACTGCTAATGCTAAATGTCCGTTCCAACATGATCTATAAAAATTTCTTATCATAAATGGTCTGAAAAGATCATCTCTGATTTTACAATTAGTGAGCATCCATTGCAAATTATTTAGACGACCTTTGATGCAAACATTTGTGAATATATCATCAACTATTGTATAACTTGAAAATTGAATATTTTTGATATCCATTTTATCATATTTATGTCCGCATTAAGATAAATCCCGTGATCAAATAAACCAATATTTTTATAAAAATTATCTCTCAACCAGAGGGCGATATTTATCCGATTATATTCGCATGCGGTTTTTAGTACGATATCATCTGCGATCCGAATATCATCCGTGTTTATTTTAAAATTTTCAACGACCCACTGTACCTTACTTGGACAATCATCATGCTTTAAGAGTGAACATAAAAAATTATTCTTATTGATCACTACATCGCCCGATGTAAGTTTAAATTTTTTGATGAATTTTCTATGTAATACATCGAATGGTGTGTTTGAATTATTTAATAAATTTAATAATTGATACGTCGCCCTTATTCGAAAACGAAAGGGCGTATATTTATATTCAATGTTACCCAATATATAATCCCATTCTTTTGATACTTGGCTCGCATTTAAGAATCCATCATAACCGACAAACTGAAAGATATAAAATTTAATTTCTGAAGGACAAACCGAAAACATTTTTAGTTCATTTATATAATATACATTATTAAAATTCAATTTTTAAATCATTGATAAATCATCGTTATAAAAAATAATCATAAATATAAATGGATAATATCGCCCAATACCACCAGATCTTGTGCTGGAAAATTAAAATTTTTTAATAACCACTTGATCATTGTATGATTATTTTCATTATATAATTCTTGAATTATATTTGAACCAGATTGAATATCTTCCACTGTTATATTAAATCTATTTTTTAAATATATTGCGATATCTTGACGATCATACAGACATGTTTCGTTAAATGGTGTTGCTGAAATTATAAACTTATAATAATCATGTTGTTCCTTTGTTACGTTAAAATATTCAATAAAATATATAATTTCTTCCAACTTATTATTTTTACACATGGTGAGTAATTTGGAACTTAATTTATAATTATTATAGATCTCGAAGTGACCAAATTTTTTTGTGAATAATTTTATTATTTGTTTCGTATTTGATATACGTGATTCACCATATATCGCATCAAATATTATTGATTTCAGAAAATCTCTTTTTTTCCATGTGCCAAAAATATAACTTATAGTCCAGTTTATAAGATGTAAATTATTACATGATATTGCACCACATAAAATCTGATATATTGCATCTTTTCTTGACGATTTTTTTATATATCGCATGAGTAATTTTATAATATAAACTGTATTTTCGCTCGTTACTGAGGCGAAGTATATTGCTTTACATATATATTCTTGACATAACCAATTTTCGTTAAGCATCCATTTTATCATCGTATAATTTTTTGACTCACATACACTATAAAAAGTTCTGATGAAAATATTTAAATTACTATGAATTATTGCGCCGCGATTTATATTAAATTTTATTTCTATTGATTCGATTAATTCGATATCTCCTCTTTCGAGAATGCCGAAATATGCTTTAGGTATTTCGCATGTTATATCATCATTTTCATAATGCTTAATCAACCATTCAGCTAAATCTATATGACCACCTTCATATGCATTTGATAAACAATATTTTGCTCGTTTATATGGTATTTTATATTTGGTTATTAAAAATTGAATATGTCTCATATATCCATCGAGACATAATAGTTGTAATGAAACGTGTTTATAAATTTCATCGAGTGTGAACTCATATATCGAATGTATATATTCAACAATATCAAAATTTTTATTGTATACTAAATTTACTGTTTCAGTGAAATCGAATTCATCTTTTGTAAAATTAAATTTAGTATTGACTATTACTGCTAATGCTAAATTGTTGTTCGAACATGCTCTTTTAAAAATATTTATCATAAATGGTCTAAGAAGATCATCTCTGATATTACAATTTGCGAGCATCAATTGCAGGCTATTGATGTTAACATTTATGAATATATCATCTATTATTTTATCTCTTGCGAAATGAATGTTTTTTGAAACCCATTTGATCATATTTGTGTTACAATCTCAATAAATCATATGATCGAATAATACAATATTTTTATAAAAATTATTTCTCAACCAGAGGGCGGAACTTATCCGATTATATTGACATGCGATTTTTAGTACGATATCGTTTGCGATCCGGATATCGTCTATACTCATTTTAAACTGTTCAACGACCCATCGTACCTTACACGGACAATCGGAATTTTTTATTATTGAGCATAATAATCGATTATTATCGATCGCGGCATCCCCCGAAGTAAGTTTAAATTTTTTAATAAATTTTATATATAATGTATTAAAAGATGTTTTCGGACCGTTTAATAATTTTATTAATTGATCTATAACTTTTATCCGGAAGCTAAGAGTGGTGTATTTATATTCGACGAGATCATTAATTTCATTCCATTTTTTTGATATCTGACACACTGTGGTGATATTATTATAACCAACATATCGTATGATATAACTTATAATTTTTGTCGGAAGACTAGTCGAATCGCAGGCATACATAGAAAATCACATTGATTTAGCTAATTGGTTGATCAATCATTATCGTGATGATAATATACTAGATGAAACAATTGATGCATATTTTGGCGCACTTGCAAATGGACATATTGAAATTGTTAAAATGATAGAAAAACAACATAATATAAATCATTATAAATTTTTCAATTATAATAATATACATATTCTCGTTGGGACTTTATATAAGATGTGTAAATGTGGACATTATCATGAGATAAAATGGTTACTCGAAAAAAATTATTTTGAACAAGAACACATATGTACCGCACTATATAATACTTCACAAATATTTTCCAAAAACGGTGTCGATATAATAATATTACTCATGACATATATAAGAAAATCATCAAAAATAGAAGCAATTCATCAAGTCATGCTTGGTACATCTGATATATTGATGATAAAATGGACCATAGAATATATAAAAAATAATTGGAAAAAGAAAGATTTTCCAAAATCAATAATATTTGATGTACTAAGTAAAGCAGATATGCCAGAAATAATTAAATTATTCATTAAAAAATTTGATATAAACGAACAATTCGATTGGTTCGTTTATTTTAGATTAGAAAAAATGTTACAGAATTTGTGTAGTCATGGTAGCATAGAATCGCTCATATATATGATAGAATATTTTAATATATGGAAAAAAGAGAGTTATTTATATAATTTAATTAGTTTCGAAGAATTATTTATTGAAGCATGCGAATATGATCATCTCGATATTGCGATATATTTAAAAAATATATTTGAAATAACATCGATCGAAGGGTTGATCCTTCACTTCGATATTTGAATAACATCGAAGTGAAGGATCAACCCTTATTAAAAAAGTATATGTGTGTAACAGACATACCATGATGAGATGGTTATTAAAAAATTTTAAATTCTCGGCGCAAAATTTGGTAGTATTGGGCGATTCTATCCATTTATATTTATGATCATATTTATGATTATATTTTTTTCTATGTCGCAAAAAATGAAAATATCGAATATTAATTAATAATGGCCGATTCGACTAGTCTTCCGACAGAAATTATAAGTCATATCATACGATATGTTGGTTATAATAATATCACCACAGTGTGTCAGATATCAAAAAAATGGAATGAAATTAATGATCTTTTATTTTCAACTTTTTGTTATTTAGAAGACCTTTTATTTTCAACTTTTTGTTATTTAGAAGGACTGAGGCAATCATTAATTGCCATGTATTATCTATAACTGAGTCAAGTTCTCTAATAATATGAGTAGTACTTGAAAATAGTAAATATTAAATTTTTGTCATTATTATCAAACTGTTTTAATCTTTTTATAAATATTAACTTGACTTACTTTTAGCAAAGTTCACCAAGCCTACTTGCTTTTTGTAAACTCATTTAAATTTGGCTGTTTAAATCTTTAGATATCAGTCATTGATAAGATATATAGATCTTTAGATATTACTTTTACTTGCTATTATCTTTTGTTTCTCAAAGACTGTAGTAGTCAATGGATGTAGTAGTCAAATGCCTAATGTGAGAGTTTTTAGTATCCACTTGAAAAATTTAATATCCAATTCAAAAGGAAAACAGGATTCCTTTTATGTATCCACAAACATGGATCTTAAAATGGTGAAACTGATTACACCTCTGTACTTTCAATGAATTAAAATATAGAAGACATGCAGAAAGGTTTAAATATTAGTGGTTCTAGGCTTTTTTTTACTTATACCTAGGGCCACTATTATACCTAGGGACATTCTCTATACTAAATAGATAACAAAAATAAAAACATTAATTTTATCAAAAATTTGTTGAATCTTAGATTGTTTTCAACAAATTAAGTTTTAAGCAAAATTGACGGTCTCAAAAAATAAAATGCTCTGCACCAATCAAAATTCAACAGTATACTTCATTATTAAGCAGATTCTTTATCAGAGAAACACATATAGCCTTAAGTACAAACAAGCTATATGGACTAGGTACAAGACTTGATAGCCTCATGAAATCCTTCATCAGTAAACAAACCCGGATTAAAAGAAAAACTATTGAGCATCACATTTAGTACTTAAGTAACAAACAATATAATATACAAGAACCTATAGAAAAGCATTTCCTTTAGGATTGTTAAACAATATAAGATACCAGCAGCGAAACTTTACTTAAGGTCATCAAATGCTCTTTGAGAATCAAAGTAGAAATGAAATAAAAAATTTTTATAACTAGTCACCTGACTAAAAAGCATAACTTTATAGTTTTTAAATAAAATAGGGTGGCCCCAGGTATATGGTGGTCCTAGGTAAATGAACCTTCTCAAAGTTTTTCTTTGATTTCTAATAAATTTAAACAGAAAAATGATATTTTTATTTAAAACTTTTTTATTTAAAACCAACAACTGCTTTTCAAAATCATTATTATAGACGAAAACTTTTTTTTAGTTAAAAAGTTTTATTTTATTGCAAAAACCCGTCAAGTACAAAAAAATTTTAAAATGTTTTGTATAAAAAGTTAAGTTTTTAAGATTAACCCTAAGTATTATTTCTTTTTGCAATACAATCAAAAATACAATAAGTTTTTTCCTCAAATTTTATATTTAGTGAATTTTTTTGGCCAAATTTTCAGTATATCAAAATGATTTAATTAAGTAGTTTGAACAGATTAGGAAATTTTAATTTTAATTTGGGTATGATTATTTGAAATATTTTGTGCACATAGGTTCATTGTGGATAATATTATCTGATATAAAACTATAAGAAAAGTCTTTATATCTTCATTTTCTTTATAATACTATAATATTTACTAAAAGATACCAATAGATATTAGGTACATAGTTGGGTGTTTCAGTGGTAGCTCTGTAATTAGGGCATGGAATTATTACTGTTTTTCATAATTACCAGTAACGGTAAAACCCCGGTTTTTTATTACCGGTAAAACCGGTAATTTAAAGTTTTTTCAAAGGAATAAAAAAAGGCTTGAAATGCAGCAAACCGACTTATAATTAACACAGATTTATATCACATAAAGTTAATCTCATATTAAGCTCAAAACAATACATCCACTTTCAGATACTACAGTTAAATATCACAAAAAAAGAGCTTAAACAGTTTAAATAAACTCAAATTCTATAGATTGACTGATATAACATTTAACACAGTTGTTAGGCATTCAATACAGAAATTACTGGTGATTGCTGAGCTTTTTTCAATAGAAAATAAGCTCGTAAAATGCATAAGGCATCAAGAGTATTATCATTCAAGCTTGATCTGAGTTTTGTAACAAAAAGACCACTGGCTGAGAAAGAACGTTCAGCTTCAACACTAGTTACTGGTATACCCATCAATCATTATACAGCATTTCTAAGTTGTTTCTGTGAGTTTTTGTCAGCTCAAAAACGGCCATTTCCTTCAAAAGTGATTTGGAACTGGTGCCCACTCTCATCCTCTTTGAACTAGAGGGACACTTCAGAGCATCCTTGATAGACTGTTCCAATTGTTTTGCCAAGGAAGATTGTCCTTCATCAATATTGGGTATTTCTTGACATTCTTCTTCCAATTTATCTTCATCTTCGTAGCTCTCCTCAAACAGACGACAGAATAATTTGGCAGCAGTATTTGCAAGGGCATTTCGTTTCATTTGTGGAGTGTCAAAGACATTCGTACTTTGCCCTTGCTTGTCCAAGGCCTCTGAATTGTTTAAATAAATCAATAGATTTATTATATCAGGATTTCTTCTTTCCTTTATTCTTTTGACTAACATTTCTCTTTGGTGAAAGTTGAATTCTGCATGCTCAATATAAGGCAAATAAACTTCAGAATCTAATCACTTGAAATCAATGTTGCATCTTGTCTACATAAAACTTCTGTTCCCACTTTTACTGGTACTAGGGCTGCAATCAATTCTTCAAGTGTGTTAATTTCTTCATCGGAGAAGCTTATTTCACTAGAAATTTTGATCAAGGACATCTTGATAGGCTTCTTTAGCTTAACAAATCAAGACATCATGTCCACCAAACTTTTCCACCTAGTTTTTGAGTCAGGTGTAGTGATAATTCTTTTTTAAACTCAGCTAGAACGTGCTTTTGAAGAATATCATCGTTTTTGACTGGGGACTTGCGAAACAGGCGTTCACAACATCTTACTTTTGAAATAATGTGTCTCAGATCTTGACGGACTTCAGGGGGTTGATCATCTTCAATTACTACCTGAAAGTGTCAGTAATTAAGATGATTTTTTTAATAAAAATAATCTTATTTAGATGCCTTATACTTTTGAATAATTATATATAATACTTACCTGTAATCCAACACCTTCTTCATCTTCGTAATCGCTGTCATCAGAGATGGAGATATCATCAAGTGCAACATCTCCTTCATCGAGATCAGGAATGACTTCTTAGGCCGGAGTTGTTTTGTATAAAACATCACAAACTGCTAAGTGGATGCCATGTGCTAAGCACAATTGATGGATTGGTAAAATAATATTTTCCAAATTTTTTCATTACAGCAGCTCCATCAGTTGTAGCTGCCACAATATCAGAGTCCAGACAAATTCCAAGTTCTTTTAGCTTTTCTCTAACAATGGTCACAGCTTTATCCGCTGGCATTGAGCCAAAAATTCTTATCATTCCCAAATTCCAATGCCGATTCTTGACATGAACATTGAAGCTAATAAACCTTCTGTTACGAGATGATGTGTATTCATCAAGAGTAATGCTAAAACAAATTTTGTCTTTCTTCATTTCTATAAACTGCTTTTTATAAATGTCTTTAACCTCAAGACAGTGCTTCATAATAATTGCTTTGATCAATTTTGCATCTTTTGGCAAGTGGTATCCTTGAGCTCCCAATGCCGCTCTTAAATGTTGACTTTTTGCCAGTACTCGAATTGGTAATTCATCAATGGCGACTAACTCGGAAAAGACAACTGCCAAGGACTCTTTTTGGGTCACGAAGAAGTGATTAATTTTTCAACTTTTTGTTTAACTTTGGCTGATACTTGTTTCATAGCATCGGCCTTGATATGATGCATTAATTTGAGATGAGATCTCATACCATTGGTAGATCCACCTTAGCACTTGATTTCTTTGCTACAAGTTTTGCACTTCGCCAGCTGCAGATCCTTGCTGTGTAAAAAGTGCTTCCATACCTCGGAATTATTGTTTCCTGCAACGAAGGTCATCTTCGCGTTTATTGCTTTTTCATCAAAGAACTGCTCTCTCTCACTGTGTTGCGTCTTTTAAGAGTTGCCGAATTAAAATGAAAGCAAAATACCAAATTATTTAATTAACAAAATATAATTTTTAAAACCGCGGTAATAGATTGAGAAAAAACCTGTAACAGTAATTTTTGGGAATAAAAATTACCGATAAAAACCGGTTTCTCGTTACCAGTTTCCATGCCCTATCTGTTCACCTTGGACTGTGAAAACATAATTTTCTGTTAAGTCACTATAAAGCTCAATTGATCCACTTTTTGATTTAGTTGATTAAAGTACTGTAATTAAGAGTAGGCATGGGGAAATAAAACTCTTGGAACTGGAGAGTTTTGGAATAAGCCAAAATCATGGAGTCATAGATTTTCATGAGACAGATCAGAGTTGTTAAAAAAATTCCAGCTCCTTGGCTCCCTTTAATTTAAATTTTCAATTCAATTTATCAATTATGTAGTAGATTTCTGGAAAAGACTTCATCATTTTTTTTGTCTGAACTTGTCTGAGGTATCTCGGAACTAGCAGCTCATTAAACATTTTGAAAATAATTTTTTTAATACATAAAATACAAAATCAAAATTTTTTAGAAATACTGTTACCAGAGCCAGAGCAAAATATATAGGAGCCAGAGCAATAGGATTATAAATATTGGGTTTGGAGCCGGAGCCACAAGTTTAAAAAAACTTGGAGCTGGAGCCATGCATAATCATCAAACCTTTGAACCGCTTGGAAATTTGATTTTGATTTTCAGTTTTCTTATACCTGAAATGATTCAAAGCTATCCTTGAAACTTTAAAGAACAACCAAATTAACTACTTCCATTTGTTTAACGAAAAAACTTAAACGGAAACCAAAAAATGAAAGACTTCTAGTAGTTTCAGGAAAAAAAGTTTTCAGACTCTAAAAAAACAATTACAGAGACAAATGATAAAGAAAATATTAATTGATAACTAATAATAAAGAAAAAAATTAACTTAGTTAAACAATGGTTGTTTTACATTATTTATCAACAGTTATTAATTATAAACTCTTGTAATAGTTTTTCCTATTTATGTCTTAATTGCGTTAAATATTAATTTTTTAGAGGAACAATCCAAGATAATAAAACACTATACAGTATAATGCCTCAGGTATTCTTAAAATTATATTAAAAATATATATTATTTATAGTCAGCACATATGAAGTTATTATTTTTACATACAACTATTATTAATGCAAAACTATAACAGTTGTAAATTTAAAATACAAATTTTATTTTTTTAGAAAATATTAAGAAGCTAAAAGGAAACATAATAACAAAGCTAATAAGATGTAATAATCTAAAGCCTACTTTTATAAATGAAATTTTGCACTCCTTAATTCCCAACCCTCTATAGCACTAAGTAAATTTCCTTGAAAAACCAATAACATTTCAGAAACTTTTATTTCATAAACTGACAATATTTCATGGATTTTATTAAAAGTTTAAATAATTCATCATTAATCCAACTTTTTCAAAGCATTTTGTCTTTGATATGATCAATAATAATTTCTTAAAAACAATTACTTCATTAAGTAATTTTTTAACATTAAATTTAATATATATGGTAAAAATAAAAATCATTTTCGTTATTAAATAGAAATAATATAAAAATATCATGGTTTGAGTAATAAAAACTATGTTTGCTGCCTGAATTTTCCATTATTTATATTTTTCTTCAAAATGTCTTAAATTTCATCATAAAGTCTTTAAATTTTGGCATAATTTGCTTCAAAAATGTGATGAGTGATGTTCACTCGCTCTTGTTACAATATGTGCATTTATGTTTTATTGTGGCTACAATCATAAAGCAGGCTATTCATCTTACTTTTTAGCTACCCCTTAGATTTTTGAATTGTTTTTCATGATGTATATTTAAAATCTCCTAAGCAATGTGTTAAAGAATTGCTTACAGAAATAAATTTTTTTTTTTTTTTTTTAGTTCACCTCCCCAAGGCCGTAAAGGCCACTACAGGCGAGGAGGTTACTTGTGGTTATAACCGTCTCTCAACTTTATAACTCCGAAACACGAGCTATGAGTTAGTTGAGTTAGCTCAACAAGTTAACTCTGACTCAAACTAATCTAGCTCAAACAAGTTAACTCTCACTCAAACTAATCTAGCTCAAACAAGTCAACTCTGACTCAAACTAATTATGCCTTAGGGCTATTGGTTGAATGAAGACTATAGATAGTGTCTTGACAAAGTACTCATTTTAGAGAGATGTTAACTGCATTCAGCTACTGTCTTGTAGGAAACCTCCTAGGCAAAGACTTTATGGGCAAAGACTTTACGAGAAAAGTTCTGTAGAACAGCCTTGCACACTTTTATCTATTTGGTTATCATAAACATAAACTATTGGTTTCCATGAAAAGTGTAATATTGTTTTCTAGATAATGAATACTGAATCTTCTACTCTAGTTTTACCAGACTTACTTGCTCTTTGTGAGAATAATCTGAGTTTTATTGGTTCATCTTTGGATCTCAATGTTAATGTTTATTTTTCTTTGAATTGCAAAGGCTCCAAAATTCACACAATTGGCCTGGTCATTTATGTATCAGTTTACCTATTTTTCATGAAATCAGGTTTGAGTTCTATGATCATTCTTTTATGTGCATTAGTTCTCTCAATTGCTTTTCTCTTTGTTGTTTATTGTTCTTTTTCTCCTCAAGATTGCACTCCTTATGTTGTTATTTATGATCAAGTTAACCCAGTCATTTTTTCTTTATGTAACAAGCAACATTTTTGTTATTTGTAACTTAAATGCTCATTAAACTTAGCCACAGAGCGATAATTGAAGCTTGTTAAAGATAAGATATTAGAAGCTTGGTAAAAAAATAAAGATGTTGCTAATAATAGAGACAATACTAAATGGACAATAAGTAGAGTTTCCCTAAGGTCTGTAGTAATTGATGATCTGTAAATAAATAAAGCAGAGTACTTGGTATGGGTGTTGTCATTTATCAATATAAGAACATTAACAATATTGAGATATTTGTTGGAATACTTGTAAAATATGTTTGTGTTGAAATTTACAAGCCCCAATTTGTCAAATAAAAGAGATTAGATTCATGATCAGCTGCCTGTTCTAACCAGAACAGGCAGCTTATCTTGGATTGGAGTAAAAAAGACTGGAGTAAATAGTTGCTGTAGCAAATAAAGATTTTGATTTAAGAGCGTCTGGAGGATCATTAAAATAGAAAAAAAATGACCAATAAAACCTTTGTGGTGCCCTAGAAGTTACTGGAAATATAAAACGTTGGTCTTTCAGGACAAATGTTAATACTGCAGTAAAAAATTAATAGGTAAATAATCTCAAAAACGTTTCTATAAACTCTATACAAAGTGACTTGAAGAAAGAAGAACATGCCAGACCATCATGCAGAAGATGTTAACAGCATGACAAAGGCTATTTTTCTCTTTTTTTATGTTCAAAAATATGTTCAAATAGCATCAAACACCTGGTCTAGCTGCCAGGCTTGAGGTTCTGTCTCATTGTGGAAAATTACTGCTATGGTTGCAATTTAAAAAAGCCATTATTTTTTGCTCCATTTACCAAAACTCAATTTTGCATGACTGTTCATTCAGCAACTCTCATTTTTTTACTGTACCTACCCCTTCATTTAAAAACTATTAATTACCTAGTTTTTTTGCACATCAATGCTTTGAAATTTTCTCCTGTTTTTATGATTTCCTGACTGTAATTTACTGTTTTTTAATTGGTCAGTTAACCCTTTTCTTGCTCTTTAACAGTATTCTTTGTTTTCCTGTAACTCCCAACATAAATGGTGGTTGCTTGCAGTCTTGTTGGGAACAAGTTAGTTAGATAAATAAATAATATTTGCATAATTAGATCAAGTTAACTTGATATAGGTAGCTACTTATAAATAAACTATATCAATATCTATATTACTATATAAATAACATTGACTATGTTGATTATATAGTTTTAATATTAGAAAGGTAATAGAAGTTATCAAGCATAATGAATAAATATAACTTATATTCAATAAAAACAAAGCAGTATAAACATTTATATTTGTAATTTAATACATCAATAAAAGCATAAGTTAAGTAAATAAATATAAGTTCATATCTTATAAATGTAAATCAATATAACATAGAATTAAAGCTATGTATTAAATATAACGTTAATAAGAAAATAATTAAAATCAATTATTAATAACTAATTTTTAAATAATAAATTTAAGACCCTTAGATTTCACAACTGTTCCTCAGGGTGGAATGTTTTTTCTTTAGTGAATGAATACAAAAAAATTTGCAAGTCAATTTGATAGTCAAAAACGAATCAAGAAAAGCTATGCAAAATTATGAAAAAAAACCTAGTTACATTGGCTAAGAAAAATCCTAACTTAATTTAAAAATATATGAATAACCAACAACAGATCAATCACTCGATAAAAGCTTTACAATATGAAAATGGAATAGTAACAAATGACCCAAATCAGATTGTAAATTTACTGAATAACAAGTTCCAAGATATATTTGTCTGTGAGAATGACTTTAATTTGCCAGCATTTGCATCTAGAATTAATGAAAATTTGGATTTCGATATAATCTCATACAAAGATATTCTTAATAGATAAGAACATTTAAATACAGAGACGTCGTGTGGAGCATGTCTTATTGAACCTTTAAAAAATTTTGCATATGGAATAGCTCTACCGCTTGCACATATATTTACACCTTCCATTGTGCTTAGTGAACTACATGTTTAGTGGAAATCAGCCAATATTAGTCCTCAATTCAAAAAAGGAAGAAAACTGTTGCTGTTGAATTATTGCTCAATTTCACTCACTTCTGTTCCTTGTAAAATTCTAGAAGGGGTTGTGCGAGATTTAATTATGAATTTTCTAAATGGAAATAATCTTTTTTTTAAAAACCAATACAGCTTTGTTAAAAAAAGGTCTTGTTCAACCAACCTTATTGAGACATTAGATGCAATCTTGTATTATTTATCTCAGAATATACCTGAAGATGTAATTTACTTAGACGTAAAAATATTTGATTCAGTACCCTATAAAAAACTACTAATAAAACTTAAATGTTATGGGATTTCTAGTACATTGTTAAAATCGATTGAAGCATTTCTTAAAAATAGAAGTCAAAGGGTATCATGGGAGAAATTGTCTCATCTCGGAAGGATGTATTTAGTGGTGTACCGCAGGGCTTGGTTATTGGCCCTTTACTATTTATTATTTATATTAATGATTTGGCTATGTTGGAGTATGGGTATGAGGAGTACATTTTTAAGTTAAAGTAGTGAACAAATAAAAATTAAATACACAACTTTTGTAAGACGGTTAATTAAATTCACTGTATCTGTGTGGCCTCCATGTCTTAAAAATTAAATTAATCTTATAGAAAAGGTACAGCATCATGCTACAAGAATAATATTGGCACTAAAAAATCTATGTTATTAAAAAAGATTAGATAAAATGGGTATCAATACTTTAATTGTAAGACGGAGTTGTGGTGACTTGATTCAAATGTTTTAGTTATTCAATGGAATTGAAAAAGTAAGACTAATGAAATTTTGCCAAGAAGTTATCAATCAGCTAGAGGTCATCAAATGAAATATAATCGTGAAATAAGAAGTTTTTTTCCTCTGCATTACTTTTTAACAAACAGAGCATCTTTTACTGGAGTCAACTACCTATTGATGTCGTTAATGCTATTTAAAGTTAAACTTGACAATTGGGTTTTAAATAATGTAACTATGCTAGATATTGATATAGATGTCTAGGTGTACTTGTTACACTCACCCAATTGATGGTCACAGCTTAAATATATTACTATTACTATATTATTAACTGATTTTTTAAAGTTTTTTTAATTTATATTTAGCTTGATCAAAGTGGACATTATTTTCGCAAGATAAGAGATGTTATTCAAGATAGTTCAGTTCATGGTAAACTTTAAAATTTCATTTTTGTGGAAGTTAATAATAGATTTAACGTAGATATAACTAACTTATTTTTTAATTTATTATTATAATAAAATTCAAAGTAGATAAGACTGATATTTATATACTGCATTAAGAGAAGTATAGGTAATTAAGATGGATTTACTTTTCTTAGCTTTGGTATATTTTATACCCAGTCTTTTTGTAAGGTTAAGTTACAAAGCCCATTCTTTTTTGTAAAGTTGGTGTTTATAGTCGATATACAGCAACCGAAAAGGCTAGGAAGGAGGAGGGGGTAAAGAAGAGTTGGGGGTGGCAAGGTAGGAGTGGGTGGCAAGGGAGGTGTGGGGGTAGACATTTTTTTAAATAAGTGTTATTTAAAGTATTAAAGTATGTTATTTTTTTTTTTTGTGACAACTCGAGTCTTGCAGTTACATTTTTTGGTACCAGCACTTGCAGAAGTTGTATCAAATTTATTTTTGCAACTTATCAGAAATATTATAATAGTTTTTATTATAATTTTTTTGCATTTTTTGAATATAATATATATGATTAAAAAAAAGGCCTCTATAGATATCATAGAAATCATCCTAGATTATACTTTTTTTTTTGTCAGAAAAAGAAACTGTTAAACTGTTTTGAACTTTGATTTCCAGGTTTAACTTATTGCATTAATTTTACTGTGATCTGTTTATGTAAAGGCCTTTAATTCATTTTACCTCTTATTATAATCTACCAGTTAGTTACCAGTTAGTTATCAATTAGTTACCAGTTAGTTATCAGTTAGTTGTCAGTTAGTTATTAATCGGTAGTTATTAATGTGGTAGTGGTGTAGTGGTAGAGCGCTTGCTTCATAAGCGAGAGGTTCCGAGTTTGATATCTGCCACGTCCCTTGTAGTACTGCGCTCAACTTGTTTCTCCGCGCAGCGGCCTTGTTCGTCAAGGTTGGTGTTTCAGAGTTAGAAAGTTGAGAAAGGGTTATAACCACAAGTAGCCTCCTCATTTGTAATGGCCTTCTCGGCCTTGAGGAGGTGAATTGTAAAAAAAAAAATAGAAAAAAAATTTAACGATTGTTAATTGGTTGAAGATACAATTATGGAATACAAATATGGAATAGATCTTTCCAATTTAAATTCTACCATTTTGTGTGGCGGGGACTGAACTGTAATTGTGGTAGTAAAAATCTGAATATCCGACAAAAATGCTTTTCAGATATTTGTAAAAACTTAAAAGTTATATCTGTTATTAAATTCAACACGATGGAAAGAGGTAACTCTCCAGTCATAGGTTGTTCGAAAAGCCATTATAAATTTTTAAGTCGAAAAAACAAGAATGTAATGTTCATCAAGGTTTAAAAAAGAACAATTTGGTTGTAATTATCCTTTCAAACTTCGATGTTTTCTATGTTTTTTAAGAAATTCTAGAGAAAGAGAAAAGTAGAAAGTTTTATTAAAAAGGGAAGGAAAAAATAAAAATAAATGGAATCCATGTGACAGCGATTGTGTATGTTCTATTCATTTTGTAGGTGGAATACCTACCATTGCCAATCCAAATACTAATTTACATATTTGATATAATTGTACTTATATAAAACCAAGAAAAAGTTTATATAAACATTTTTCAAAGTCAAACTTTTGTTTCGAAAGATTTTAGCACAAACAGTAATGGTATGAATAGTTATACAACTAAAGATAATTGAGTTATGTAATATTAGTGTAAAACCACAGTTATGTCATGTATCAGTGAGTTATATAATACTAGTAATGATAGTTTGATTTATTTACCACAACCCAGCTGTGAACATTCATATGCTAGACATTCATTGTTATATATGTGCGAAGGATGTAATGTAAAAAGTTCTTTAATTGATTCTCTAGTTAATAAAATAAACTCCTTGAACATATCCTTGCAGCAACTAAATCAAAAACAAGTCAATCAAACTAAGAAGTTTTTAAATCAAACAAAAAAGTTATCAGTTTTATTAGAAGTTTTAAGAAGTTTGATTTACTTGTTTTCAGTTTTCAGTTTTTTCATGTAATCAAGTAAACAGACAAAAAAATGAACTTTTTTACAGGGATTTATACAATAGCCTTATTTAGTGCTATCCTCTCCCTTACTATACCTTTTCTTCCATAGGCTGAGATACTGGCCAGTAGCAAAACATGTTCAGATTTTTGGCAAGTTAAAGAGCAATTTTCATTCACCTAAATATAGAAAGCTTACATATTGTGATGAATTTTTTTAATACTTTTACGACGTTTTTTGGAATTCTTAATGAAAACATTGCAGAACGATTTGGAATTTCTTCTACTACTTCCTCTAACACATTTACCACATGGATTAAACTTTTAGGCAGTGTGCCACAGGCTTGTACAGGAATGGCATGCAATCGCACGCTTTAACTGGCCACGCTTATAATATTTTTTCTTTACAATTTGACTACAGCAGTTTTGATATTTTACAAAATAAATGCAATAAAAAAAATTGTTACATTATAAATAACTTTTAATTGTTGATCTTTTCTAAAGTTTTTTTTTTACGCGAAGGCTTTAAATAAAATCAAAAAGTAATTATAGTTTTAGTTTAAAATAAACGTATTTTGTTTAAATAAACAAATAATATTATATTTAAATTTTTTGTGTGTAAGCATGTTTTTTTTATGATAAATTTAAATATAATAATTTGTTTGAAAATATTTTTCCATGTCTTTCTAAAAATCTTTTGAGAGATAATTTTAAGTTACTTTAAATTATGAAAAAGATAAATCAAATCTTCCCTTGCATTGGAACGATTTAATTTTTTTTTGTTTCCATTTTTACAAAGAATTGTTATTTTAAAAATTTTTTTTTTTTTTAAATTGACTAACTAATCAGAGAATTTTAAATAAACTAAAGTATTTTTTTAAAACATTTTTTTACAACTTTTTGAAAAAAATAAATGTTTCTACAATTTAAAAATAATATAAGTAACAATTTTTAGTAATTTAAATGCAATTTGTTCATTCATTAAATGATCATTAGAAGTAATTTGTAAAAGCGTTTCACGTATTTTAATAAAACGTTTCAAAAGATAAATTTTCAAGTAATTTATTTCAAACGCAATTAAAAGCGTAACAAAAAGCTTCGAGTTTTTTTAGTTTTATTTTAGTGCTTATATATTTTCCTTTTTTTAAGGTATTTCTTTTTTTTATTATTTTTTTTAAATTTTCTTAATATGTTTAAAAATCATCTAAACATCTAAACAGTTGTGGTCAAATTGTCAAAAACTAAAATTATTTGCGTGGTCAGCATTAGCGCTCCATCGCATGTCATTCCTGTCCAAGTCTGGTGTTAGGTAATGCTCTTATTGTATGGTTTCCACATAAATCCATAAGAGAAAATTTGCCTATAGTATTTAAGAATGCAGGGTATCACAAGTGATTATTGATTGTGCTGAAGTTTATATTGAACAGCCAAAATCTCTACTAGCGCCTCAAGTTTGATTGTAAACAACATAATAGTTTAATTGTTCCTCCAAATGCTTGTCTTGAAAGTCATATGATTGCATCTAAATGTAAAAAAACTAAAAAAAATAGCCAACTCAAGAATACACGTAGAGAGAAAAATATATAGATTGAAAACTTATAGAATTTTGAAGAATGTTTTTCCTTTAACAATTTGCATCATGTTGAGATATTGTGAGGGTGTGTGCTGTACTATGTAACTTAAAACCTGTATTGGTCAATAATGCAAGAGATGGAAATATAAAAAATTAAAAATCAAAGACCTTACATTTCAAAAATTTTTTTCGAAATGTAAGGTCTTTGAGTTTTATATTAATCATTTTTATCTTCAGCAGGGCTTGGGGCAAGAATCCCTCCCCCTTTTTCAGAATAGACTTAGCACTAGGTAGCCATACCAGACGATTAATTTATAATTCAAATATTCAAATATAACTGATGTCATTGTATAAAGCTTGGCTTGACTTAAAAAACGAGGTGTCATTTGGCCTTTGAAGTTAAGCGGATCAAAAGTTATTGAATTTTTTGTATTGGAAAGTTGATGATTTTTTGACAAAAGGTATAGGGCTGAAGTTTGCTTTGTTGTGGGACCGAAAATGAGAGTCTTTTGGGGTCATATTGACTTTTGAATACTGGTCAGGATTGACCAGAATCATCTATTTTACAGACTGAGGGTTTTTTCTAATTTATATATTTTTAGAGTCATAGTGACTTTTGAATAACTTTCGAATCATTATTACATTTGACTTAAAATTTTCTATAGTGATCCAACAACTATAAGAAAATAAAATTCCAAAATTGTTTTTTAAAATTCTGTCCAGAATCACCTATTTTACAGACTGAGAGTTTTTACTAATTTATATATTTTTAGGGTCATACTGACTTTTTAATAACTTTTGAATCATTATTATATTTGACTTGAAATTTTTCATAGTGATCAAACAACTTTAAGAAAATAAAAGCAAAATTTTTTTAAAAAAAATTGCGATTGTCCAGAATCATCTATTTTACAGTCTGAAGGTTTTAAATTATTTTCTTAGTTTTTGAAAATAAAATTTAAGGTCATATTATAATTATACCATGCAAATATGCATAAAGGAATCATGGAATCCAAAAAATACATCATTTGAAAACTATTGCATAATTTAAAGACCGGTAGGTGAAATTATCGCATAAATTACAGATCGCTCAGTAAATTGTTTAAAATGGGCTGTACAAACAAATTGAACATATCAACTCTAAATAGTCAGATATTTTTTTAAATTTTTTAATATTTTCGAACCATTATTACATTTGAAATGAAATACTGATCCAGCTTTTATTAAATCTGTCGGGATAATCCAGAATCAATTATTTTACAGACTGAAGGGTTTCACTTATTTAATTGTGTTATGAGGAAAAAAATTAGGGTTACACTATGCAAATATGCATAAAGGAATCATGGAGTCCAAAAAATATATCATTTGAAAACTATCGCATAATTTACAGACCTGCCAGTGAAATTATTGCATAAGTTAAAGACCGGTCAGTAAATTATAGAAAAAGGGATGTACAAACCGATTGGACATATCAACTTTAAATACATTTGATATCTTTGAACCCTTACTACATTTGATTTGGAATTTTAAAAAGTGATCCATTTTCTATTAAATCTGTTGGGATTATCCAGAATTGTCTTTTTTCCAGACTGAACTGTTTTTACTTATTTAATTATGCAATGAAGAACAAAAATTAGGGTTACAATATGCAAATATGCATAAAGGAATCATGAAATCTGAAAAATACATCATTTAGAAATTATTGCATAATTTATAAACCGGTCAGTAAATTACTGCAAAAAGGATGAATAAACCAATTAGGCAATATGGCTTTGAATATATTTCATAATTTCCAACTGTTATTACGTTTGACTTGAAATTTGCGATAGGGATACAAAACTGTAAGAAAATTAAATGCTATAATTTTTTTACATCAGTCGGGATTATCTAGAATCATTTATTTTACAGGCTGAAGTGTTTTTACTTATTTACCTAGTCTTGGAGAATAAAATTTTAGGTTATATTTTAAAAACTCCATGCAAATATGCATAAAGTATTGTAGAATCCAATTAATTCATCTGTTTAAAACTATTGCCTAATTTACAGACAAATTAGTAAATTACTGTGTAAGGGCATTGAGATCTATCTGAATCATTCAGGATTACCTATTTAACAGGCAGAAGATTCTTTAATAAAGTTAAAATTTAAATTTAAATGAAAATAACTTACAGCATTAGAACTTCCTGAAATTTTTAGTACTTACAACAGCAATAGCAGGTGTAAAAGCAGAAACTCTTCCTAAAAATGGAATAAAATTATTGTTAAAAACACAGATGCACAATAATTTAAATAAAATATTTGTAAATTCATTTTAAAAATTAAAAATTAAAAAAAAATTATTAATTAACAATAAAAACTAAATATATATAAAATCAGAAACTTACTCTTTGAGGTTGTTTATGTGGACTATTGACAACACCTAAGATAAAAAACAACAAAAACAACATTAAAACAAAAAATAATGTTATTCTTAAACAAATCTTGGCTTTTAGTGAATGATTAGAAGTAGCAAGTTTCAGTAACAAAACAACATAATAATCATTACTAACGATAGACACCATCGAGAAGGTAAACCAAGTTGTCTATCAACACAAAACATCACAACAATAACATCACAATCACAAAACATACAGACCCTGTGGCGCTAAAGGCTGTAAATTCACACTAGTGTCAATACTTAGCTAACAAGGTTAACTTTTATCCTCGCCCTTTACCATTTCCAACTAACATTAATGATTATCCTGGAAAGCTCTATTTTCTGTGACTCTATTTGTTGATGACATAAGAAACATATAAATTTGAATCATCTCATTTTGGAGCTGACTTGTTAACTGTCGTTACAGAAAGGTTTAAAATAATAATTAGATAGAGGTGGTGAGGCACATTCTATTGCTCTGAATGATATGGTGTATCTGGCGAAGTCTTTAAAAGATCTTTGCAATTTTGTTAATATTCCTATATTAATGAATTGCAACATTTTTACTGTCTTCTACATTACATCGTCTCTGATTATCTTTTCATACTGACTTCTCATGGAAACCTTATATGCAAATCCTTGCTAAGTTAATATTTTGATACAGTAACATAAAATTTTATTGTTCCTAGGCCCTCAAAATAATCTTATTTATCAAGTTTTTTTCCTAGAACATCAGTTTTTTATAATACTCTCCATTCATCTTGTTTTCCTGATTTATATAATTTGCAATCTTTTAAGTCGTCTGTTAATTGTTACCTTGCTTTATAATCTTCATTTTGGGTCTTCCAGTAACTACCATCTCTAAACGTGGTTGCTTCTAGCCTTGTTGCAAATACAGATAGTTAAAATAAAAAGTTAATCTTGCATGATTTAACAATGCTGATGATTTGCTACCTTCTGTTAATTGTTCTATCCCTACTTCTAGCCAAACATCTATTGGAACAAATTCTAGAGAATTTGTTTCAGAAGATGTTTCTGCTTCTAAGAGTTTTTTTTCTGATTTAAACTTGAAAACTGCTAATGATATTTTTTCAAGCTCTGTTTCTCACTCTTCTATTGTAGAAAAGCCCTTATCAATTCATTCTGGTGATTGTCTTCTTGAAACTTAAGTTTATGAAGAGAATCTCCCAGTTTACTATTTGGATCACCAACTAACTTTATTATCTGGTGATTTGATTAATCAACATAAATTTCCTGAATTAATCAACTTTTAATTACAAAATAAACAAATTAATAGGTGTAATGAATTTAAAATTTTAATTTAATTAAACTTGTCAAAATATAATTTTCAGAAATGAGGTATTTCATGAGAAAGTGGTTCAGGCATGTAACCCACTATATCAGATTTTCTTCATACTTTGTAAAAATGGTCACCTATATAACATAGATTACTTGCAAAGTTTTAGCACTAATATCAAATGGGTTTTGGAGATATTGTTACTTTAAAATCAGCTATTTTTAGCAATTTTTTATGTTCGGTTGCCATTTTGATTTTACTATAATTTTTTTTTTACAAGTTACTATTAAACTAAACATGTTCTGTTAAACTAAACATAATTAAGCCATGGTAGCATTATTTTTTTGTGAATTTTTTTTGTTTTTAATAAAATAGATATTTTAATAAGTGTTTTGGTGCAAAATTTAGAGGTGGGTTTTTAAAATTTTTTTATAAAAATATAGGAGTATTATGTGAAAAAATAAGTATTATAGGCCTGTGTTCATGATTTTTTTAAAATTAATTGACATAGACAATTTTCATTAGTCATCAAATATTATACAAAAGAAAACCTTTAACCTATTATTTAAAGAAACTTTAATTCAAATAAGTATTTCTTTTTTAAACAAATTTTTGCATTCTAATTAATGACATATTATGCCATCTTTCACTAAAACAGAAGAAACACTCAATATTAAAATGCTAAGACTTAGTTTTAATCTGATATTTTATCAGCTGTTGTTTGTTCTCCGTAGCTAATCATTAAATTAAAAAAAACAATTATAAAATCAAAGTTAAAAAAAATAAATGCATAATATCATATTTAAAAATACTAATGATAAAAGTTTTTTCCATTTTTAATAAATGTATATATGTCTGTGTATTTAATTTTTTATTTATGGCTAAATAAAAAATTGAAAAAAATAAAATTAACAAGATTTTGTGTACAGTTGGTATTTTATCAAATGATCAATGTCATAAAATGGTGTACACTAAATCAATTGGATTTAAAGATTTATCAAGTAATTAAGAGAGAGTTAGAAATATTTTATTATTGAGATCTGGGCTATCAATATTAAATGTTAATGTTGAAATCTGTTTACATCATGAGCAAGTTTTACTTAACTGGTTTGCTAACTCCCAAAAAAACTGCATCGACCCATTTAAAAGGCATAAAACTAATATAAGTATGTTTTTAACTTATTATGCTGTCTTTTTACAAAAAATACATCTAGTACACTTTCAATTAGTTTAAAAGTTTTTAACTTTTTTATTTTATTTCTAACATTATATTATCTAAATTATTATTTCCTAATTTTGGTGAATTTTATTAATTTATAATATATTTATAGGTGGTTTGCGAGTTTGATTTCAACTGGCAAAAGATATGTGTTTAGTTGGTATTGAAACAACACCTGGTTTTAAAATGTGTCCTTTATCTCAAAAAAAAGTGATGAAAAAATTGATGATTGGTCTACTTTACAGGACCACAATGGTGAAGATGATTTTGTGGAATAAACATTTTTTGATGAAGATATAGAAATTGCACAAGAAAAACAACTCATAAACACCAGTTTTGATAAATTAGATGTATCATCAGTAAAATTTCATGGAGTTCCACAACATGCAAAAATTTCTCTAGGGAAAAGAAAATTAATGCAAGCTACTGATGTTATGTCAAAAAAGCTATCAGTTATCCTCAATATTAACGCAACAGACCTGGAAAAGGGTGTTACTGAGGAGACCAATGTTGAGCATCAGAAGAAAGCTGAAGATCTAGATAAATTAATACTTTCAATGCAAGAAAAGCTGAAAACGGCAAACAGAAGAGAAAAGATTCAGATTTTAGTATTGGTTCCAGATTCAGGGTCTTTAAAGAAAACAGCTGAAGTGTTTAATATATCAAAGTCAACCATAACTAAAGCAAGAAAACTTAAATTTGAATAAGGAATATTAACACTTCCATAAAAAGCTAACATTGTTAGAATTGAATCAGATATCATTGATAAGGTGGAAAGCTTCTATTGTAATGATTAATTTAGTAGGCAGTTGCCAGGTATAAAAGATTTTGTAAGTGTATCCAAAGTAAATATATATCAAACCGATTACTTCTTTGCAGTTTAAAGGAATTATTTATTGAATTCAAACTAAAGCACCCTCAATCCAAAATAGGATTTTCTAAATTTGCTCAGTTGAAGCCAAACTGGTGTATTTATGCTGGTCAAAAAGGAACCCATGCTGTTTGTATATGTGCAATACGCCAAAACCTAAATCTTATGCTTAGCGCATGCTTAGCAAACTGAAGAAGAATTATCATGAACTTATTGTGTAGATTGTTTGTAGCAGAGAGTCAAGGTAATGCATGGTCCATATATGTAATTGTTGCCCTGGAATTCAAAATACTATAAATTCTGTAACTGCAAGTCTATTGCAAAATGAAGGATCATTTGAAGAGAATGACAAGTGGATGAAGATGAAATAATTGAATACAAACAGTGGAGTACAAGAGATAGAGCAGAGCTTCTAAGTTACACATCTACAGTAAGCGAGTTCATTCGAAGTCTTAGTGAAAAACTTGATAGCATAACATCTCACTCTTATATTGCTAAAGCACAAAGTAAATAATTAAATACATTAAAGTCATTAATACCCATAAATAAAATTATTATTTTAGTTGATTTTGGAAACTTTAAATTTGTCATTCAAGACGAAATCCAGAGTTACCACTGGAACCAACAGCAATGCACACTACATCCTGGAGTTATTTATAGCAAAAATGATGAGGCTGCTACTTAAAGTCAACCAACGTATATATATAATATATACATTATATATATACGTTTTGATGACTTAACACATGATGAGTGAAGAACTGTTCAATTAGTACAAGAAATGTTTCCCAATACAACAAAATCCAATATTTCTCAGATGGTTGTGCTGGCCAGTACAAAAATTGCAAACATTTTTTAAATTTATGCCATCATATTGAAGATTTTGGGATGCAATGTCAATGGAATTTCTTTGCAACATCACACAGAAAGTCACCATGTGATGGCATTAGTGAAACAGTTAAAAAAACTTGTTTCAAGTGCTAGTCTTCAACGTCCAATTGACTCACAAATTCAGAACGCCCGAAGAAATGTTTAATTTTTCAAAGGATAACATATTTGGCATCCACTTTTTTTTTAAAAGGCAAAGATATTTTATCAGTCCATAAATCTTTGACTCTCCAATTGAATAATGCAAATACTTTACCTGGTACAAGAAGTTTCCACCAATTTACTCTGCAAGATGCAACAAGCATAAATGTCAAAAGAGTCTCTAAGCAGGAGGAATATTATCTAACATTCAACCTCACTGGCTCAATTCAATATTTTCAAGAAATCATTGCAGGAAAATATTATATCTGCAAATATGATATGTTTAACTGGGTTGCTTTAGTATTGAAGTTGATGAAAGAAATGAAGAAGCCCTTGTAAAATTCATGCACCCTCATTTACCTAACACTGGCCAAGTAGAGATGATTGTTGTTGGGTTCCTAAGCCCCATAATTTAGTTATGATAAAAAAACATTATCTTCAAGAACAGGGTGCATATACCAGATCGACACAGATGATTTGCCAAAAATCCAACCTTTAAATTAACTCAAATATATTTCACCAGTGTTCTTTTATAAGCAAGTTATGAATTATTCAAATGCAATTTCTATTTTTTTTTTTGACTAGTTTTTTATTTAAAACTTGTATTTGTTTGATTATTTTGACTCAATATATTACATTTATTATGAATTTTTCATTTTAAATATTGTTAATGGTTTTTTTTTTCTTATCATGGAAGTTTTCAAAATAAGCAATTTCTTAATAAGTAACATACAAATATACTTTTTCATTATAATTCATTTAATTATTTATAAAAATATCAATTTTGTACCAAAACACTCTTTAATATATCTATTTTAATAAAAGCAAACAAAAAATCCTCAAAAAATTAATTCTACCAAGGTTACCAGACCTTCTTTTTGCCTTTGTTAAAATTTCAAAAATAGGTATAGGTGAAGTACAATCCCAATATTGATAAACTTCTAATTGTTTTCATTAAAAACAAGTATTACATTCTGGCTCCTCATCTTAAAACTAAACTGGTGCTAATTTTCAGCCTAATCACATGAATTAAACTGCTAAAAATAGCTGATTTTAAAGTAGCGATATCTCCTAAACCTATGCGATATCAGTGCTAAAATTTTGCAAGGTAGTCTATATTATATAGGTGACAATTTTTAGAAAGTATGAAGGAAATCTGAGATGGTGGGTTACAAACCTTAAAAATTCGTCCCACTTTCTCATGGAATACCTCAAATGTTAACCAAACAAATGTTAGAAAGGACTGTAAGATAAACTAATTTTTGCAAATAAATTTAAAATTGGAAAAAGAACTTAATTTGGCTAGAAAGCGTTCCCAATCAGATCGACAAAAAGTATGGTATTTAAAGAAAAAAATGGAAAGAACAGAGCTTAAATAGTATTTCTTTAAATCAACATTTTTTGCCCAATTTAATTTTGCAACATAGTGTTTTGACTTTTTAAGGCACTTAGCATGCATTACTTTAGTTATAGGGTATATAAAGTAATTTGTAAAGAATTCTGACAGATTTGGCCATGTCAAGTCATGTTCATCTTTTTCTCTGCAAATTTGTAAAAAGTGGGTCTTAATTAAAAATTCAGGTGTTTGAGGGAAACAATACCACCTTCAATATTTAAAAATTCCAATATATTCTTGGCAGTATCAAATGGTTTTTCTGGCAATAATTTGGAAGCTAAAATTAAAAGTAAATCTAAATAAAAGTAACTCAAAACAAAGAAAATAAGGGATGAATCAATAAAATTTTTTTTCAATAAATAAAAGTATCATAATAAAAAAAAATGTTTGTGCTTATGTTAAAAATTAAGGGAAGTAGGCCTAACTAATTCAAAATTGTACTATAACTTCTGAAATATATAAGTTCTTACGCCATTTTTACCAATCTTAATTCCATTTTTGTTCACTTTTGAATTTGAAGTATTTTTTAGTCTTTAAAGTTGTTATGATTTTTCTTTTTTTGTTTTAAAAAAACAGTTTAAAGAAGGCCAATCTGTAATCACAATAGTCTATTGAATAGATAGATTATAGCCTATAACCAAACTTACAGTTTTGATAAACAATCCAGAGACAAATCCAGAGACTGCTTTAAAAAAATTTAGATTATTTATTTTTAGTTTATAAACATTTTAGGAATTTCACTTTTAATTTCATATTTCGAATTCGAATAAAGTCCTTATTCCGATTCTAAATATAAAATTGAAAAAGATTTTTATCCTTATTATTCTTATATATCCTTATTAGGCCTTTATAAGGAATAATAAGGCTATATATAATGATTGATTTAAGGATGTGAAAAATTAATATAAGGTCCTAAAATTATTTATTCACATCCTTAAATTAATCCTTGTATATAGCCTTATTAATCCTTATTAAAAATCTTTGTTCTTTCAATCATCTTTGTTTGTTATTCAAAATAAAAAAACTTCTTATTCACATCCTTAAATAGGATTATTTCTTATTCACATCCTTAAATTATTTCTTATTCACATCCTTAAATTAAGGCTTAATAAGGATGTGAATAAAAAATAATCCTTATTAAGCTATAATAAGGATTATTTCTTATTCACATCCTTATTAAGATTTAATTTAAAGATGTGACTAAGAAATAATTTAAGGATGTGAATTAGAAATTTTTTTATTTTAAACAAAGATGATGAAAAGAACAAAGATTTCTATACCATTTAAAGCAGTTATACATTATTTTCATAAAATGGACTGTGCTATTTAGCTACTATTTAAGTTTCTAATTAAGTGGCAAAAACAAACATCAAATTTCATGAAGCAAAAATTTATTTATAATTTAGTTAACAAACGCAAAAATCAAAACAAAAAGTGTCATTAAATATGCGAAAAAAAAATGCATATAATACAAACATAATTTTAAAACAAAATTCCTAAGCACCAAATATTTAAGAAAACATAAATAAATACTTGATTTAGAGAGAGGGAGGGCTATACTTGCTTTTTGGACAGGGAACTTTTTTAAAAAAGTTTTTCTTTCAAGGTAAATTTAACCTTGAAGTTTTTAAATTCAATTCATTATCCTTTTTTAAATCTATATGGAAATTTTCATGCAAATCAGATGTGTTTAAGTACTTTAGTGTTTTAGGAAATCTTACCTTTAAAAGCTTCTTTTGAAAAAGCGTGTCCGCGTCAACTTTTTTAAGCAAAAGTGGTCTCAAAATATTGATAATATTTAAGTGAAGCCATATGAAGTATAGTGTTTTCTATATATGGCTGGAAAGAGGTTGAGTAACACTAATGATGCAAAAAAACTAAAGGGTTAGGGTTAATTCTAACCCTAACCCTAACCCTGTCAAGGTGCTTGCTTAACCCTACAGAAAGATGCAAGAGTAAAGTTTATGAAAATTCGGTGATTTTGGTCAAAGGTCAAATGTTTTTTGTTGTAAAGCATTTTGCTTAGTTACTAGTTTTTTTTTTCAAGTTCTCATGTTTCCCCACTTGTGTGGTTAGGATTTTAATGCCATTATTATTGTCCAAATTAAAGTTAAACAATATTTTTTGATATGTTTTAAAAGGGAAATCCCCTCCCCTAGTTGAAGAGCAGAGCCTATGACATGAGGGGGGGGGGGGGGGAGTCACGTGCCCCCACACTTTTTTTCTAAACACCCTTTTTTTTTCAATTTTTCAAGAAAATTCTAGATTTTAAAGGACTTATTTCAAAAATTGACGATTGTGCCTCTCTACTCTGAAACCTGTGTTGTCGGCTTCGAAGAGTAGTAATTTTGTTGTAATTGTCACTTCTTAACATAAAGAAAATTTTAATCTTGAATGCCTAAAATTCTATAAAAAAGCTACTTAGCTAAATGATTTCACTACTTAAAACTAATTATAATTTCCTCATAATGTTTTTATTTTTTAAAAAAATAATGCTGACTTTTTTCTGTATTATCTTTTTTGTATTTCGCTTTTGTATTTTTATTTATTTTAACCCACCAATACTATATAGTTAACAATAAGTGGTATAAAAACAAGAAAAAAGACAAGAACAGCAATGTCTGATTTAATAGGTACACAATTTTTGAAAACGTAACTGCTTTATTTTAAGATTATATACGATATTTTATTAATATATTATTTTAATAATATTGTAAAAATAAGATCATAAATAATACATTTTCTTCTAAAAGATTTGACCTACAATAACATTGATATTCAAAACAATAATGATGACAAATATTATTTTTCAAATATTATAATCTAATACATTTAAAATTAATGTTAATTGCTTGTTACTAATCTTATATCCTTATATAATAATACCAATATAATTTTAATATAATCTTATTATATAAAAATAATAATAATATGATAAAATTTTAACTTAAGGAAAAGGAAGAGACTTCCATCTGAGCTACCAACTCTTGGTGCTGTTCTTCAAAAAGCTATACTAATTAAACAGTTCTCAGAAAAGAAAGTGTATCCATTAGATGATTTGGTTAGGGAAACAAGATTAGAAGTTGTTACATAATGGAAAAAAGCAAATTCAGACTTTTCAGTTATTTTTACAGATATTTCCATTGTCAGAGAGATCAAAAAAGTTTATAATGATGTTCAGGATATTTGCAGAAAAAGTTTAACCAAAAAAGTAGACGAAGTAATCAAGTCTATGTCACGACTGTTTAATATAACTAACTGCAAATAAGCAATTTTATTCTGTTATGAATCAAGTTGTCTGGGATATGAAAAAAAAATCAGTGAGGATTCTTATAATAGAATTAGAACTTATTCACTCCCAGAGAAAAAAGAAGGAGAGCAGTCTCAAATTATAATAGGATCTAAAGACTACATAGAGATTAAAAGGACGTGAAAGGCAATTCAGCGATGTAGTAAGAAGGAACAGAGTTTGAAAAAGTTCAAGGAAAAAGAGATGATAAATAATAGAAAATATTTGAAAGGAACCTATGATGAGGTTTTAGAAAAAAGTAATGGTGAAGAAGAGTGCTCTAAAAGTGAGTTTGAATGTTCTAGTTACACTGAACATAATGATTTGTTAAGCATAAGTAATGATTTCAAAGTAAAGCGAAATTATGTGAAGATTCAAATTACTGCTATTGCAGAAATTGCTATTGCTAAGAAATAAAGTTTCAAACACTGCTGCAGCTGCAATTGCTTCAGGATTTTTAAAAAATTTGGTGGAAGCAAAAGTTCTTCAATCAGCTCTAACAAACTTTGTTTCTGGCATTTAATAGAAGAGCTTGATGGGAAGACAACCTCAAAGACAGGGTTCTCTAGACCTATTGATAAGTTGCTTTTCAAGGTTACTGAAATGGAAAGAAATTACAGTTTCAAACCAATATGTATAGGTCTTGGTTTAATTGAACTTCGTAAGAAAAAAATAAAAGGGTTATCTTCAGATTAGAAATATGCTTATAAAAATCAGACGTTAATTTCAGGAACTCTTACTGAAGGTTTGGCAACCAAAAACAGACAGTATAGTCCATTTAAGGTGGCTCAATACAGACTCTTCCTTACTTTTATTGTGGATACGCAACCATGGGTTAGAGAAAGATGACCTGAGAAACCTAGATTTAATTGTTAACTTTCTTGTATCAGTATACTTCCCTATTTGGTTCCAAATCAAAGTAAAGCATATTGGATAGAAGGGCCACGTCTAATCTTGAACCAACTTAACCTTATCAAACTTCAAGATGAAAATGTACAAAAAGTTATTGAAAAATATGTGAGATCATTAGCATTGAGTTCTCATTCCGAAATCTTATTGCAGACATTACTTAGCAGCCAAAATAAAATTGAAAAAGAATTTGCTATTAACAAAATTTTTTGGCCTATGAACCTATCTTAACCTGTCATATAAACATTAATGAGCTAAATAAAGTTCTGGATTGTCCTATGATAGTTTCGTATTTCCCTGTTCACACACAAGGAGTTAAGAGGGCAGTTAAAGAGGTAAAATTAACTTTCACTAACCTCAATAGTATATTAGTTGTTAAAAATAAAAAAAAATTTTTAATTGCATTAATAATAATTTAAAAGAATAGTTATTTTATTTAGCTAACTGCAGCTTCTGAAACAGTGTTTGGTTTTGAGAGACGAGATGGATTTATTTGTGCAAGAGCAGAAAATAGATCGATAATTAAATCATTTAATTTTAGCATTCTTTTTTAGTATCTCTAGTAGAGTTATAAAGATTGAGAAATAAGTTTCATTTTTGCTTATTAACTTAAAACCCTCATACTTTAAATAAGCATTTATAAAACCAGGTACACTTACATAAGGGGTTGGGAGGGGGTGGAAGTTGGATATGGAAGGAGGGCTTGAGAACCACTCTAAATATTTTTAAACTGTTCTATAATTACTGACATTAATGAAAAAAGTTTTTAAAGTATTTTTACCATTTATATAGGATAATCTTAGACATAATATGGTTTTGGTCACACTCCCCTTTGAGTTAAATTTTGAAAACTTAATGTCTATTTTTGCAAATGTTGCCTTGATTCTAATAAATTTATTTTTGTTTTTTTTTAATGTATATACCTAAAGGCAAAAAAATCATGAAGGCTAACTTTTTTAAATAAAGTTGAAAAGTATGGGATACCCTAAGGTACAGTGACAAGATCCGATTTTTGCATTTTCTTTTTTTATAACTAACCACAATTTATCGTGTGTGTTATTAATACGTTGAGGATGCCTGCATTCACCCTTTATTGCAAAAAATAGACTTTTCTCATTTATGCAGTGATATTCTAATTTTTGAAGCCAACCTGTTTTATAAAAACTGAAAGCTTTTGAGTTTTTATAATCATTGCTGCCTAATTCAGAATGGTTAAGCTTCAGAAAATTATCTCGATGCAAAACCATCTGCCAATATTTAACATTATCTTCTTCAGGTAACCAACCATCTGTTAAAATAAACGGATCACTCAGTTTATTATTGCTAGTTAAAGGTTATTTTGATATTTGTCTTTGAGTTATTTGAGTGCTTCTGTGGCAGTAAGTACACTCTCAATTAAATTTTCCATTGCAGAAAATACACAAGCAACCAGTTCCCTCTTTGTTCCAGAAACATGCAAATTTCTAAGTCGTAAGTATCGCTTCAACTCACATACTTTCACTTTATTAATAAAATCAAAATCCATTATGTATATAATAATAATGTTTATAATAAACAATATAAACAAAAGGAAGTCTTATAAGTCTTCTCGATGTTTATTAAGAAAGTCGCTTGAATGTAAAAGTATATTTTTATTTAACCCACATAATTTAAGTCCAGACCTCAAAATTATGACGCGATTTTTTCAGATTGAGTTCTTAAGTCTTTTTCCTGTCTTACTAAATACTTTTCTATTAGTCTTTTAAAGGTTTTTCTGATCTAAAAGCACTTTTAAGTTCTTGAAAAAAATACGTTTTTATTTTTGTATCAAACGGAATGTTTATGAAAGTTCTTTTTTAACTTGCAATAATTCAGAATCAAAAGTTACAAAAAGTTCAAGTTATGATGGGTAGCAAGATACAGTCCTCGGAATAGTAAAAAGCTGAGCTCAAATCACTTTTAGAAAACTTTTAAGTTCTTTGAAGATCTTTTTATTTTTGTATCAAAATGTTTTTAAAAGTTCTTTTTGAACTTGCAATAATTAAGAATTAAAAGTTATCAACCAAAAAGGCAAAATTATGATGGGTAACAAGATATAGTCCTCAGAATTAGGGTTGGCCTAACTGCCGACCTGAAGTGTTTAAGCTCAACAAAAAATTGCCGACCACATTTCTATGTTTATTGGTAAAAACTTTGTTTCATATTTTTTATGCTGACCTGATGCTGACCTCACATAGGTTTAGCAAATTATTGCCGACCTCATTTTTACTTATTCCGAGGACTGAAGATTTTGCTGTAATAAAAGTTTCTCATCAGTAAATCATTGTGGAATATTGAAAGAAGAAATTAGTTTTTAAATGGCTCATAATTAAAACAATTTTATATCTTACTTCTTCTTGTTAAAGTATTTTAAATTAAAATTAGTAGTTGAAATTTAGTTTGTTTCATTTCATTTAGTTCTTAATTTATTTAATAATTAAATTTAATGGAAATGATTCAGTGAAAAGAATTAGTTATATCTAGAAGACATTAGGAAATCTGAAAAAAACAAATTTATTTTTATTTCTAAACATCTTCACTTCCAACAAAGCCGCAAGCAACCACAATTTGAGTTAAAAGTTACTGGAAGAGAAAAGATAAAGTTAATAAGCAAGATAACAATTAACAGAAAGCTTAAAAGATTAGAAATTATATGAATCATGAAATCAAGATGAAAGAAGCGAATTCTTTGAATTTGCTTAAAGATTGTACTAGACTAATTCTAATACACAAAGCTGGCATTGATGGTGCAACAAAGTAATCTGTTTATAAATAACAGTCAGATGATACAAGGGAACTTAATACTGACAAATTGCTTTTCATACCTTGCTTTGTTCTTCTAGAACTATATTGTTTCAAAGATAAGCAAAAAACAGGTTGTTTGGAGAAATCGGAAACATAGTCAGCTAGTTACTGTAGACTACTTAGGTTTAAATATAGGAAAGAATCAAAAGAAGTTGTTCTTTAGAATATGAGTCAATTATGGTTTCTATTAAAATATAACATTATTCAATGTATCTGTTTTATTGGAGGACGGTACAATGAAGGAGCTTGTCGTACAACATATTGTAAATATAACAATGATAGATGGATTAAAATTAAAATATTATTTCCACAGCTACCAACTCTTACACCGTTTTTAGAATTTATGATCCATATCTGTTACAAGATGCTAATTATGAAGTGGCAGCTAGAGCTGAAGAAGAAAAAATTATTATTAAACTGAGAAAGGTTCAAGTTTAAGCTAAATTTTGAAAAAGGATGGGTCTTGTCATAGACCAAACAAGAGTAAGTGGAGCAGATACATCAAACTATGGTAACACAGCTAGGTGATTTTTTCATCAATACAATGTCTCAGCTAATATAATGAACATAGATGCAAATCTTTACAAAGTTTAAAATATTCTGTTGTTAAACTGCTTCACTATATGTAGATCAGTACCCTTGGTATCCGTTGACCCAAACACTTCATAAGATTTCGATTCATGGCTATGAGGTTATTGAATTATTTACTCTTCCATCAGGTATGTTTTCTAAAGAGGTTACCAATAAGGTTTTTAAGATCTTTTGTGAAAATTTTACAAGAAAATGCGATAAAAAGAAAAACAATTTAGACCTTTTTCACCATCTTTTATGTGCATCTTTTATGTGCAGTCTTTTCCAATTATAATTTACCGCCAGCGCCCAAAAAAGCGCTGGCCGGACAGTCATTATTTTTCTGGCGTGAACGATTTTAAAAAATATTTGTTTTTTGTACTTCTTTAATTAGAATTTAATAAAGAAGAGAGATTTGCGGTAATTTAAAACGCGGTTGAAAACTATGAGCTAGCGCCAAAAAAAGAGCTGGCGTAAGCATTGGCGGATTCATGGGCGAGCGCAAAACTGCAAGAGCGGGAAAGGAGTCACTAAACGGAGAAGACTATCTGATTCTTTAATTTGCACATTTAGAAAGAAGATGCATACAAAAAAAATGTATGGTATCATTGAACTACTTAAAGTAAAAATTTGAATAATATCCTTGTTGTTAATTTGTTGGGTGATTTAACAGAATTTTTTATAAATGGAAAAAATTGAAGTTTTTAAATAGTTTGCGCAATTATGTAATATAATTGTTTTTCAAAACAAATGTTACTTTTTTCTCAAATTGTGTTTTCCAATTAATGAAACTGTTTCAAATATATAAAGTTAATAAAAATTTTTTTTTAGAGGTTTTGGCTAGAAAATGTCACTTTCGACCCAGTGTGCAATGCGATAAAATAAGAGTTACTTACAGGGTAATAAGAGTTACTTACAGTTACACTTACACAACCCATGACATAATTCAATTTGTTAACAAAAAAGTGCCACAACTTTAGTAAACACATGTAGTTTAAACTTACGTTATACAAAATTAAAATAAAATGTGCTTTAACTAAACATCGTTATTCAAAAATATAAATGTGAAAACGTAACATTTGATATTCTTTTGCTTATAATATTAAAAAACTTTAAAAAAAAGTTCTTAAACAAAATTTTAGAAAAAATAATATTTTATCACGTTTTGTTAACTTACGTTAGATGAAGGTTGCAAAAGTTCTTTTGTTATTTTCCTGAAATATATATATTTTATAAATTATAAAATCTGACCAACAACAATTTTAACATGTTAGCTCCATTTTCAAGCTAAATTAATTCCGATTATGCAAATAAATATATATATATATATATATATATATATATATATATATATATATATATATATATATATATATATATATATATATATATATATATATATATATATACTCCTAGAACTACTTTACTGTGGCCAGCTCAAAAATTCTACTTTAAGGCGACAGCAATTTTTACCACAGAAAATTTTTTTTTCACACTATAACGACCTCACTCATCTTATAATTACTCCTTTGAGCATATTCTATTGAAATTAAAATTATCACACTTTCCAACAGTGATATACAAAAAAAAATTGTTACCTTAACGTTTTTTCTTTTTTTGATTTTATTCAGTTGTATCACCTTAATGTTAAACATCATTTTGGAAAGTCAGTATGTATTAATATTTTTAAAACATCAAAAAATGTTAGCGAAATGAATGATTTTAAGTTAATAAGACGTAAGCCTTACATAATATAGAAAAAAACAAAGTTTTGTGTTTTGCCTTAAAAAATAAAAGACTTTTAGTGAGAGAAAAACCTATATTTTTTAGTTGCGCATTTTATACACACACTGCGTGCTGAAAGTTTGGAAATTAATTAAATATAGTCGACGAACTCCCAAATTATTGTTTTTAATCTTAAAAATAATAATATATACATATAAAAACACTTAAAAACTATAAGTACAAACTGTCACCATATGGCATTTCTATGCAAATATGAGGTTTTATGCAATTAACACTCTCTAAACTGCATTTTCCATATCTCCCAAAAAAAATTTTAGATTGACGCAAAATTTATTTTTTAAATTATTTAAAATGATAACCAAAGCTAGGTAAAGTTTTAAATTTGATTTGCAAGCAAAAAGCCATTAAAATTGAGTCAGAAACGATTAGGTGACAACAAATAGTTGCCTTTATATTATATAGCGTGTTTGTTAGCATGTTTTGTTGCCATTGAGTATACCTAGTGATTTATTGGATGTTATTAGATGTTTTATTGTTTAAGAGTATTGTAATAGTATAACTTTCTTTAATTTATTTTAATGAATTTCATTTTTACAGAAAATGACTTAAAAGATAAGTGGCATTCAAAGTCAAAAAGATTTCTTGTAAGTTTAAAACTCCATAACTTTATAAACTTTATAAACATATATTTTTTGTTTAATGTTTTTCTTATCACTTTTTTTTTATTATCTTTTTTTCTAGAGTAGATATATTTTATGTTTTTTTTTAGGATCTGGTAGAATTAGTTGATATTGAGCCTAAATACCTTCCTTGTCTTTCCAGAAAGAAAACACTATATGTAGAGTTGTTTGTTAGCTGTGATCACAAAATGGTAGTTAAAGCAAAGTTAAATTAATTAAAGTTTCATTTTTTAAATTATTTATTATTAAATATATGTAAAGCTCTTTTGCAGAATTTTGGTTCTGTAGTAATTAGGTTTTAAATGTGAACATCTCTTTAATCATCATCAATAAGTTTGAATTTTTTAAAAAGATATTTTTTATTTATGATTGGTTTTCATTTTTAACTATTTTATTATACTTCAAACTTTTTTGTTATAAAAGTGTGTTTTCAGCAACTTTATGTTTTTAATTTGTTTTTTGACCAAAATTTTAATAATTGGGAATTAAATCATTAGGAAAAAACATATTTTTTGTTATTTAAAATTACTATTGTATTCTACATTAAATTAAGAATTGATGCTGATCTTTATATAACACAAAACTTTGCCTTTTTTTAAAATATTTTACAAACTGAAAATACAAACACAACAACAATAAATTGACACTTGCATTTTGGTTTATATGCAGAATGCAAACATCTGTATATGTATACATATTCTCCACTTAACATTTGTCACGTTAATTTGTCATTAATCACGTTACTAAAACATGAGAAAACCTTAATAATAAAAAATTTTTATAAGAAGAAACATTTAAAATAATGTTTTAAACCATGATTTAAACCAATCTAAAAAATATCAATTAAACCCAAATTAATTTTTTGAAAATATTAAAACCAATTGCAGTTGCTCTAGATAAGTCGCAAAGAGATTAAACAAAAATAAGTGATACAGTTGAAATTTTTACGAACCTGATAAAGATGTTATCCTATTTATAAACTGAAAAAAAAATTATTGTAAACTAGATATCTTCAGACTGCCAGTGATGCTCATTTCCTTGCAAACATGCTAGATCCTAGATATTTTGGATGAAATCTTTCTGAAAAGGAAAATACATCTGCAATAACCTTTAGAGTTTAAGAACTTGGTACCAATAATATTCAAGTTGAAAGCCAAATCTGCCCCATTCGATAAAAGCCATTTGTATAGTGAATCTGTTTTAAAAAATTTATCACCAATAGAATGGTGAAAATCTCTAAAATATTTGACCTGCAACATCATGGATATTAAAGGTTGGTAAGCGCACCAGCGTCTAGTGCTGCAATTAAAAGAATTTTTTCGTCTTTTCGACTTGTTCATTCCAATTTAAAAAATAAGATGGGAGTAGAAAAAGTGGCAAAGTTTTTATAAACAGAACATTAAATAATGATGTATTGGTTGATGAATTAGATCAGTAATGTTAATAGAAAATTTATTTTACTCAATTAAAATGACTAATGGTTTTATTTAAATAAAAAGTTGGCTAAAGAAGGAGTTTAAATTAAAAAAACCATGGTTTTTTTGGTTTTACTAAAAAATCTCAAGTTTTTTTTTTCAAAAAAAAAAGGCTTTTTTGCAACCCTGAAAGTAAAACATATAGGTTTAATACAGATTCTTTGGAAGTATTGCTTTTATGTATTAGAATGTTCTGAATGTGAGAAGCAAGTAATTTTATAGTGGACAGTATCTCGAATCAAACCAAACTTTGGAAATTTACTGAAGTCTGTCAGACAATCAACGTAGCTGCTACTCATCCTAAAATTCCTGCTACATATCAACGAGTTGAACAACTGTAGTGGGAATGAGAGTTTTAAAAAAGAAATAACAACTGTTTCATGCAAACCTGAAAATTCTGATGAATGTGGTACAACCTTTGCACAAGTGATAGTCAAGTCATATGTAATAAATATTTGAAAGTGAGGTGCACTCAATGTTCATATCACAAGTAATAGTCAAGTCATATGTAATAAATATTTGAAAGTGAGATGCACTCAATGTTCATTTCTTGAACTAACTTTTCTGCCCCCAAGACAAAACAATTTTTGACACACAACACTACCTCCAATCCATTGAAAAATCTAGAACTAAAATCCAAAACTCGTGTACATTACAAAACAATACTCTTTCTGATTTAACGATTCCATGACAATAAAAAGGATTAGGGTTTAACCCTAACCTAAAAATGCCTCACTTCGAAAGCCATTGACAATACTACACTAACACTTTTATCCAAAATAAAAAGATGTATTCTATATTTTGGGGTGGACTTAATAACAAACACGTTCTTATCCATATGAATACAGGTAAATGTGATATAAATGATTAATGATATAGAATAAGAGATGTAACACATCTGTAATTTTAAGGTATTTTAAGGCTATTTATTGATGTTTATGATTGATGTTTTTGATTGATGTTCATGATTGATGTTTATGATTGATGTTTATGATTGATGTTTATGATTGACACTTGTGGTTGATGTTTATGATTGACGTTTATGATTGATGTTTATGATTGACTTTTATGATTGACTTTTAAGATTGACGTTTATTGATTGGCATTTATGATTGACGTTTATGATTGATGTTTATGATTGGTGATTGACGTTTATGATTGACGTTTCTGATTGACGTTTATGATTGACGTTTATGATTGATGTTTATGATTGGTGTTTGTGGTTGATGTTTATGATTGACGTTTAGGATTGACATTTAAGATTGATGTTTATGATTGACGTTTATGATTGACGTTTATGATTGACGTTTATGATTGATGTTTATGATTGATGTTTACGATTGGTGTTTGTGGTTGATGTTTATGATTGACGTTTATGATTGATGTTTATGATTGACTTTTATGTTTGACGTTTATGATTGACGTTTATGATTGGCATTTATGATTGATGTTTATGATTGATGTTTATGATTGGCCAATTAAGATTTACCTGCTAACCTCAATTACTTCTCGTTCTCAATTACTTTTTGCAATCATGATATACATTGGTATAATAACTCTTTGAAAATGTTTATGTAGATGTCTTTGCTTACTAATATCATTAATATGCTAAAAAAATTACTCTCACTTGTCGGCCGCACTTCCTTAACTAAAAGTCTAAAGAAAAAAAGTCAAAAAAAGTGACTATAACACCTGGAAAATGTTTCTAAGCATAAACGCTAAAACCTGTTTTTATGGAGTGTTGCAAGTAACTAGTCCTCACAGATGAAGAACTGTAATCTCAGAAGAATTCAATTGTGCATGGATACTCACAAAAACAGCTGAATATATTCAATTCAATATGATATGATAGGACAAATTCAATATGATATGATAGGACAAATTCAATATGATATGATAGGACATATTCAATATGATATGAAAGTTGCTGGACAAGCTGGCACTCTAGCTGTTACTCTATTAGTACTAGAAATTTATGCCATAAAAAGTATTTGTTACTTTTTTATACATCAGTGTGTCTCTGGTGAATGACCAAAATCAATAATAGTATGGATTCAAATAAACATGATGTAGAAGTCAAGAAAAAAGTTAAGTACTTGCCTTATTAAGTGTATAGGAGTTTTAATTAGGAGTTAGAAAGTAATAGAAGTAGGTGTAAGCAGGAGTAAGAGAAGTAGGTGGTGCTATACAGCTATCAGAACAGAAATGTGCAAATTCTAAAAAACAAAATGCTCCTGAAAGACTTCACACTCCCAGAAAATATTTTACAATACCAATCTGCTGCATCAAGTTATTCACCAATTAGAGGAAATAATCCAGTTACTGCTTTTTTTTGGAGCCCATAATACCATTGCTCTCATGACTCAGATCAAGATAAGTGCTTGGGAGCAAATGTAATTTGTTTAAACCAAAATTTCTAGGTTTAATTAATGGATAATTGCACAATTTTTAATAACTTCTCGGAATGAGTTCACCATGCCTATAAGTGTAATTTTTGAGTCAGCCAGAGATGCCTTATCGTTATCAAAATGCATAAATTGTACTGTGTATGCAATACAGTATAATCAGAAGGTCATAATAATGATGTCATAACAATGAGTGTAATATGTATGATTAAATAATTCAAATATGTTTGTGTTAAAATTTGTAATATGTGTATAAAATTTATTTAAATAGATATATTTTAAATAATTCAATTAACTATTTAATATATAAAGTGTTAACCTATTCCTTTTTTCTCCTGAACCAATTCAACTTAAGTATATTGCTACCGCTTTTATAATTATTCAGAGTTGTAATGTTGCAATCATTACACCATGGAAGTTATCATATTCAACAATGTGTTTTTTTAATCTGTTTTTTTTGAAAATTCAAAATGATTCTTACATTAATCCAATCACTTGCCCTCAATTAATGATGTGCTTGTCTAGTTTTTATTTTAATTTCCACCAAATGTCATGCTTGTACCACGTCAGGAGCAAAACTTGTAAATTTTTTATAGCATGCCTCCACTAACAATCCATTTTGTTACTGTTGTTGAATAAACCTGAATTTAGCTATATACCATAGTTAAGTGGTTTCAAAAAACCAATAAAGCATTGTATTTGGTCTTACTTTTGGTACTGAGAGAAAAGAGTGGGAGGTACTAATAAAATTATTTTCATTTATTTCAAATGAATAAAAGAAAAGTTGTTTAAGAAAAACCTTTTATCAGAAATATAGTGTATATTTTATCAGAAATATAGTGTATATTTCTAATAAAATGTTAATTATACTATATTTCTAATAAAATTAATAAAGTAAAATTTTATATAATTTTTTACTTTTAATGATCTTTTGTCATTAAAACTATTGGTAATTTCATAGTTATTAAATGTTTAAATTTTTTTCTAGCTACCTATGTACAGCTACAATCATTCTTTTTTAATTGAGAGAGTCTTAATTACCATTGCTCGATGTGATCAGGTTTGTTTTATGTTTTTATTCAATTAATTTTTATTAGCTATACCATGGTAAAAAAATATAAGAATCATCTAAAAATTTTACTGGTTCTAAAGTTTTACTGATTTCACAGTTAAAAGCTTAATAATGTGTTTAAGTTATAATATTCTAAAACTGTTTAAAGTGTGTCCATTCAAAATTTGTTCCAAGTAAAAATAAAAAATTGATGTTGTCATTAGTTACATTTTGTAAGAAACATTTTGACTTAATCAGTTTGATAAAAGTTTTTCAATTTTAAGGCATGTTTGTATAATTTTTGTAGTTTTTCACAAATATGCATGCAATATGATTTTACCAAATTGCCAAGTCTGTGACAGTCTTTATAAAAATTGAAATATTTCAAATCTTCTATTGCAATTAGTTCCATTATTTTATCAAAAGGTAATTAATAAATAACAAAAAAAAGTTAAAAAACAATTAATAAGTATAATAATATAAAGGATTTTGTATTACACTGTGAACCAAAGAGGCCGCCAGGTTTTATGTCGTGGCACTCATATAAAACCTTTTGAACATGAAAGTATTTGTCCTGTAAGTTTTGAAAAGTAGGTTTTTAAAATCTTGACAAAGTGCTTAAGGTCAAAAACGGGGCAAAAGAGTTAGCTTTACGGGGTCTTTGGCCCATTTATAAAATGGGAAGTCATTTTTTTTTTATTATTAAGTTTTTGTTTGAAGTTATTCTGTTACATCAAATTGTTTAGATTTTTTAATAGGGAAATTGTACTCTGAAAAAAAAAAGCATAAATGTTTTTATTTCATATCATACATATATAACATCTACATAATTATAAATATCTGTAACAGTACATCAATATCAATACATGTATACACCTATAAATAATATATGAATTTATATACATTTATTAAGATACATAAATGAATGTACACACAGACATGAATATACATATATTCCTATGTATGCATAAAAATAAATACTTGTATATTTATATATCATGTATATATGTTTATATATCATTTACATGAATATATGTTTACCCACACACTTATATCTGTGGTTTGATAAAGAAAGAAGTGAAAATCAAAGAATCTCATCTACTAAAGGTATCTCTTCTACTTCTTTTAATAAGCCTCAGATATATAAGTATATATGTAGATACATCTACATTTTTTAATGTTCCTAATATGCTAATAAATGTGCATACATGATATGTATAGATGCAAAATATGCATTATGTATTTGTTATTTATAAGTATCATATATATATAGAGCAATTCCACGACCGTCTCACAAAAAATGATAAAATTAAACCAACCCAATATAGATAATACTATATATCAGTAGAAAGCTCTACTTCTTCTCTTTCAGAAAATATATAGCTTACTATGGTATGCCGCTATTATAAAAAATAATATGGGCTGAAACAGTAGGTAAAAGTAGGCGTTTTTGCAATAATTTAATTCATTTTTAATCGCCAAACTTCAATTGAACCTATAAAAAATTCAAAAACAGTCTTGCTCATTGCAATCAAGCTTTTAGCTGCACTAATCATTCTTACTTATGATAAAACATACTTATTGCCAGACGAATTCAGAATACCATTTGTTTTAATCAAATGCTATTACCACTATTGTCACGCTGTGACATGTCACGCTGTGACAATTAGGGTACCAATAGTTTTATTTCTAAGACTACCAGTAAAACTTAGGGTTTCAAAAATCCAGCGCAATGAGAACTCAATCTAGTACATCTAAAAAAATACTAACATGTTTAAAAAAATAATTAGCTCAAGTTATTTTTAGAATCTTTTTCTGTCACGCCGTGACGTCACGGCGTGACAATTTTTTAACAACATTTAAAACAAAATTTAAAACTGCTAAACTGAAACCACAATATAGTTTTTATCAACTTTAAGGATCCCGATTATTGAGTGGCCTACTTTCTTTTACATTTTCTACAAAAACTACAAATTATAGGTATGTTTTGCAAAGGTAACATTTGGAGGATGAATGCTCAGTTATCCTTGAGGCTCTCTTTTGAGATACATAGAGCCTCTCTAAGGGATAGCTGTAACTCCATTGAGCCTCCATACGTGGATCTCCATAACTAATGTGTTGCCTTTTTTTTAATCTTTCAAGGGTTTAACATGCCTCTTACTCATGCTGAGCGTCAAAAGAATCGTGAAAGGCAGTTAGAAAAGTTTGGCGAAAAAGTTGTTAAAGAAAAAGAATCAAAAAAAATAAAAGAAAGAAGACTCGCTAATTTGGAGGCTGAACGAGAAAAAGAAAGGCATCGAAAGAGAAAGAGCAGACAAAAAAGAGCAGAATCAAAATCTGTAGCTGTTACATCACCCCTTACAAATCTGCAAGCACTCTTGGAAAAGCTGTTAAGAGAGCCGAGTCAGCACTACCAAAATCACCCAGAAAGAGGGCTAAAGTTGTACAAAAACTTTTAACAAAAATGAATGAAATCCCAAGCCCAAAAAAAATACTTAGTAAAAATGCATTAGATGGTTTTTTATCAGCGTAATGATATATCCCGTCAAGCACCCGGTAAAAGAGACACCATTGTGGTGAGATTAAAGAACAAGAAAGAAACTGTGCAAAAACGTCATTTGTATATGAATGTTAATGAAGCTTATGCTGTTTTTAAAAGTGATTATCCTGAAGAATCAGTCGGAAAATCAAAGTTTGCTAGTTTACGCCCACCACATGTGCTTTTGTCTAGTTCAATGTCAAGAAACGTTTGTTGTTGTCAACAGCATCAAAATATAATTCTTATCCTTGAAGCCTTGCACAAGTTTGATTCAAGTTTTCCATTGTATTCACATGAATTTCCTCTTAGCATTGTATGTGATAGTGAAAAAGACATTAGTTATAATAATATGTGTACAACATATAAAGATGCAGCAAAGTTTCATAATCTATTTGCCTTGAATGAAATTTACAAGAGTAAATGCATTACATGGTACCAATGGGAAAAAGTTGCAGAAGGTAATGGAAAGGAATATATTAAAAAAATTGAAAAAAAGGGAAGAGTTGATGATTTTTACAGCACCTTTCCAAAATTTTTACCTTCATTTCTTTGGCATTATTTTATTAAACAGAAACAATCAAAGACATATCGTGATCATAAGATCCAACTTCAAAGTAATCCAGACACAGCCGTTCTTCAAATGGATTTTGCTGAAAATTTTTCAACTTTGTGGCAAGATGAAGTGCAGTCAGCACATTGGCACAAGAAGCAAGTTACTGTTTTTACTGCTGTATTTTGGTACCAAAATTCATGCTCATCAGCTGTCATAGCTTCAGATGATTTAAGCCATTCAAAAGAATCTATTCTTGTATTTGTTCATAATTTATTATCTAAGCATATTGAATCTAGTGTTAAAATACTACAGGTTTGGACAGACGGGCCAAGTAATCAATTTAAAAATCATTTTATTGCATCAGCAATACCCTGGTTGGAAGAACAGCATGATTTAAAATTATTCTGGAACTTTTTTGCTGATTCACATGAGAAAGGACCAGTAGATGCTATAGGTGGGACCGTTAAAAGAATAGCAACGCAAAAAAAAATCCAGAGAAAATTTATAATAACTGATGCCATAACTTTTCATGAAGCTGTTAAAAATGAGACTAATTTCAATGTCTATTTTGTTTCTATGGAAGATGTTATAAATACAATAAAAAAATTTAAAATTGATGAGTTATTTACAAAAGCACCAGCAAAACCAGGAATATTTTCAGCGCACCTAATTCAAAACAATAATGGGAAAATAGAAATGCGACCCTATTCAAGTGCCAAGTATTTAGTGAAACAACTTACGTCTTCAGACGAAATCCCCGAAAAACTTTAAAACGTTGTATATATGACAGCAATATAATATGGACGCGATTTGACACTGATATAGTATGGGCGTGTTCTGAAGATTACTATGTAAGAACTATTTTTATGAAGATGTAATTATATATTTGTCTAATCCTTCTCTACTTAGTTTTAAATTTATTAAAAAAAACAGCCCATTTACCTGGTTTATAATTATCCAAATGTGTCTGGTCACGCTGTAATGTCACGCTGTGATGTCACGCTGTGATGTCACGCTGTGATGTCACGCTGTGATGTCACGCTGTGATGTTTACCACAAGTTAATTAAAGGTGCACCTGTTTGAAATTTAATTAAATAAATGTTATTTAGCTATAAAACTTATTAGAGCAATGTCTAAACTTTTTGTTTAATGCCAAGTTAATAATTCAGTTCAACTATATTAGCTGAATTGTGATGTTGATCTAAAAAACAATGAGAAAATTTTATTAATTTTTATTAATTAAAAAAAACGTTATGCCAACCACAAACAATCGTTTAAACACAAAAAATATTCAAAAGAGACTATGCTGTCAAAATATATTTGGGATTTAAAAGCAAAAAATAAAAATTTTAATTTACAATGGTCTATTCTAAAATCTGGCCCTGCCTATAATAACATTTCCAAAAAATGTATGTTATGTTTGCAAGAAAAATTTGAAATAATTACTCATTTAAATCAAGAAAATTTATTAAATAAAAAATCTGAATTAATTTCTAAATGTAGGCACGAAAAGAAATAATTAAAAAATTATAAAAACAAATGACCAAATTAAACTATCCCCATTCCAAAGAAAATTATTTCATAATTACTTTCTGTAACTTCCCGTTAACAAAAAAATATAGTAATTAAAAATTTGTTATAATAATTTATAACTTCCTGTAAAATATTTTTTTCTATAAATTGAATTTTTTTTTGAGATTTAGTAACTCTTCCTGATGATCCAGCATTGGTGAAACTTCAAGTCGAAGATAAAAGTTAGATAAGTGTTTTTTACTAATATATATATATATATATTATATATATATATATATATATATATATATATATATATATATATATATATATATATATATGTATTTCTTTTTGTCTCTTAAATCTAGTTCATGTTGGTTTAAACTTTGGATGAATACTTTCTCCACATTGTTCCACAAAGTTTCCTAACCCATGGTTATGGTATTCAACATATGGCTCTACATGACACAGTAGAATGTGAACTTTCCATGTTGTATTAATGTTGTATTTATTTAAATTTAATGCAACCTCTTGTGCAGATGGAATTGAACTCTTTAAATTTGTTATTGCTTCTTTGAAGCCAGTTTAATTTTATTTTTCCCCTGCTTGGAGGCAACTGCCATGCGATTTTTGCAATTGTTAATTTTTGGAATTTCTGCATTCAACATGTTTTTTTGTACAAGGGTGATTTCGGAGTTAAGGGTTGAGAGAATTCGTCATTAAAAAAAAATTATTCTTGTTAGTAGTCAAGTAAAAGATGCCCTCAGACTTAGGTATGTAAACCAAATTTAAATTGAAAAAATATTTTCTCAAGAAAAAGGTATAAATTAATCAGTTTTTAGATGAATTACATTTATTTTCTGCTCTGTTTTGGTTTTTAGTTAAGATAAAGTTGTGTTTTTTTACTGGACCATAAACTATCTTTGACGCCTCTGATGCAAGCTTCATGGACCTTTCCACTGATTGTGAATTGTTGGGTAAATCTGTAAAAAAATTTTTTAAAAGTTTGCAAAGTATTCCCTAACTCAAATGATGAAATTAAGAGAGAGGTTGTTGGTTTAACCTCAATTAAAGAAATATTAACTAAACTACTCTATGTATCAGCATTAAAGTTAACAGCCATAATTGATTTTGCTTTGATTTTTGGTTTGAATTCAGGATTTACTTCTCTTGATTGCCTTATGTGCAAAAATTGCTTAATAGCTTGAGCTGTTAAATTTTTTTCATCATATTGCAACATAAAATATAAAAAGTTTTCTTGAAGACAGTAATAAGAGATTCCTTGAAAATTTTGAAAAACAATTTATTTTATATTGTCTGTCTGATTTTAAACAAGCTCTATTGTCTTCTGAAGAAGTCTAGGAGCATCTTTGTAAAGATCAGACCTTTTATGGCCAAACCACATGGGGCAATATACTTGGTCTATATACTTTGTAATTGTGCACAACTCATCTGTAGAATTCTTCATTCTCATGTAAACCATTACTCTTGAAGCTAGAATTAACCATCTAGCATGTTAAACGGATACTGGTTTTTTCATTGAATATTTTGGGGATATAAAACCTTTAGATATTCCAATACAGTATTCAAAAGTTTATGTTGACCTGTACTAACATTAGATAATGTTAGTACAGGTCAACATAAATGCATATGAATCAATCTATGAATGAATTGAATTCTTTGGATCGTTACTTTTGCTATCTACTTAAGCTATGAAATTGCGAAGTAGTGACAAAAAAAACTCATTTTGGTGAAGTACACATCCTAATGAATGGATTTATCGGTTAAAAGCCTTTCTAATGTCACAACTAAGCCATTATCTGCACCAATATTAGCAGAAGTATTATCAAGAACATTTGCTTCGAAACTACTAATGCTGTTGTATTTTTGAGTATATTTAGTGCCTCGTTTGCTATTTTTTATTTTTATATGAGTTAATTATTTCTCAGAAAAAGGTCCACTTTCTGCAGTAAGAGTTAAGTAGTGTTCATCCTTTCCTGTTATTTTAATAATTCAGCAATCATATCCTAATATAACTGCTAATGTATTTTTGTCTTTTTTACTATCTACTCCAATTATATATATATATATATATATATATATATATATATATATATATATATATATATATATATATATATATATATATATATATATATATATATATATATATATATGTATATGTAAATATATATATATATATATATATATATATATATATATATATATATATATATATATATATATATATATATATATATATATATATATATATATATATATAAATACAGTATTGGCCAATAATAACATTCCATCATGTTATTGTAGTATGGATATAAGTTTGAAATTACATATTTTAAAAATTAAAAACGATTTTTTCTTCAATTTTTTTTATTCAAATAAATCAAATAATTACTATATAAATTTATTATAAAGTAATAATAAATTCAAAAAATTAAAAACTGAAATATTGAAATGAAAACAAGTGTTCATATGTATCAAAAAAAAAAAAATGTGGCCAAAATAAACAAACCGCATCAACAAAATTAACTAACTATAAGAACAAAAGAAAATTATAAAACACAAAAAATGAAAAAAAAAAACAAAATTAATATTTTGTTGACAAAGCTTTTAAGCATTCATGGATTTGTTTCGGCATGGAATTCACTAAATTCTTAGTAATATCTTTTGGAACATTATTTCGTAATTTTGTTACTTCTTCTTTCAGCTGGTCCAGATCTTTTATTTCTATTTTACCAAGATTGTGGTCTAGCCAAGACCACAAATTCTCTATGCAATTGAGATCTGGACTATTGGTAGGCCAAGACATGACTTTAATGTTGTTTTCTTCAAACCATTGCTTACAAATCTTAGCAGTATGACATGGAGCGTTATCTTGTTGGAAGATAATTCCCATGTCTTTTCGGAAAATGTTAATAGAAGGCATCAAATAATTATCCAATATGTCTAAATATCTTTGAGAATCAAGCCTGCCATCAAATAGTTTGAAGCAACCGACACCTTCATAGTTCATGCAGACCCAGATACCTATACTGCCACTACCTTGTTTTTTTCTATACATAGAACAATCTGGGCACATTCTTTCATGTGGCATTCTTCTCAGCATTACTTGGTTTTTTCTTAAATCAACCTCAATGTTCATTTCATCGCTTAAAAGAACGTTGCGCCACATGCTCTTAGACCAAATTTTATGAGCTAAGCACCAGTTTTTTCTTGCTTTCTGATGTTTTTTTGATAGACGGGGTTTTTTGCAAGCAGCTCGCCACATGTAATTATGTTTTTGTACTACTCTTCTAATTGTTCGAGCACTAGCAACAACACCAGAAGCTTCCTGCCATTTTCGACTGAGATCAGTAGATGATAACTTTCTATTTTTTTTCACTATGTGAATAAGTGAACGTTCATTTCTTTCATTTGAAATGCTGGGTCTTCCAGGATGCAGAATACTTTCAATTGTATTGTATTCATGATATCGGTTGATTATTCTGCTAACAGTTGGATGCGTTGTGTTTAAATGTTTTGCAATTTTTCTCATGGAGATGTTGTGTTCATTCATAGCTATGATTTTATATTTTGTCATATTATCAATAGTTTTTCAAGTCATTTTGATTTTTTTATTGCTGAAATGTTGTAGTTGCTAATTAGATGCTAAATTTTATATTTCATTTATACAAACTTTTTAAATATTTATAACAATTTAAAAAAAAAACTCTCTAGTAATTATTAATTTGCAAATAACTTCAAAGTTTTACTCAAAGACAAACGCAATTTTGAAAGAATTTTGAAATAATAGAATTGGATAGTTAATTTTGGCCATTATAATTATTTTAGATTATAAGGTAAGTGTTAAAAAAACCCAGATAATTAGCGCATCGATTGATACTTTTATGAATATCTATATTTATTTAAAAGAAAATATGATACTAATCAATTTACACTTTTTATTTTTGAAATGAGTCAAACAATCATTGATTTATTATCAATCAAAGTCGAATAATATCAAAAAAATCATGGTGGATTGTTATTAATGGCCAATACTGTATATATATATATATATATATATATATATATATATATATATATATATATATATATATATATATATATATATATATATATATATATATATATATATATATGTATATATATACATATATTTATATATATATATATGTATATATAAATATATATATATATATGTATATATAAATATATATATATATATATATGTATATGTATATGTATATATATATATATATATATATATATATATATATATATATACATGTATTTATATATATATATATGTATATATAAATATATATATGTATATATATATATATATATATATATATATATATATATATATATATATATATATATATGTATATATATATATATATATATACATATATTTATATATATATATGTATATAAATATACATATATATATATATATATATATATATATATATATATTTATATATATATATATATATATCAATTAATTTTAATATAATATATTTTAATTATAAAAGATATACATAATAATTTCATTATAGTAAACTTTACATAATGTTTAGTAGTAGCTTAGTTGTAAATCGTTTCCTTTTGAGCTAACAACTCGGCTTTGATTCACATCTAAATCAAAGTGATTTTAGAACCCAAAATACTGTGACACACAACAGGACCCACATTGACAGAAGTAAACTACCATCTCACAACAGGACACACATTGATAGAAGTAAACTACTAGCTTACCTAGCTGCTTAAATATATATATTTTTTTAATTTTATTTTATTATGTAATTAAAGCATTTGTTATTTTCATAACAATAAAGAAAGTTTTTTTTTTATAGATATATCAAGCAAAAAGTTTTTTCAAGTTTAAAAGTGACAAGTATATAATTAATTATCTTGAATATAATCTTTAATCTTCCATAATTTTTATAAGAATTAAAACAGGTATATATATATTTTTTAAGTATTTATATATTTTTTAATTTTTATTCACCTCCTTGGGGAGGTGAATAAAAATTGAACCTCATAAAGGTCATTACAGTTAAGGAGGCTACTTTAGTTGTGGTTACAACCCTCTCTCAACTCTATAACTCGAAACATGAACCTTGATGAAACCCTTTTTCAACAAACTTAAACATGTACTTGCTGACAATATACTTAAACTTGTATTTGTTGTCAATAAACTTAAGCATGTACTTGTGGTCAATATACTTAAGCATGTACTTGTTGTCAATATTGAAGGTGTAATTAAAATTATGAGAGCTTTAAAACCTTTTTTTTTTTAAATAGAATCTTTATAAAAGAAGTTAGAGACATTCTAAAAGCATTTCTGTCTGACAGCATTAAATATTTTAAATGCACTAATAAGTTCTCTGTATTTATATCCAATTTGGAATTTCAACTGATTCTGCTAGAAGAAAAACCTTTTTAAAAAAATGTTTAATTTGGCTTTTTAAATCACTGAGTTTTCAATGAAATAGAAGTTATAATGAAATAGTGACAAAAATGATATCTTTTCCCCCTATGAGCATACCAATTTTACTGGCAACCCCTAAATAGAACTTTTGTTAATTAGTTACATCCAAACTGATCTATAAATCTCAAATCAGTTATTATTAAATCAATTCTAATATAAATTGTCTCCAAAAATTCTTACATGGAAAAAAAACACAACAGAAAACCGTAAACAAAACAGCAAGTTGTGCTCACCAAAATACAAAGTAGCAAAAAACTGCTCTATCATTCAGCATGCCATTAGCGAAGCTCTTTTTAGGTGTGTCCCACCTATTTGGATTGAAAACATTATTTGTGTCACATTCTGTAGCCACTATATGTTGGCGTTTATTGCTATTTCAAATAAGTTTGGCACAAACTACTAGCAGCAATTTTGATCTTAAGGCAAAGTTTGGTAGTTTATCAAAATTTATGAAAAAGAATGCTTTTGTTCACAGCATGTTTCAGCTCTATTGAAGTATTTATACACAAGCAAATTGTCACTGGATTTTAAAATACTGGTTGATATCAACAAAATCAATAAGTCATAATTACAAATTGCCAGTAATTTTGAAACACTATTATTTCAACCTGAGTCTTTGCCATCTCAATTATTAGAGTCTATGTTATTGCCAACACAAACAGGTTGGTTGCTTTTTAATTAGATGTTACTTAGTTACCGATTGACTTGAATATTTTATTCTCTACAAGTGTAAGGGTGAAATGTAATTTTTTTTTCAGTTCAATAAAGTTTCTTCAAAATAATTTGAATTTCTTTTTGTTAAAAAAAAACAAAACTAAAACTCTAAATTAAATCTTGTTTTATTAATAGTTAAAATATTTTATTTTAGTCATGAAGGTGGTGATTATTGGGCAGGAAATGAGTTTCATTTTTGTCAGAATCATTCTGGCTTAATTTATCAGGTAACTTTTTTTGATTAAAAAAAAAACTTAATAAAACTATTAAAATACTTGATTATAAATTTGTTGAAAATTAAAAAATAGTTGAGTTAATAATTCTCTTTCTTATGCACAGTTTGATTATACAGATTTTCGTATTGGAAGAATAAGCTTTTTAATTGGACTTCTCATGGGATTTAAAGATGAGCGTGGAACAGGTGCCTTAGTTTTAATTTTCTGTTATAATATTTCAAGTATTTATATATGTTTGAATAATATTATCTTTGTTTTGTCTTTTCCTTTATCTTTTCCAAAATATTCTACTCATGAAGCTTTATTCAAGTTTAGTTTTAATTTTTTGTCCAATTTTGTTTAGCTTAGAGGTCACTTAAGTAACAAATTTCAAAATAAATTCAATTCTGATCTTTAAAAAATCAAATCTATTCCTAATACTTTGCTTTTAACGCGTACTAATTTACAACAGGAAATTATTTTACAATGAAAAACTACGAGAAATACTAAATAATATATTACTAATTTTTATGTTAAAGACCTTAAAAATTTAGAAAATGTAATTAGTTTAGAACCCCGACATGAAACTAAAAAAAATCTAAAAAATAGAATCAAATCAACTGCCCCCGCCCCAGTCTTTGTATCTAAAGATCTTGAACAAAATTTTCAAAGCAAACAGAAATGTAGGTTAATAGTAAAAAAAGTAAAAAAAAAGTGAAAACTAAGATTAGTGATGTAAGCCTAATAAAATTAATAATATTCTTTGAAAAAATTTTACATTTACTCTAGTGAAAAGTACTTAATATTATAAATTTGAAAAACAGTTTAAAATAATACTAGCTTCATTAAATCAATCAATTATATTTAATATTTAAATTATATTTTATATTTAAAAATAAAATAAAATTGAAAGTATCATAGATGTTTGAAAATATCATGGATATTTACAAATAGTAATGAATTACAAATCTCAAGTAAATGGGTTGAAAAAATATTTTTATAAATATATTATTAGTTATAGTAATAATGACAATAATAATAATAATAATAATTAAAATAAAACTATGATAATAAAAATAATTAATAGTAATAATAATAGCTACAATAGTATTTTAGATGATAGAAGAAGACTATTTAAAGTAATTGAAGGCGATGTTAAAACTTAGTTAAGGAAACAGGACAAATATAAATTAACCAACAATAATAGCAACAAATGAACTTTTAAAAATTAACAATAATAATAAATAAAAAAACAAAAAAAACAACAACAGTAGAATTAAATCTATTACAATAGATCTGATTGAGTAGGTATAACAAAAAACATAACAGTTTATAAAAAATAATGAACTCTTTCTGACCATGCAGTAGAAGTCTAAGCAGGAAATCACTTTAGATACAGAAGCTGGAGTGATACGAATGTCAAGCATTGGATTAACCTGTTTGTTGGCTATGAATGCGATTAGTGGAATTAAGAGATGAGATTGATGAGAAGTTCTTAGCAAACAATTCAGTTTTGTCTTTAGATGAGGTGACAAAACTTGAACAATGCAAGAGGGGCGGGTTAACAGATTTTCCCTTATTATAAATATTGTTAAAGATTTTCCAGATATTGTGAGATCCTAATTTTTTAGATGATATGGTTGGTTTCAATCAATGGCTTCTAGCAATAGTAAACAAACATCTTTTTACTGGAGAATTATTTTGGTGATAGATATGGAATTAATGGTTACAGTTGGAAACTGCAGCATCACAACAAGAGGAAAACTGTAGACAAGAGTAAGACTTGACTTGGAATTGTCAAGAGGGAATAAAAGATTTGATCCCAGCCTGAATCCAAGTAGTTAAATAAGAAGCACACTTGTCTGCAGGAAGGCTAAAGATTTCTACTCATGGGCCATCATAAAGAAAATCTTGGAAAGAGTCCCAGACAGCTGTAAGGTGTACCACAATAGGGGATATTGATGATAAAGAAGAGTGAGATGATAGTTTTAAACCTAACCCTAGAGAGGTCAAACGGTGATCAGAAGCACCTAAGGGTGAAAGTAGAGAAACTGAGCACTAACTAGAATCAGAAACAAGACACAAGTCAAGTAGAGAGGGTAAATGATTAAGGTTGTCTGGAAAGCGAGTTGAAAAGTTAACTATTTGAGAAAGGCAAAAGTTGCGGGCCTTAACACCTGCAGAGTCACTGACACTAGAGCCAAGCCATTTGGTGTGATGAGCTAAAGATAATATGCATTTGATATGTTTAAAGCAATAACCTTGCTTGCCTTATCTAATGCAAAGTATAATTTTTATTATTTTTTAAATAACAAGTCAGCTGTAAAACGTATCAGATTCTATTATCACATCTCCCAGGTCTATGTAAATGGACGGCACTGGTTGGTCACTTTTTGCCATCTTTTTGTCACATAAACAATTACAAATTTATTCTTTGTGGCTGATGAGCCCCAACGTACACCACAATGAAAAAATGGACATTAGGCTATCCTGCTGGATGTGGTTATCGTGCTCAATATCCTAATGACTACACTGACAATTACGCACATGTTCATTTGGAAACTCCACAATGCACGTTGGATGCAGTCTTACCTAATGCAAAATATAATTTTTGTATTATTATGGCTTAGAAGTCAGCTGTAAAATGTATCCATATAAATTTTCTGAGACTAAGTTGTTCTTAACTTTTTAATTAAGACGCAAAGTTTTTTTTATTAAAGACACAAAGATCTTTCTTATAATAGTAAGAAAACTGATCAAGCAATTGTTATAGACCTCAAATTTCAGCTTATTGAAAGCACTGGTGCTATTTTCCACAAGGTAAGAAAACAAGATTCATTTGGCATTTGTTGAATAGTGAAGAGAATACTGAAGAACAATTTTAAAAAGATCAGACATTAGTATGAAAGATGCAGGAAATGGAGAAAAGAGCAAAGGAGGTGAAGGAGCAGAAACTTATTTGATAGCATTTTATGAATATGAATTTTCATCAATGTTTTTTTTTTTAATTGTTCACCTTTAATAATATCTTATCAAATCATTCATTTATTTACCTATTCAATATTTAATAATTTATTTACTATTTATTTCTTAGATTGCATGTGTTTAACCGCTAAGGGATGTGTTATGCAAACATCCAAGTATGTTAAATTTAGTTAAGTTTAATCCTCAAAAAGTATTTTTTATGTAAAAGTTTAACTAATTTTGTAAGTGATTAATAAATTGTTGTTAAATTTAAAGACTTCAATAAATACCTCTAATGGCAATATTGTATAAGTGCTTGATATAATATTATAAGATATAACTTTATCATTATGGCAATTTGTTCTTTTGATTGTTTGATTTTTCTTATTTATTGTTTCAACATTTTAACAATGTTGTTTAGATTTAGAGGAAATGGCTTTTCAAACTGTAATATGGATGTTTTGAATAATAATACGGAAAACTTTAATTGCCTTTCAAACTACCCTTCTACTGTATGTTTTTACAAGTTTTAATTATGTTTCTTAACTTTTAATTCAAAAAATGTTTGTTGCAAATAAATTTATGAATAGGGATTGTCAGACTTCTTAGAAATTCCTAACAAAATTTACAATTTTAGTCAGATTTCGAAGTTTTAAAACTTTTTTATTTTAATTTCTGTTCTTTAAAATGTTATTATTATTTTACGTCACATTTTTTTTGTAATTATTTTTTATGTTGAATTAAATCGTTGAATTATGAATTTAAAAAAAAAAAGGTACTTTTTTTTTTTTTTAAAAACATCTTCGCTTTCAACAAGGCTGAAAGCAACCACTAATTAAAGTTAATCCTAGAAGATGAAGAGTAGATGACTCATCGAGTACATCACCGTTCATAATTAAAGGAAGATTTAAATTATTGTGATAATGATTAGCTGAAAAAAATTGAGTTTTATCTGTATTGAATTTCACCAGCCACTGTGAGCCCCATGCTGTAGCAGAAGTGAGATCCTTTTCAAGCTCTAATACCCCCTTCAAGCAATCGGAGAGTGTTAGCTTCTTATCAGGACAAGAATAAATGGTAAAATTATCAGCAAACAATGCCATCTTAGGTAAACTAAAAAGAGTATAGGGCCAAGGATAGAACCTTGAGGAGCCCCTGAAGTTACAGAATAAGAAGGAGAGTGCTGTCCATCAAGGACGACTTTTATACTACGATTGGAAAGGAAGGATTTAATAATCTTATAAATGTTGCCAGATACACCATAAAAAGAAAGCTTATGGAGAAGACCAGCATGCTAAACTTTATCAAAAGCTTTTGAAATGTCAAGACCAATGGTCTTAACCTCTCCACCTTTATCTAATGCATGATAAAACCTATCGGTTATTACTGTTAGCAAATCAGCTGAAGAGAGAAGATCGAAATCCATATTGATGGTCAGAAAGTAAGTTATTACACTCAAGATGAGAAATTAATTGTTTGTAAATTAAAGATTCAAAAACCTTGCTTATGATAGGAATAAGACTAATGGGACGGTAGTTAAGCAAATCAGATTGCTCTCCAGAATTTTTGAAAATTGTTTGTTGTCAATATCAGGTAGAACGCAACTAGTGGAATCAAGAGATAATATTGATGAAAAGTTTTTACCAAACAATTCAGCTTTGTCTTTAGGTGAGTAGGTGAGGTGACAAAGTCTGAACCACACAAGTGAGGTGGAATTAAAGGTTTCACCTTATTATTAATACTATTAAAGGTTCTCCAGAATTCACAAGAGCCTAATTTTTTAGATGAGATACGAGATTTCATGACCTGAGAATAGTGGGCTTTGGGGTTAGACAAAACCTTTTTACAATGGTTTCTAGCAGTAATAAACAGACGTCTGTTTTCTGTAGAATTGTTTTGCTGATAAATGTGGAAGTAACAGTCTCGATTGGCAATCGCAGCAGCGCAGTGTGAGGAAAACCATGGAGGAGAGTGAGGCTTGACCTGGAACCGTCGAGAGGGAACAAAAGATTCCATGCCAGCCTGAATCCACAAGGTTATGTTAGAAGCACATTTACTGACAGGAAGACGAAAGATTTCTACCCAAGGGCCATCACGAAGAAAATCACGGAAAGAATCCCAGTCAGCTTTAAGGTAGTTGTAAAAGATACGATAATAGGGGGATTCAGGTGATAAAGAAGAATGAGATATTAGTTTTAGAGAGATCAAACTGTGATCCGAAGCACCTAAGGGTTAATGTGAAGAAACTGAGCACTGACTAGGTTCAGAAACAAGTTATAAGTCGAGTAGAGAAGGTAAATGATTCGGGTTGTCTGGAAAGCGAGTTGGAAAGTTGACTATTTGAGTTAGGGATTGAGAAAGGCAAAAGTTGTGGGCTTTAATGCCTGCAGAATCACTCACATTAGAGCCAAGCCATTTAGAGTGGTGATCATTAAAGTCACCGACAACAACTATATTAGCTGATGGATAAAGAATGAGGACTTGGTCAATATGATCAGAAATAACATCAAAAAGAGTGCAGTCTTGAGATGAAGGAGAGCGGTATAGAACAAAGAGAAAGGCGATAGAGTGAAGTGGTGCTAAACGAAAGCACATGAAAAAATAGTCTGTGGATTCAAATCTAGTTTCACGACAAACGGGTGAATTCTTATGAAGGTAAATGCCCAGGCCAAGCATGTGACTATTGGAGTCTTTACGAATTAAAGGAAGATAACCATCAACACTAAGATTGCAAGATGAGACAGAACTCAAATTAGTCTCACAAAGAGCAAGTAGGTCTGGTGAACTTTGCAAGAGATAAGACTCAACAGAAGAAAAGTTACTTCGAAGACCACGAACATTAGTGAATGATATGTTTAGAGAACTTGGTGATGACGATGGTTTTTTGTGATTTATAGTTTTTGGTACTTTATTCATTTTTAAATTTGTTGAAGAACTTGACTCAAAGCATAGATAGTACTCAGAATACTGTTTAATAGCCCAAGCAATTGTCTTTAATACTATTAATAGACCCTAAGCCTTAACAAAGGGCTCCAAATGTGTCCTCCGCAATGCACACCAAAAGTACAAACAGGGACACCATCCATGGGCAACATGGCACTGTTAATTCTTTGATATTTTTCAGCTGTTGATGGAAATAGCCTCTCTGAGAGCTACCTCAGAGTTTGGGAAACATGACTACCCGCCAGCCTCAGAACCATAAAACTGAGTTTTAGAGCTGTACCCTCATTAGGAGATAATAGAATGAGTTGCTTAGTCATAAAAACAGAGAAACAAGCAAAATCCATGCTTTGAGTCAAGAAGATTTAGCATTTAACATCCTAAATTGGAAACAATGAATTAAAAGTACATTTACGCCAGCCTAATAGATGAAGATGGGGTGCGAGGCTGGTCAACAGATAAAATCTGTTTACGTCTTCAGTAAGTTTAACTTTTTTAAGTAAGTTAACTTAAGTAAATTTAACTTAATCCTTTAATAAGTTAAGTTAACTTGCAAAGTTCAAGTGAAAAAAAAAATTAATGTGTAAAAATATTTTAACAGTCTAATTGTTCGACAGTTATTATCTTTTGTAAAAGTATATATTTAAATTTGTGTTTAAAGAGAACCTTTTAAACATCTAAAAAAACTAAAAGTTTAAATATCTGGAATTCTGGATTTATCCAAAATTTCCGTTTAAAATCCAGTTTAAATATCTGGAATTCTGGATAAATTCAGAATTCCAGATGTTTAAACTTTTAGTTTTGGATTTCCAAAAGGTTTTCTGTAAATGCAAATTTAAATAAATTTTTTTGTAACATGTTTTATAGGAGTGGTAGAATGGGGTGGCCTTTGTTTAGATGGCTCCAAAACTCCACTTTTCTTTGTTCCCAAATTTGTCAAGATGAACCAATCAAATTATGTTGACCAAGGTCAAGGTCAAGATTAAGAGTTTCAAGGCCAAGGCCTACACAAACATTTTCAAGACCAAAGACTTCAATTTTTGCCTTAGATTAAGGGCAATTATTAACAAAACTGTAAGTAGTAAGTGCTGTGACAATAAAACCACAATTTGTAAAAATAAACCAAGGTTATGCGCAGAATTCAATGCATTCAATAAGAAAATATGTTGTTTTTTTATAGCCAAAACAATCAAGGCCAAGGCTAAAATTTTCAAGACCAAGCCAACATTTTAAAAGCCAAGACCAAAGCCAAGGCCTTAATTTTTGGGCTTAAGCCAAGGTCAAGGACTAATAACTCTTGACAAATATGGAGAAACTTGACAAATTGCTTAGAATCTACAAAAAACTCGGTTTATAAATTTTTTGAAGAAATAATAAGAAGTTGAAAAATGAAAAGATAATAATGGGAAAAAAGAAGATGCAAATTGATGAGGTTAAATCTTAAACATATTTAAGACTTGAATTAAACAATACCTTAAAGAATGATACTTTCCTGGGAAAAAATAAATTTCACAAAAGCTATTTTTGCCGCAAGAATATATTCACTCAAAATAAATTCTAAAATGAAAATTTAATTATACAAGATATACTGCCGACCAATTTTATATTATGGAACTGAATGTTTAACTTTATATAAAAAAGAAATAAAAAATCTACAAACAACTGAATCAATTTCAATTAAAGATATATTCTTGGTATCAGCAGAAGAACAAAATTGACACAGATATTTAATATATTTAAATAAAATAGTTCAAATAAATAGAAAGAACAAACAGAAAAACTGAAATTACAAATGGCTTTTTTTTTCAAAGATTATTATAGAACAATATAACAAAAGAAATTTTAATTTAAATCAGTTGTAACACGAAAAAAGAAAAAATAATAAATAGAAAATATTCGAACATCATCACTGAAATATATAACATATCCAAAATCTATTTAAATAATGGGATCAACTAAAACGAATTTTATATTATTAAAATGAACCAAAATATTCAAATAATGCTTAAACAACTGATAAAAGATAAACAAAAATAATTTAAGCTATTTAATTGAACAAAAAGACAACTTCATCAGTTTGAACTTCATCAGCAATAAAGCTGTTAGACTTATTAATTCAAGCTTTTTAATAGAGTATTACAGACAGATTTTGACACTAGTTTTGTTAGTAAATTTGTTAACATCGCCTACAATGATATTAATTGATATTTGAAATAAATGAATAAATATGGATTTTTGTTTTATTTTGGATAATGATAAAAATAATTTATGTTTAGTTTAAAATTTTTTTATACATTTTTATAAAAATCTTTTTTGATTTGCTCTTTTGAAAAGCACTTTGGAAAAACTTGTGGCAATGGAATTCGTGAAGATGGTGAACTATGTGATTGTGGAACTTTAGAGGTTTTTTCTTATTCATTTTTTCTTCTTTTTTGTTGTTGTTGTGTTTGTTACAAAAACAATTTCAATAAGATGACTCAAAGTTACAGTTTATTTTGTTCATATATTTTATATATACATTTTTGATTTACTTTTTTTGGACTATTGTTACATATTTTTACGTGTTTTGTTATTTACTATTGTTATTAAGTGTTATTGTTATTCATTTTTGTTATTCACAGGTAATTTTTTGATTTGTAAATTAAAAAACTTTATTATTTAGGAATAGCCAAAAAAACACCATTTTTACCATAGATTTGACTTGGAGAGCTAAAATTTTGACTGGAAGATATACTATGATAATGATTTCACTTTTTCACATTTTAAATTTCAAAAATATTTTTTTGAGACACCTTATGTGCTTGCACAAGAATACCATTAAAAAATCTCTCTACACCTTCTTTGAAATGTCGGTTTTTTAAACTTTCTTTAAAAGTTCCTTTGTAAATAGATTTTAAATTTTATCAAAAAATATTTTGGCACTCAAAAACTTAGAAAAAAATGTTTTACACTTATAATAACTTTTTTTATTTTTTGACCCAATTATTTAACTTGTAAATAATAGGGTCAAAAAATAAAAAATAATGAAATAAACAAAATTAAAAAAATAAAAAAATAAAAAATGATTAAATATATATATATATATATATATATATATATATATATATATATATATATATATAATGTTTTTTATAAGTTTGCAATTATTTTTATATCATGTCAACCTAGAGGTTGACATGATATAAAAATAATTTTCAACCTAGAAAATGTGTTCAGGAAATTGACTAAAATTCTAAAACAGCTTCAAATAATTCTAAAAAAACATGATGTAATTTTTCTTGATTTTTGACTTACTTAAAAATACAAATTAGTAATAATAAAGAGCATATCTACCTATTAAAAGCACAATTTCTTAAAAAAATGTTTTTAATGCACAGTTTAAGATTTTCAAAATCACTAAAATCATCTTTCCCAATTCAAAATTTTCCAAATCAAATTCCCAATCCAAATTCCTAAAGTCAAGTTATTTACTTTTGATAACTCTAAAAGATGTCTAAAAAAAAATTTTAGGTTGGTATATGAGATTTTATTTTATTGCTCAATCATCAAGTTGTCACTGCAGTGGTTTTGAAATTTAACATTTAAAAAGTTTTTTAAATGTTAAAACCACTGCAGTGAAAATATGTTGGCACTCTGTTAGTCCTCTGATGAATAGTTTAAACACATATGTTGACACTCTGTCAACCCTCTGATAGTTTAAACAATTAAAAACATTTTGATTACTGTTTTGTGTTTTTTCTGTTTTGAAATTGTTTTTGATAATTTTAACTATTTTTTACTTTGAAATAATAAAACTGTTTTTTGACTACTGAGTAAGATTTTGATAAAATAAACTTGTTAAGAATGTTTATAGTCGTCTTTAGACCTAAAATATTTTTTTTTACACATTAAATAATTTAAGCCCAAGGAAGTTGGGTTTCTTCAGGAATTAGTGAAAGCATAGCTCATGGTATTGAAACAATAAGTTTATTTAAAATAACAAAATAAGTATTTGAAACAATAAATTAGGTTATTTTCTTTACATGTTTGGAATCAGCATCCTTAAATTTTAGGTCCTAATTTTTAGCCTATTTCTAATACAGATGTGTAATGCACAATTATTGATTATTATAGAAGTGTAATACATTAAAATTAATTACTACTGATGTGTCAAAGAAACGAAGATCATTGCTGTGAACCAGGAAATTGTGTTTTGAAAGTCGATGCACAATGCAGTCATAAAAGCAACCCTGACTGCTGTCAGCCTAATTGTTATGTAAGTATTTTATTTTAATTTATTTAAAGTTCTGTCAGGCTAAATATGTGTAGAGTAGGGATGGCTCTTTTACTTGCATGAGTTTTACTTACATTTTTTTACTCACATGAGTAAGTAAATTTTTATGAAAAACTAAATTACAAATATATAGTTTTAAACATTCAAATTTAATTTACATTTGGGTAAAAGTAATTAATTTTTATGAAACAATTTTTACTTAATAATGTAAATTTTTTTTACTTCGAAAAGTGTAATGTAAATGAACATCAAAAAGTAATTTACTTTTACATGTAAAAGGAAGTCACATAAAAAGCTGTTTACTTTTACATTTTAAAAGTTAATTACTTTTTCTTAAAAGTTAAACACTTTTCTTTAAAAAGCAGTATGGTTTTCAAAGAATATGTTCTTTTAATCACTGCATTCTCATTAAACACAATAAACTAAGCAGCTGGTACAGTTATCAAAAGTTATCAATTTGTTTTTGGTAATTTTTTAATTTGAAAAAATTTAAA
>NC_088927.1:200000-265000 GCF_038396675.1 Hydra vulgaris
AATACTTTTATAGGATCTATTAATATTAATGCAGCCCCGGTCATAAACCCGGCCGGGGCTGCATTAAAACTGATAGATCCTATAAAATATTGTTTTTAAATAAAATTCATGTCGTAAATTTTAATTAAAAATAACATTTTTATAGGTTCAATTAATATTAATGCAGCCCTGATCATAAACCCTGCCCCGGTCGCGGCTATGTGTTATCAAACCTAGCCCCGGCCAAAGCTCCGATCGCTTACTACTTGTAGCACATTAAATTCTTTTGAAAAACGTTTTTTTTTTGTATGTTCAGCCAAAGTCATTTCTATCTATAAAGATGGTTCACTAAGGGGATCACACAAATTATGTACCAGTTTCTCTTTTGTCTAATATTAGTAAAGTATTTAGAAAAGTCATATGCAACAGACTTTATAACTATAAGCATCTGTATGGTTTTTGCAACACTCTGTAATTTATTATGATAACAAAAACAATTAAATAGAGTTTCATCCACAAAAAATTATACAATTAAACATTGCATTAAAAATAACCTAATCACCATAGATCACCATAGTTTTCTTCTGAAGCCAGATTGTGCTACTAATTTATAAGATGCAAGAGGCATTTTATTAAATGCCAAGTCCCTAGGTTATGCCATAGATGTTATCTATAGTAACTATGCAAAGGCGTTCAACAATATATCACGCTAGTAGCTGCTGCATAGACATAAAGCATATGACATGTAGAACTCTACTTAAGTGAATAGCCAACTGGTTAGCAAACTGACAACAGAGGGTAACAGTTGGTAACCGAAACTTAGATAAGAAAAAAATCGCAAGTGGTGTTCTACAGGATTCAGTGGACAGACCTCTATTATTTGTACTTTATATAAACGATCTACCAACCAAGCATTAAACCATATCCAATTATTATATATGCTGACGACAGTAATAATTTAAGGTTTAATAAAGAGCAAGACAAATGCTGTAATGTTACAAAATGACATAGACAAAGTAGTAAGTTAGTCAAAGAAGGTGCTTATGTAATTAAACACGAAAAAATGAAAAATTATTTCTAATTTCTGAATAAATGAACTCAAGTTTATTAGAAAAGCTCTTGACAATAAATTTTTTGCATGTGGTGTGTTTTTTGACATAAAAAAGTTATCTGATTCTGTTGATCACTTAAGTGATTTAAAGTTTTGATTCTGTTGATCACTAAATTTAAAGTTTCACTGAGTTAAAGTTCAGCAGTCACTGAGAGCCCCATGCTGTGGCAGAAGTGAGATCCTTTACAAGCTCATATACTCTGTCTTACAAAAAGTATAGAGCCAAACATAGAACTTTTAGAAACCCCTGAAGTTACAGGATATGAAGAAGAGTGCTGTCCATTGAGAACAACTTTTATACTACAATTGGTAAGGAAGGATTCAATAATCTTAAAGATGTTACCTGATACACCAAACAAAAAGCTTATGGAGAAGACCAGCATGCTAAACTTTATCAAAGGCTTTAGAAATGTAGAGAGTGATGGCCTTAACCTCTCCACATCTATCTAATGCATGATAAAACCTATTCGTTATTACTGTTAATAAATGAGCAGTAGAATGAGAAGAAATCCATATTGATGATCAGAATGTAAATTATTAGATTTAACTAGAGTCTAATAGACAGTAGTCACAGAATCTTGGAAAATAGGGATAACAAAAACCGCTTACCAGCTGGAAAACAAGACTCTGATAAGCACTTGTTAAATAGTTTTAAAATTATAGATGACAGCTCTGGAGGAAACCATAACAGGTTTGTTGTCTGGACCACAAGCTGTAGAAGAGTCTAAGCAGGAATCCATTTTAGATACAAAAGCTGGAGTGATATGAATGTCAAGCTGTGGACCAAACTGTTTGTTGACTATATCAGGTAGAATGCATTTAGTGAAATCAAGAGATGAGACTTTTCACTCACCTAAAGACAATTCAGCTTTGTCTTTAGGTGAGGTGACAAAATTTGAACCATGCAAGAAAGGTGGAATAACAGGTTAATCCTTAATATAGGTACTGTTAAAAATTCTTCAGAATTTGCGAGAGCCTATTTCTGAAAAAAAATATGAGACTTTGTTACCTTAGAACAGTGGGCTTTAGTGTTAGACAAAATCATTTTACAATGGTTTCTAACGGGTGATGCGGAAGTTATCGGACAAATCCTAATTTCATTATTTGAGCATAATAATTAGTTTTTGTGGTTTTATGCTTAGGCATAAACGTTCCATAAAATATAAACTTTATTACTTGAAACACAATTATTTAAAATGAGGTTAAATGCAGCTGAACAACAATCTTTTCGAAAGCGACTAAAAATGTTTTGTGTAAATAAACCTAATACAAAAAAAAAAAAAAAATCGTAAATCATTTTGAAAAGAAAGGATTTCCTCGAAGTACAATATATGATAACCTAAAAAGTCTCGAAACTGTTCAATCGTTTTCTGATAGAAAGCACCCTGGTCGTCCGACATCCTAGACTAGAGAAAAGAAAGCCGAATTAACGAGACTTGTCAACAATCGAAAAGGGGTCAGTCAGAGAAAAATAGGTATTAAATTCGGTGTAAATCAATCGACAATTGGTCGTCAGTTAAAAAAAATGAATGTTAAATATAGAAAACGTGAAAAGACTCCAAAACACACTATAGAACAACAAATAAAGGCAAAGAAAAGAAGCAGGAAACTAGTTAACCAACTCTATAACACAAAATCGCTTCAAGTCATCGATGACGAAAAATACTTTTGTTTTGCAGGGGACAACATGCCTGGAAATTCTGAATACTACACAAACAACAAAAAGACATACCCAGAAAGTGTTCGTTTTATTGGAAAAGAGAAATTTCCAAAAAAATTATTAATGTGGATAGCCATATCTGACCGTGGTATGTCCGAGCCAATGTTTCGCACTTCCAAGGCTGTAGCGATCAATTCATCAATCTATATTAATGAATGTTTAGAAAAACGACTTCTTCCATTTATTCACAAGTATCATGGAGACTTTAACTATTTATTTTGGCCAGATTTAGCAAGTTCTCATTATTCTAAAGATTCTCTAAATTGGATGAACCAATATGTTTATTACGTTGATAAAGAATCCAATCCCCCAAATGTGCCTCAAGCACGACCAATTGACAATTTTTGGGGACCTTTGGCACAGAAGGTTTACAAGGGAGATTGGCAAGCTTCAACAGAGCAAGTTTTGATTGATCGCATTAAACTAAAACTACAGGAAATTGATTTAAACTTTTTACTGTCGCATATGAAAGACGTCAGAGCAAAATTGAGATCAATTGCAGATGGTGGTGTTTTTTCATGTAAAAAATAATATATTTCTATCAAAAGATAAATGCTTTATTTAAAAAAAATGCAATAGTAGTTTGTTTTTTTATTTATAAATAAGTTATTGACGTTTTTATTTTGTCCGATAACTTCCGCATCACCCGTTAGCAATAGTAAACAGACGTCAGTTTTCTGGAGAATTGTTTTGCTGATAGATATGTAAATAATGGTTGCGATTGAAAATTGTAGCAGGAAAACCGTGGAGAAAAGTGAGGCTTGACTTTGAGCTGTTGAGAGGAAATAAAAAACTTCAGGCCAGCCTGAATTCCATGAAGCTACATAAGAAGCACATTTGTCAGCAGAAAGAATAAAGATTACTACCCAAGGGTCATCGCAAAGAAAATCTCGGAAAGTGTCCCTGTCAGATTTAAGGTAATTGTAAGAGGTATGATAATAGATATTCTGATGATGAAGAAGAATGAGATAATAGATTTAGAGAGATCAAATTTTGATTAGAATCACCTAATGGTGAATATGGAATATTATATTGCCCATAGTCTCATTGTCTATTGCTATTGAAAATGAAGAGTAAGCAATCTAAGACCATGTTTGGCAATTTCAATTACAAATCCTAAATACTCTTACTAGTATTGTTCTAAGGGACTAAATTTTAGTCAGATTAATTAGATTTTAAACAGTTATCTCATAATTCATCTCAAACACTTGCTTATTTTTTTGGCATGATTTGTTAAGTTTTAAGTTTTAATTTAGATTGTTTTGATTTGTTTATGTCTCTATTTAATTGTAACATTTTAATCCACAAATAGAGATCATAAGTTTTTTAAGATTTATTATGAAGTGGAGGTCGATGGTAAGTCAGATTTAGAAATCTTAACAATATGATTATACATTTCAAATTTTGTTACATTTTTAGTTCTTTATGTCTGGTGTTAAATTTTTATTTTATTGTTTATTTACTTGTTAAACTAATAATTGAATTAAACTACACCATTAAAACTTAACTTATATAATATCTAATATCTTGAATTTTATTTTAATGCTTAGATTTGACCTACTTAATTAAATTTTTTTGGTTGTTAATTTAGTATTTTTATTGTTTGCATAAATAGTTCCAATGAAGTTAATACTACTTAAGTTATAAAAATTAAAAAGCTACTTCAAATTTTTAAGTTATTTATTTCGTAAAAATTGTGTGTCTGCTAAACAAATATTTATTCAGCAATCACACATCTTTTCTGAAAAAATAAAAGATTTCTGCTGTAAAAATTTTTTGGTTTTTTAAGAAGTTTTTATACCTTGCAAAATTTTAGGTTTGCAGAAATAAAGAATGCAATTTCAATGCAGCTTATGAAATTTTTTACATCCCATGTCTAAAAACAGACGGAAATGAATGTTCAGGAAATGGGGTACACTTTGATTATTGTTTTCATAATTGTATTTTATTACATTTTAAATTGAATGAGTTACTTTTATTTTCTAGTTTTGTGCATCAGATCTCACTTGTGTTTGCAAGAATTTTTATAACTCTACTGACAACTGTAGTACAAGTAGATTGTTCTATTTTCAAACTTCTTGCCTAAATGATGACTAAAATATTCATTTAGGACTTTTTATGTAAACTAAACAGAAAATATTTTTGTTTAGAACTTAATCCCATTAATGGTGAATGGAGCAGTTGGTCGCCTTGGTCCTGGAGTTGTTTTGAAGGCAGTCAGAAAAGACATCGTTTTTGTTCTAATCCTGTACCTCAAAATGGTGGTATGGAATAGTGATTCTTCCCTGGAATTTGTTCCCGGGAAATTCCCGGGAAAAATTTTATTCCAATTTCCCGGAATCCCGGGAAATTTTTTTCGGGATCCCGGGATTTTTGTACACACATTTTTTAACTTTCCCGCCAAAGTCAGAATTTTTTGTTTTCCGGACCATAAGAAATATTGCTTATTTATATTGTTTACATATTGAAATTTATCGCAGCGCATTGGGAATTTTTAAAAAAATGTCCTTAAATCTTAAAACTTCGAAGGTTTGGAGTTATTTTGATCTTAAAAAAGCAGACGAGGCACAATGCGAACATTGTCCAAAAATATTACTATGCAAAGGTGGTTCCACTGTTGGATTGAAGAGGCATTTAGAAAAAATCCATAATATTATTTTAAATAAAGAAGAAGAACCATCAACTAAAAAACGTTGTGTTCAATTAACAATTGATTCCATGACAAAAATAACTGAATCGGATCAAATTCGTGAGTTGCGTTGTGATAAAGGCTTCACTCTTCCTAAATCGAAAACAGATGTCATGAATCTTATATATATATATATATATATATATATATATATATATATATATATATATATATATATATATATATATATTATGTGGAAATAGTCGAAGAAAATAAAAAAAAGATACTCGAAATAAAAGAAAAAAAATGCAAGTTTAGTACAGATTTGGATGAATATTCAAAACATGGCAGAAGATTTATGAATATAAATCTTCACTTTAATGAAGGCTTTATTAATCTTGGATTAGAGCGAATGTTAGGATCGCACAATTCAAATGATTGCCTAGAACTACTCATCAAAAAATTAAACATGTTTAATGTAAGTCTTACAAATGATGTAGTTTGCATAACAACTGATGGTGCTTCTGTTATGGAAAAATTAGGATATACTTCGCCTTCTGAATATCAACTTTGTTTTGCACACGCAATACATTTAGCCGTTGTTGATGTAATATATAAAAAAAAAGGTAAAAATAATAATCAAAGTACTAATGACAAAAATATTGAAGATGATGTCTTTGATGATGACGATGATTATGATGAGGAGGAGGATCAGCAAAATGAAATTAGTGACCAAGTTCCTGATCTTGTTCCTGAGCTTCATAAAGTTCTTGTTAACGTTAGAAAAATAGTTGTAACTTTTAAAAGATCTCCTTTAAAAATGGATTCTTTAGAGCGTTATTCTAAAAATGAATTTGGACAAGAGCTAGTGCTAATTTTGGATTCAAAAACTCGTTGGAATTCAATGTTGACCATGATTCAAAGATTTATTAAAGTTAAAAAAGCAGTTTTTAAATCTCTCGTGGATTTCAGTTTAGAAAACCTAATGTTGTCTGATGATGAACTTACAGTAATTGAAAATTTAGCAAAAAGTCTGGAACTTATTGTCTCAGGTTCTGAAATGATTTGCAGAAAGGAAGCAACTTTATTAACAGCTGATGACACATTAAAGTTTATGGTTAAAGAACTTGATGTTCAAGATTGCTACCTAGCAAAAGATCTTAAAAATGCTTTAATTGAAAGAATATGTCAAAGAAGAAAAAAAGATCTTGTTGGTTTACTAAAATTTTTAGATAATCCACAATCTTCAAAAAGTGATATGGATGATGACTTATTTAGCATGCCATCTAAAGCAGTTATGATAAATTTAGCGATTGAAATAGCTGGTCGACTTTTTCCCATAATTGAAAATATTGCAAAAGAAAAAGATAGCAATAGAAAACTTAACAATAGTATTATTGATATAAATCAGTTATCTGAATCTATGGCGGCCAGATTAGAAAAATTTGTAAAAAAAAAAGATGTTTTTGAAGTCAAGTGCAATAAATCAATTATGCGTCAAGAATTCAATCTGTTTGAAGCTACTAATAAAAGATCGCATAACTTAGATATGCTTTATAATGCGCTTTTAACTATTCGTCCTTCCAGTGTAGAGGCTGAAAGGGTGTTTTGTTCAACTGGATTTTTTTTTACCAACTATAGAACTATATTGATCGACATTCATCTCGATGCAATGGTTTTTCTCAGAAGTCACTTTAAAGTTGTAAACAGTTACAAAAAATAAATAGAAAAATAGAAAAGTGTATTTAGTTATTTATATTTTCTCTCTGATGAAGATTTTCCCGGGAATTTCCCGGGATCCCGGGAACAATGTAAATAATTCCCGCTATCCCGGGAATGGAAAAAGTCCGGGAAATGGCAATCCCTAGTATGGAATGTGCTGGTAATTCTCGTGAAGAAATTGCTTGTACAGAAAATGGTTGTACTGGTATATTTTAATACAGTTTTGAGATACTTCAATCTTTTTTTTTTTTTTTTTTTAGTGTTTTGATGAGGGCCTAAAATTTATTTAAAAGAGTGAAGACTTATATTACAAACATTTTTCTCTCCACAGCAGTCATGGTTGACAAGGTTTTATCAGAGTAGTCTTTTAATCAAAATAAAGGTTTGAAAAACAGTTGCAACAAATAATTACTCCATTCCAAAAACAATTTCAATAAAGTCTTTCTCTTGTGCTTTTTTAATATACCTTGAATAGAAAGATAAATAAAAATAAACAAACAATTTTTTTTGTACAGACTTCTTTTACTTATTTTGTTATTGTTTTGGGGGCAAATATGGCTTAGATGTTTTATCATATTCATTTTATTGTGAGTCAAAGGGTAAAGGATTTTTATGATGGTGATGATGTTTGTCTGGCAGGATAAACTAGTTATTAGTGCTGATCCTCATCAAATTGTCATTAATCATAGACGCAACTCTGAGGAGATGTTTATTACTAAATCACTACACAAATTATGTTTACACATTAGTGTTAATGTTTTTTTTTTCCTTTTTTAGACCTTGCATTGTTGTACGCATACTTTTTATTTTGCAATCAATATTTTATTTTGCAAGTTTTAGTTATGTGATATATTTGTTGTATATCTTTGTTCATTTTAAGTGTTTATAAAAAATTTTTGTTATTTTGTAATTGTTTTTAAAAAAAAAAGGTTATTTACTTGCTTGTAATAAAGTAACTTTTTTTTAATTTGCTTTACTTTATAAACTTAAAAGTAAATGTTTGTATTGTATTTAAACTTATATAGATATTGTAAAATTGTATTTAAACTTGTTTAGATTTAGTAGCATGGTGTAATTCTGATGTAAGATGTATTAAATTTATGTTAAAAAGCGGTATAAAATCAGACATCACTGAAGCATTAACTTCAATTTATCAAGTAAGTGTTGATTGCAAATTTGTGTGCATTTATATATATATATATATATATATATATATATATATATATATATATATATATATATATTAGGGTTATTCAAAAATAGATCATGTCAAAAATTTGAAAAGAGCCCTAGCTTATGATCTGCCCTGACCGCAAATTAGTACTTTAAATTTTTTACAAAAATTTTATTGATCATGAGAAGAGTCCCTGTTTTTAGGAAAATTTTACCCCGCTTGTGGGACCCTTCGACCATATAAAGTGATAGACTTGCCGTAAGTTAAATATTTTAAAGCCGACATCTTTTAGCGCGCAACGTCATGTTTGGGCAAGACGTAACGTGATACAAACTAAATAAAGCTTTAAGAATAGAAAACTTTTCATTAAATGTAAAATTTTGTAATAAACCTTATTATTATTATTATTTTTTAAAATAATTTTAAATTTATTATTTGTATCAATTATTATTTTAATTCATTCTTAGATTTCTTAGAATAGAAATCGTAACAGTTAATACAATTTTACGTGTTTTTTAGTATCCATTACATTAAAATACACAATAACTTTTTATTGATTTAAAAATAAAATTTGCTTTGTTAATACACTTTGTATACGTTTATTTTGTTTTAAATTGTTGATTGAGTCAGTAATAATAATAATTTTATAATTTCTGCACCACTTTCATAAATAAATTGCAGACAACGCTTAACAATATTAGCTTTTTCACTACCACCTAAACTATCAATTAAAAAATATACAACAGGAAGTTTCCAACGTCCATTTACACAGTTTACCATAAGTATTAAAGCTTCTTTTGTTTTGGGTAAACTATCATTATTAATATCAGCACCAAAATCAATATAACCAGAAAATTTATGGCCTGTCCATTTAATTTTTTTCAAATGGCCCTTTCATCTAACATCAATGAAGACACAACACATTGACCAATTTCCTGAGCGTCTTTTACTTTGCTATGAAGAGTAACTAAAGCTTCTTTACAAAATCCAGGGGAACAGTCAACACTTTCATACCATTTTTGTATCGTTCCTGGATGAAGAAGTGCATTATTAAATGTTTTACTAACATAACTATATGCTTAAGTAGAATAAAAATTTAATGTTAAATCTTCGTAATTCTGGTTGGTAATGCTTTTTAACTTTTGTTGTAAAACCTGACAAAATAACTGTTTTGTAGACTCAGACATAGCTCCCTAAAATTAAATAGATTAAATAAATATATTTTTAGTTACAGTCATATTTATACTTGAAAACCCAATCAAGTAAAATGGGGCATCATTGATTGGGGTATCAAGAAATAGGGGATAACATAGTAAAAAGCCAAAAGTCAGGGTTAAGGTTAGGGTTAGGGTTAGGGTTGTGTATCATTTACATAAAAAGTTAGGGTTAGGGTTGTGTATCATTTACATAAAAAGATTTTATGTAAATGATACACAACCCAAACACACACACAAGTATCACAATAGCATTACAATCATAACGACAGTTATTACTGTTACAACAAATACAATTATTAACTCATCGCTATTCCTACCGTAATTGTGATAAACTAAATTTCGCCCTAACTGTTATCTGATGATTAATGTTGTAAATTTTTAATCATAAAAACTTACTAAATTAAAAACATACTTCAATATTTGGTTGATTAAAACAAAATAATCCCTAAGGTATAACTTAAATAAGTAACAAATACTTAAAATAACTAAATAGAAAAATAAAATAAAAAATAAAATTAAAGTCACAAATATAAATATGTTTAACAACTACTCTTAATAAAAGTATATATCATACTATTAGTGTAGTTGATACTTCTTCAGAAATCATAGTATGGTTTATCACTTTGATTCTTCATATGATTCATACTTTTCGATTTAAAATGATGAAGGAATAAATGTAAGTCTTTAATCCTTTTTATTAAACAACAGTTAGATTGCAGAAGCATTTTAATTGTCTTTTGTTTAGCAGCAAGATTACTTATTTTAGTTTTAAAAACTTTTTACTATTTTCTGGTGTTACCATGTCATTTTCATCAAATACATTTACAATTTCAAATACAATTACATCAAATACAATTGATTTTACTCTTTTCAACAGCGTTTTTAAAAATATATAGATGTTATATGTCACAAAAAGTAAACTCAAACATTCACATCAATATATGCCATTGTAAAAGTAATTGTAAAGTATGCCATTGTAAAGTATTTACATTAGACTTACTGTATTGAATTATTGGTGATTATTGTTGACATTATTATTAACATTAATGATATAATTATCAACATTATTGTTCCTAAAAATATGTATATATTTTTAGGAACAATAATGTTGATAATTATATCATTAATGTTAATAATATCACCAATAACTCAATACAATAAGTCTAATGTAAATATATATATAGGTACATAATATATATGTTACAAAATGTAAACTTAAAAGTTTTAAATTAATATATGTCATTGCGAAAAGGTTAGTTACATTAGACTTACTGTATTGAATCATTGGAAGTATTATTTGAGATAATACTTTGTCTGTTTTTTGGTAATTTTCTCGGATACTTTTTCATAAAAGTTTTGGGAAATCAAATATAGAAGAAATCTTTTTTTTTTCTAGTTTCTTTAGTGAACTCCAAAGACTTCCTTCATATGAGTGAAATGTTTACCACAAAGTTTAGACAGATTACTAGGAGTAAAACCATCCCTCCGCATAACTTGTATCCATTTTCTCCTCAATTCCCGATCTTTCGGAAAACTACCAACAAAAAAGGCATATTAAAATAATATGCTATTTATATTTGAAATATAAGGTAGGATCTTAGCAAAGAATGATTTGTAGCTACTTACACATGAAAAGAAACCCCTTTATTATATCTTTGAGTGCAATTATATTCAGAGCAAGATAAAATCATGATCTCTATATACCTATATTCTATTTGAAAATCAAAATTTAAACAAAATAATATACATAACAAATATTAAAACTGCGGTAGTGGTGTTGTGGTAAAGCGCTCGTTTTATAAGCGAGAGGTTCCGAGTTCGATCCCCACCACGTCCCTGGTAGTACTTGTTTCTCCGCGCAGCGGCCTTGTTCGTCGAGGTTCGTGTTTCGGAGTTATAGAGTTGAAAGATGGTTATAAACACTATTTAGTAGCCTCCTCATCTGTAGTGGCCTTCTTGGCCTTGAGGAGGTGAATAACAAAAAAAAAAAAAAAAAAAAAAAAAGCGTTGTGATAATTATTAGTGAACAATTCATGATTTTGAATGCAAACATCCAAAAATGGAAAAACATTATTTTGTCGATGTTCAAATTTGATAAAATTATGTTTAGAGTTTAAATTCTTAATATAAATAGTACGTTTTTGCAAAAATATCAACTAGATATCTTTTTATAAAATAAAAGTTTATTCCTGTTAGATTCATTTACATAAATACTTTGTAAGTTTCCCTAGAATAAATTGGCTAAAACAGGAGCAGTAGAGAAACTATTTACCACAAAACAAAAATAAGAATTACAAGTTGTAAATCTAATTTGTTTTTTTAAATTAGAAAATTTTAAGTTCCGTATATTTATTTAATCTTTTAGAAGCTACTAATTTAGTGGTTTCTTCCAATCAAATAAACTTTTAACATCAATATAAATTAGATAATTATTACTTAATTCCTAAATAAAAGTAATATTTTAGTGAATACACGTTTTGGCTAAATTACTAAAATATTTTGCTAGTTTATAATTATAGGCATTAATTGAAGAAATAATAGGTCTAAAGTTAGACTGTTATCAAATTTTTTTAATGTGTTTTAGATAAGTCATCTATTTATTTATACCTACTGGTTGCAAATTTACCTTATATTGCTCCTTAGTAAAAAAAAATTTTTATGCAATTTTTGTAGAAAACGATATAATTGCCCCTGCTATAGTAGATTAGTATCACACACACACACATATATTCCCTTCTTCTAGAGCATGGCATAGTTTATGGATGTACCCTATTCTAAGATATTGTAAAATTTTACATATTTTATAATTCGAATATTTTTTAGTCATCCATTTTAACCTCTGAAGAAAAGATTGATATTATTGCTACTAAGATTACAGGCAGCTTACAATTGAATACTATTAGCGATATATCGCTTCTAGTAGATATTCTTGCACTAGGTCAATTGATAAAGGTGAATGTTACAAAAAGCGCAAAAGTAAATGTAAGTAGTTATGCATTTTATAATGTTTGTCACCTTAACCCTTGTAAACTTTTAATTTTGACATATTCTAAAACAATTTGCATTGTTTGTTCATACGCTGTTATTTTTTTACTTAAACATTTTTTTTTAAATTTAAATCATATGATATGTTTAATGTGGACTTGAATATTTATGGAAATGTAAAATAACTTTTTCTGATTGTTAAAATTGATTTAATTTTTTATCTTATCTTTTTTCAAGTAAAATCATTGCACAATACTTTACTTCAAGTAAAATTGTTGCACAATACTTTTCTTCAAGTAAAATCGTTGAACAATACTTTATTTCACGTAAATCGTTGCACAATACTTTACTTCAAGAAATAAAATTGTTTCTTCACCAAAAAAAAGCAATTATATAAATATTATAAAAAGTTGTTTTTCGTTCTAAGTGCACAAACTTAACAAATTAATTAGGTAAAGACATTAATTATAAGACTTAATTAGTTATTAATTTCTTTATCATAGAGGAGTAAATGCGTCAAACTAACAGTTTTCTTCTTGTGTTTTTATGTTATGAGAAATTTTTCGAATAATAAAAATTTTATGAATATTAATGACCCTCTCATTTCATAAGGTTCTCATTTATTTGAGAGGCGTGATAAGTTATTAATTTAAAAATAATTTTGACTTTAAATAAGGAGCAGGTTTTATTAATATAATAATAAAAAGCAAAATAAAAGTATATATAGTTGCAATTCAATTTACTAAATAATATGTTTACAATTATTAATTAATATAATGAAATTTGTAACAACATGAACAAAAAATATCATTTTAACAACAAAGATTTCATCAACAAGTATTCCCCCTTGCTCATTTTCTTAATTTTCAATTAATATAAAATATAATATAAAGCATAAAAAAGTTAAAATAAAATATTGCTTTCCTCCCCTCCCCGCACTTTTTATTTAGAATTGTTTTAATTAGAAGTTATAACAATTGTAAATTGAATTAAACACGTCATATAAATATAAAGCAATAATTTTATATGTGATTATAAAAAAAAGTCACTTATAAAAACAGAATTATTAAAACAGTGTTTAATAAAACTTGTTTTTTAGTTTTTGTTGATTAACGTTATTTTATGTTGAACTTTAGTAAATAATTTGGGTTAAAGACATAACTTCTGTTATGGAGTTTTTCTTCAAAATCAATAATAATAGCAGATTCCTCAGAATATTGAGGTATCTGTTATTATTTTTATATTAGGCACAGCCTAATATAAAAGTAAAACTACATAGCAGTAATTAAAAGTACCAATATTTTATATTACCAATAACAACAATGATCAAACAATTTTTATTATTTTTTATTATACATTACCATTAACAGTATTAAAATAGTTATGAGATTTCGTATAATAAAAAGTGAATTTATAAGAATTAATAAGATAAATAATAAGACAATTCAAAACATCTAAATAGAAAACAGATTTAAAAAAGTTTACAATTTTGCAATGGTTTCAAAGTAATTTTTAAATAACAAACTATAAAGTCTGTTGTAAAAAGCAAAAAAAAAAACACATAAAAAAATCAAATTAAGATATAAAAAATTGTTTTTTTAGCGAAATGTTTTGTATTGGCTTTTAGTGAATGATTAGCAAGCAGTTTCGATAATGAAAGTAATCTAATAGTCATATTTATCAATACAAACAGACTGCCAACAGAAAATAAACCAAGCTGTAATCAAAAATAATGACCTGTCTTTTTTATAACATTTAAATAATATACAGTTTAAGACTATTATGGGTTTCCAGTAATAAATTTTGCTTATTAAACATTTTTCGAAAATATTATTTAAACTTATACATCACGACAAAAATTAAAATAATTTTTTACCTGACCTTCATTTTTTGTTTTAGTTTTTTAAAAAAAGATTTAAAAAGTACACTAGGCTTATCTATTAACAAATTATGTAGACTAATATAATAAGTAAATCTAATAAAATAAACAAATAAAAAATAGAAATAGACATTATATAATATCAATTGTATAATTTCTTCATTTAAAAAGTTTCATATCAAAAGATGCACCAATGAGCAACAGCAACACAATGTTTTATAGTATAATAAATTGTTATTGTTACTGATATTGTTGATATTATTAACAATAATGAATAATAGAAATAATAATAGTATAAAGAATCTTGGTAAGTAATAATAATAATAATAACTAGCTGGCTGCACCCTTAAACAAGTCATTCTTTTCAATCTTAAAATATATAAAAATTTATTCCTAATAGAATCTATTTGTTTATTACACTCTTGATTAACATAATCATATAGTATAATGAAATTTTTTAAATAATTTTTGCAACTTTTTTTTTTTAAAAAGTTATTTAAAAACTTTGGCATATAACTTTGCTGAATGGTCACACACAAGCAGTGAATGCCTGAGGGAAAAATGAAGTAAATTAGAGGAAAATTTTTTTTTGAACAAAGCATATTTTGACAGTTGTCATGACAAAAATAAAGATTAATAGAAAATTATTTAAAAATATACTAATATGATGACAAAAAATTGGCTTAAATAAATCAATCCAAGTTAAATATTTTGGCTAATATTTTTCTATTATATTAAATCTTTTATGAATGCATTTATGTATCGTCCTAAACTAGAGATTAAAGTTAGAATGTTAAAGTTAGAATTACTGGAAATAAATTGTTTTTAAAGCTTTATTAGGAAATAAGGTAGCCTTAAAAATTCATGTTTCATCGATAGAATAGGTTGATCTTAATGGCACAAAAGTTAGAGATCAATCTTCTTTAATGGTGAAAAAATTTAAGTTTTATCATGAACAGAATAATTATTAATCAGTTGATAATTGTGTTTTCTTAAATCATTTTGCTGAATTTTTTAAAAGAGATGTTTCTTAAGAATAAATAATAAGTTGTATTTTTAAATTTTGTAAGAAAAAAATATTTAAAAATAAAAACATTATTTTTAGGTATTGTGAAATATTTTAGGCTTGGTTAATGTAGTTTTAGATCTTGATCAAACATTAATTTTAAAAGCACAAAATGAACACAATTCTTCTAAGAAGTTTTTGGAAACTATTGACATAATGGCACAAACGTTTACTAAGAGTGATCTGTTTCAAAATTTTAGCTCAACAAAATAGGAATGAGTAACAAGCATAGTGAAGCTTCTCATACAAATATTTGTATAGTGGCATTTGAAAGTTCTAATCAAAAAATGGTTGTAATAATAGGAAATGATTCATTATTAAATGGTAAGTTTAAAATATTTTTTTTTTACTATTGTTATTCTTTAAAAGTAGTTTTACTATCCTTGTGAACATAAAAAAAAAAAAAAAAAAAAATTTAAGTCAATCAAATTGGCGTTTTTGCAATTATTTAAATTTTTAATTTTATATGCATTTACAATCAATTCAATGGTTTGGCTCTAAGGCAACATATATTTAGTTGGAAGCTAAAGTAATTAAAAGTTACTTAATTTGCTGTCAAAAGAATCATTTTTTATCTTCTGTACTCTCAAAGCCAGCAATACTATTAATAACAATTATCATAAGCTGTGGCTTAAAGCAAAGTTGACTAACTAAGATGGGTTGTATGTATATAATTTTATATTGTTATTATGTAGACATCATAGGTGATTTTAATGGTTTTGTTATTTTTTAGTTTTTGACAACATCAGGGAAGTTTATTCCAAATCCCAATTACTTAGTTTAGAAAAAAGAAATTCTTTTATAACAGTTTTGCGCTTTCTTCTCTTTTAACTTGTTCAATTATCTTCTTATCAGCTCACAAATTACTTTTTTTTTATAGGAACCCTTGTCATATTCTGTTGTAGCCTGGCCATTTTCGAGGTGTGGCCTTAGATTTGAAGTTGTTCAATGTTGTATTGGTTTTTTATAATATTTATCAATTTACTATCATCATCGAATAGTTTGAAAACTTTACATCTGGCATGTAATTTATAAACACTACAAAAAGTGATGGAGTAAATGTAAAGAACGGATTTTTGCCGTACGCTATTTCGAATTTTTTAGAGGGAGTTAGTATCCAAAAGTGAAGGTTGTATCCAATTTAGTTGTTTTCCATTAAAACCATAATTTCATAATCAATGCTGTGAGGCAGACTCTATTTAAAGCTTTGGCTACTTGTTATTACATAAAATATAGAGTTAAGCACTTCCCATGTAATGTCTACTGTTTCTAGAGAGAGATAGAGAAAGAGAGATATTAAAGTGTCCCAGGCTATAAGGGTGAAATTTTTTTTTTGAATTTTATAATGCATATGCTCTATTTTTTTTCATTTGACCCTAAAAATTTAAATCTTAAAATGTTATTGAGATCGGATAATGATAACCCATTCCAACTTGACATCAATGTTTAAGTTGAAAAGTTAGTATGAAGCTATAAGGACATTGTAAAGTTTATTATTTATATTCAGTAAATAAAACACATTTATAATATTTATTATGTATTTATAGTTAAAGACTCATTTTTTTTTTAATGTTAATTCACTTCCCCAAGGCCAAGAAGGCCACTACAGACAAGGAGGCTTAATTGTGTCTATAACCCTCTCTCAACTCTATAACTCTAAAACACAACCTTTGACAAACAAGGCCGCTGCGGGCAGAAAAATTGAGTGCAGTACTACCAGGGACGTGGTAGGGATTGAACTCGAAACCTCTTGCTTATAAAGCAAGTGCTCTATTGCTACACCACTTCCGCATTAAATGATATTGTAAGAATTAGCTTTTTCTACATATCTGGTTAATAGTGCTCCAAAAGCGCTTATTTGTCCTAAGTGCCCCAAAAATGCTTATTCGTCTAGTTTTTTTCCTCAAACATCAGCTCTTTGGAATTCTCTTCCTTCATCTTGCTTTCCTGATTCATATAATTTGCAATCCTTTACGTCGTCCATCAATCGTTATCTTGCTCTACAATCTTTTCTCTTCCAGTAACTTCCAACTTTGTTAGTGGTTGCTTGCAGCCTTGTTGGAAGCAAAGATGTTTAAAAAAAAAAAAGATCTCAATAATCATTAAATTTCCTTTTCAAAGTTTGCTTTTTACAATATGATAGAGGATATACTTTTAGCTTGTTGGAACGAATCATTTTACCATAAAGAAGGGCTCTTATTCAAAAACATCAATTTTAATTTGATTAGATAAGAACTTTTTTTCGACAGAGACAACTTCATCAATGTTTTTCTATAAAATTAGAACAGAAGGAACAGTTATCAATTGTATGGTAAACTATAAAAGAAAATTGAAGTATAATTTACATATAAGACATCCCTAAAAGTGGGTAAGTAACAAAGTTCTTCTCTTAATGCAATGTAAAATTTATTGTGGGCTGATGGGTTTTCTTTAGCTATATTAGCAACCATTTTTACTTACTTGATTGACATCATTATCAAATAAAGTCAAAACAGACACTTCATCTATCAAATTTAGGGTCACCAGATGTCCGCTTTTTATGAAGGAGGACACAGTGAAAAAATTCATTCTTACAGTTTCAGTGCTCTATTCTCCTCCGTAAAAGCCAGATGTCTGGCAACCTAGTCAAATAACATAAATGCTGGGAAAACTTCTGTAAAGCTGCTTTGGAAATGCTTTTGCCTATTGTTTCGTAAGCTTTCATGGACTTTAAAAAGCATAAATCCTGATAAGGTGCTTTTACTGCTAAAGTTCTAGCAGTTTATCAATTTCTGAATCATTTACACAAGACTTTTCTGTTCAGCTTTGTGTTATTTTGGCATCAATATTTTTCCAGTTTTCTCAGAACTTTTTAAACAACGGAATGTCTGTGCTTGTAGTTACTTAGTTGATTTTTGCTTCAAAGACACTTTTTATTACTAGTTTGTAGACATGATAACAACAAGCAAAAATAAGCATTTCTCTATCCAGTCTTTGTTCAAAAACCACTCATGCACTATTAATATGACCTGTATTTGGGGCAGTAGTATCACAACAAAGAATATGTCCTCAAGATTCCAGTTGACAATGCCATTCCAAACTGTCTGTGCCTGTTTGCTTACTGATGAGCTGTCCAATATTGGCACAGTGATAAGTTGTTCTTTATCGTCATATGAAATAACTATCGGGAGGCATTCTTTAGATTTACATGAATCTAGAGCCGGCAATAGTTTGCCATCCCAGTGGACAGTTACCATATCCTGGATATTGTTTTGAAAATTAACTTTTATAGCTTAAGTCTGCTCTTTTTGCATTTCTGTACAAATTAAGTGGATTGAGGACTTGCTTATAGAAAAGTCATCTGCGTTATGCTCTAGTGTTTTAATAGTAGATTCAATTATAAATACAGAATCTCTAACACTTAGCTGACATCTATCTAATGGCAGCGAACAAGTTCTGAGTTATGAAATTTTTCCGCATACAAGTTTTATTGGGCTGAGAGGATTTCAGAATCAAAATCAGAAGATGAGTTTTCTTTTGGTTGTTCATAAGATCATGTCGATGGAGCTAACAATGCAAATTATTTTACACGTCGCTTTTCCTCAATGTTTATAAAGTGCGCCTTTTCTTCTTTTTCTGTAAGTTTATTCTCCACGCCGGCTAAGTGACCAAGAAGATTCTATTTTGTCAGCATGAACAATGTCAAACAAATGGTCTAAGTTGAAAAGAAATTCTGGTCGATGTTGTTGAAACACTTCTGGTGTTTTGCTTGTTTTTTTTGCATTTTTTTGCAAATCTCTCCAAATTTGGTATAATGAAACTAGTTTCATTAAACCAAATTTGGTATAATGAAACTAGTTAGGTAACGATTTAGTTTGTATACAAGCTTTATCCCACTAAATATATTTACAAATAGTAAGCTTTGCACTTTCATTGACACTTATATTCACTTTATGAAAATTATAGAACTAAACTCCCAGTATTTGTCCATTAGGGGGAAGTTTTGAACTGCTGATTTGATGTTTTTTGTCTTCTATTAAAAATATCTCCATTTTAAATACTTATTTTACTAATAAAATAAACAATAACAAGCATGCAAGTTTTTTATCCCATTGTACAGTGCAAGTACAGACACATTTTGCTGCAGGTTGTTTTGATAATAAGCACACAAAACTTTAATTTTAAATTCTAAATGAGACAAACAAAATAAAAGGGTATGCATTAAAAAAAGTATCTTTTATAGCAAATAAAGACCAGCAATTGCTTACTTTTTTTACTTACTTTATCTACTGTTTTTTCTGAAAAACAAGAAAAAAACAAAGAGTAATGAAAAAAAAGCTGCCCCAGCCCAAACTCATAATTGAAATAGTGTCACTCCTTGAGGCATTCTTCCTATTTTTCAGTGAATGCATGTACTAAATCCTGCTCACCTATACACACAGTGTATGATATATATAATTATATATATACATATATATATATATAATATATATATATATATATATATATATATATATATATATATATATATATATATATATATATATATATATATATATATATATATATATATATATGTATAACTGTAACTATTAGACACACTGGAAATATATAAAATTGTTGTTTTAGGTCGCAAAAAAACGTATAAGTAGAAAAAGTGTGTACAATAGCGCTTTAATAGTATATATATATATATATATATATATATATATATATATATATATATATATATATATATATATATATATATATATATATATATATATATATATATATGTATATATATATATATATATATATATTATATATATATATATATATATATATATATATATATATATATGTATATATATATATTATATATATATATATATATATATATATTTATATATTTATATATATTTATATATATATATATATATTTATATATATATATATATATATATATATATATATTTATATATATATATATATATATATATATATATATGTATATATATATATATATATATATATATATATATATATATTTATTTATATATATACATATATCTGGCAGACACCAAAAATTTGAATAAATTTAAATAAGGATTTTTCTGAAACTGTAAAGGTTTTTCATTTTAATTTTTTTTTTTAATTTAATGTTTCTTCCTTATCTTAAATTGTGTTGATTAACTTTTGTTTACAAATCAATGATTTGCAAATTGTCATAGAATCAAATATTGGTGCGTAAAAATGTTGCAAATTGTTTTGCAAGAATTCATAGACTTCATACAGTATGATCACTAAACATATAAATATACCAAAATCTATTGTCATAGATATTATAAGTAAGTTTAAGACTACTCAAAACTTCGATAAAAAAATCGGGAAGTGAAGGAAAAAAATATTTCCATAATCTACAATCTTCTCAGTTCAGTAGCAAGAAATCCAAACCACAAAGAGATCTAGTAAGAAAGTTCAAGACTTCACATGGTTATATCAAAGGAGTACTTAAATATACTAGAATCAAAACATTTCATAAGAAAAATACACTTAATAGAAGCTTAGATAGTAAAATTAAAATAATTTGATATACCAAGAAGTTGATAAAAATTGTTATGTACATAAAATAGTATGTACATAATTGAAGATTAAAAAACATTACAAAGCAGTGTTTTTCAACAACAATTCAACTCTTCAACAATTATACTGTGGTAACGAAGATAAACCTATATATGATCAATTTAAATATATTCAACAAGAAATATATGCAACTAAGTTTCCTGTGGCAAGCAAGTTCCACCTGTGACATGTAGCCCTCTTGTTTTATCACTGAGAAGACCTTGACTGCTGATCTCGACATCAATGTCTAGCTCCTAAAATGACATTTTTTAATTTATAAAAGTAAACAAATGTTGATGTCTCTTTTAGCCTAATCTAGTTGCTTCTCACTATTCTAAGAAGTTTCTACAGTAGTGCAAATATAATAATGAGGCAATTATTCCTAAAGATGTGAATTCTTCAAACTGTCCAGAAGAGTGCAAGATTATACTATTATGACCAGTTGTTTTTCTTGGTCTTCCAGATCTGATTTTATCTAATGTACCACCTTTCTTTTCCGCTAAGCTATTATTTTAGTGACACATGACTTCAATGCGTTCTTAAGAATCAATTGAGATTTTCTTATTAAATTACCAGCAAGATGCAAGGTAATAAATCTTTCTTTGATTTCTATTGAAATTGATGTTTTATCTATTTTTAAAATGATTTAAAGGCAAATATATTGTAAAAAGAGTATATTTTGATTAGCGTTAATTAACATTATGCAGTCTTCTCCATTTAAAATTTAATGCCAGGGCACGAAAAAGCGCTGGTTGGATGGTCTTTTTTTAAGGTAGTCTGCGCGATTTAAAAAATTCATTTTTTTTCTCCTGTTTTAATATATAAAATAAAAGTAGAGGAAAGAATGCTTTGAATAAATACTAGATAGAATAATTTTTAAAAAAACTAGTAAAAAAAAGCATTTTTCATAAAAGTTAAACAAATGAACAGAAATATTTTTTGTTGCACTAAAAAATTAAAACAAAATGCTTTTATTTAATTTTGGCAAGTGCTTTTTTATGTGCTTGCCAAAGTTTTTGCGGGCAAATGGGCAAGCGCGAAAGTGCTGGCTAAACGGAGAAGACTGATTAAGTAATTTAATTTTTAAATGAATTTAAACACAGCATTTTACAGATTATACTTTATTTATTGTTAGAATATCAATTTTTAAAAAATCAGGTTGGGCATTTAAATAAATAGAAGAAAAGAGTAAAAAGAGAAACATTTTTAATTGTTTTAAAATGCCGCTATTTAAAAGTAAAAAAAGGACAGATAAGATAAAAGGAGTGTGTTTTTTTGAGTTTGAAAGCAAACCAATTATATATAAATAAATATATGTGTGTGTGTGTGTGTGTATTTATAAATAACTCAGAGTTTCACTTTTTATCTGATCATCAGACATTACAATCAGCTTTAAGACATAAAAGTTTTATACAAAATACAATACAGTGTTAGCTTACATAACTTTAACAATTTTTTTTTTTGTAGTCGCATTTTGATATTAGCTTATTTCAACCTATAAACCTAGTTTTAATAAGTTTTATTAGTTTTAAGTTCAAATTGTTTTTTCGCACAGCGGCCTTGTTTGTTAAGGTTCGTGTTTTGGAGTTATAGAGTTAAGAGAGGGTTTTAACCGCAATTAAGTAGCCTCCTCATTTGTAGTAGCCTTCTCAGCCTTGGGGAGGTGAATTGACATTTAAAAAAAAAAATTTAGTTTTCATTTAAAAACTAGTTTTAATAAGATTTAACAGAGCATATTTGAGCATATTTGAAGTCTGCTGGTGTAAACATAACAATTATTTTCAATACAAAAGTAAATCAAATTCAACAAAACTTTCTTAGTGTACCTGGCAATTAAAAAAAATTTTTATGTTAAACCCGTCATTTCAAAAGGGACACAAATACATTAATTACAACTTTAAACTGAAAAGTTGTAGTTAAAAAGATATTTGCTTAATTTATGTTTTTTTTTTCCCTAATAAATAAGATTCACTAAAACTGTATGATTTGTATTACTTTTTATATCCTAAGCAGTGAGTTATGCAGTAGCAAACTTATTACTTTTTTCTAATCAACCTAAAGTTATATTAAAGGTTTGTGTGGTTTCAACAATGCACCCCAAATGTACAAATAGGGATACAGATACATATTAGATTTAAGATTTCAGACTCAATTTTTTATACTTGTACCCAATTATTCTTTTTATTAGTCTTGTTAAAAGTGCTTAAATGGTATAAAATTTTGAGGTGTTGTAGAAAACATAAAAGTATTTTAGATATATCTTTCTCGATATGTTATTTAACATGATTTTTTATTTAATTGTTTTACAAGAATTTAACAAAAATTATGTTATTTAGGGAGTAAAATTTTTAATTATTAGAAGGATATAATGATGCAGTTATACTGATTCCAAAGGCAGCCATTCCTCAGTATAGCCTTATGTATGCCTTCATTTATCGAAATCCATACTTCTTTCTTAATACAAATGGATCTGTATCCTTATCTGATTCTAGATCAGTCGAAGCATTAATATCAAGTGCTGTTGTTTCAGTTAGTATTATTGATCAGACTATTATTATTACTAGACTAGTATTATTGATCAGATTATTGACTAGTATTATTGATCAGATTATTGACTTAAGTGAACCAATTTCCATTACATTTATAAAGCCAAAAAATCAAAATGGAAATTTTAGTTGTTACTTTTGGAACTCTAGTATAAGTAAGTATTTAATCTTTCTGATTGTTTTTTTATAAATAATAAACATCACATAACTTTTTTTTTCAGAAATTAATTAATTTAACAAATTTTATTAAATATATAACTGTTTAGATGCATGGTCAAACAATGGATGTTACAAGTTTAATGAATCAAATGCATATGTATTTTGTTTGTGCAATCTCTCACAAATTTTGCACTTATTTTGGATACCTCTCAAATTGGATACAATCCTTTAGAATTAAAAATTATAACTTGGATTGGATGTGGTATTTCCATAGTAACTTTACTGTTAACAGTTTTAATACTGTTACGAAGGTAATTTCTAAAATAGTAATTTTAAACATGGTAGTTTTATAAAATATATTATAAAATATTATTAGTATCAAATAAATTCGATATAAGGGTATAAATCTTTACTCATCATTACTCATATCACTCTATTATCTAAAAAAGTTTTAAAAAACAGGAAAATGATAAAGGGAAATTAACTTCATTAATTTAGGTAAATATTTTTACTTAAATACCAAAATTTGTTTCAAGTACCTTCTGATATTCTAGAAAATGTATTGTATAATTTCTCAAATTATTTATAACAATTTTCTTCTGTTAAATCTTTAAAAAAAAAGTTTTATACGCTTATTTTTAAAGCACACTTAACTAAACAGCATGTCTATAAAGCACACTTAACTAAACAGCATGTTTTTAAAGCACACTTAACTAAACAGCATGTTTTTAAAGCACACTTAACTAAACAGCATGTTTTAGAAAGAGGGATTAAAACAGGGAAAGCAGTTAGAGATTTTTATATTATTAAATTTCTATTAAGTTATATTTAAATTTTTTTGCATCAAAACAATTCTTTGAAATCTCTAGCTATAAAATCACAGATACAAGTTAGTTGCAACACATTTACAGCAACAGACCAGTAATAGCACTTATACAGCAATACAATACAGCAATAGATACATAGCAACACGTCCGTAGTAACACATTCAATATGTTTTGTACATAGTTCATATTTAAAATATTATGAAAGATTTTATATTCTAATTATTGGCTGACTTTTTCAAATTACTTTTATTGATTTGCATATCAAAGGTTCGATTAAAAATCTCAATTGATTCCTTTGCAAAAGAAACCGGAATAAGAGTTTATGATTTTTTTTGGATTTTAAATAGATGACAAAGAAATTTTTATCCAAAATTCAATCAAAAATATTTTTAAAGTAATTTTTAAATTATTTATAATTCTGACAATCTTAGTTGAGGGAGGCTCTTGGTTATTATTTATAAGTTGGTTTGCTAGGTTTTTGGTTCCCATAAGATTTGGGTCTTTGCCCTCTTACCGTCAGTTAGTATTGAGTTGAAGTATTTGTATTATTGTATTTATTTGTTTTTTTACTTTTGTTATTAAAGGAATCTTCGAAAAGATCGCACTCATAAAATTCATTTCTTTATGTGTGTGTCTTTACTTTGCTAATATTATTCATTACGGCTGCAGAACGAAAGAAATCGTCTTTAATTAAATGCAAAATTGTTGCTGCTGGTTTCAGTTAATGGTTAACAACAATTCAGTTAATGGGTAGCATTCGCTAAGGTTGCAACCCACCTGATAACAATTCGGTTAATTTTTGTTAACAGTAGTTAACTTGCAGAAACAGACAGTGATATTGAGTTCTTTTGACTGATTTCAAAAAAATTATGAATAATAATCTAATAAATAGATAATGCCCTCACTGTACCAATGCGATATTATACCCTTACTCTCGAATCCTTATTACAAGGAAAGGGTGTTGTTATACCTTTACATTAAAGTATAAAAGTAATTTAATCTTTCAAATAATACTTCTTACTTAACTCTAAGCTAGAGATCTACGCCAGTATAAATTAACACTATTTTAATTTAAATGCAATTTTTTGGGATTTGTTATGGACGTTCGAAATTAGGAACACGTTTTCCTTTATTCCAAACAAAAACTTCATTTTTACAGATGAAAAAGAGCACCCATTTTATTTTCAACGAACTTGTTGTCTAACATGGTTCGATTCAGTTTAAGTTTATTTATTTTAAAAAATTAGTTTGAAATTCCGAAACAAAAAAGCGGAGTTGTTCAACTTAAAGTGCGATTTTATTTGGAGTTTTATGGTATTTGTAGTTGTTTTATACAGCTTTGAATAATAAATGTAAAAAACGCGTTTAAAATTAAACTTATTGTATTGTCAATATTTTTGTATAATTTCGTACACGAACAGGGCTTGTGTACTGGTTGGAACACTTTGAGCCGTAATAGCCTGAGAGAAGTAAGGAAGAGTTAACTAGTAAGATTAAGTGTTAGTATCAGATTACTAAAATTTGAACAGATGTCCAGTAAAAAACTGAAGCTTATGTAGAAGAAGTAGGCACACATATTCCTTACTATTTTACAACTGTCTAAGTATAGTCCTTTGTATTATATAAGTTCGCGTATAATTGGATATATTGCGTTAAAAAAGTCTAACCAGTGAAATTTGTCGTTTTATTCAAGAATCGCCCCTCTTGACATCATGATCTTGGGTTAGAGAATCTAGCCAACTTGAATTTGTTGTTTTATTTTAAGATATTCCCTGGTAACCTTGCCTAAAAATTATCCTTTTTACTTTTATGATCGTGATTCTGGGTTAAGAAATCTACCTAATTGAAATTTGTCGTTTTGTTAATAGTTTATCCGTTGCGATCTTGTCCGAAAGAATTAACTTTTGACAATGTGATTTTGTGTTAGAAAATCTAACCAGTAGAAATTCGTCATTTCATTCAAGAGTCGCCCCTCTTGATATCATGATCTTGTGTTAAGGAATCTAGCCAACTGGAATTTCTCGTTTTGTTCATCATTATTCTATAGCGATCTGGCCTGAGAAATTTAACTGCTAACATTGTGATTTTGCGTTAAAAAGTCTAATGTTGGGTTAAAGAATCTAGCCCATCGGAATTTGTTGTTTTTATTTAGGACCTCCCCTTGGTAACCTTGCCTCAAAATTATCATTTTTATTTTTACCAGCATGATTCTGGGTTAAGAAATTAGTTTGAAATTCCGAAACAAAAAAGCGGAGTTGTTCAACTCCTTTGAATAATAGAAATAAAAAACGCGTTTAAAATTAAACTTGTTGTATTGTCAATATTTAACAGCTTTAATTTTATTTAATTATTTAATTTTATTATTATTAAATTGAAATTTTTCACTCTTTAAATAATTTTTTTGTACTCTTCACTTTTACTTTTATTTAATTCAATTTTTGTTACAGGAAGTTTATATATTGTATTTCAATGGATTTTTTGCATCACGACAAGTTTTCAAGGATTTTTTTTATTTTTGCATCATATTGCTCTCAATCCAACGGCCCAAAATGAAATACGTTTTTGCATGCATCGTTTTTTCAGTTCATCTGTAACAAAAAAAAAGAAAGACAATTCAACAGCCAGTAAGTTAAGATGTTTAAAAAAAGCGTTATTTTCATTAAAGTTGAGTATTTTCTTTATTTAATTACTATTTTTTATATTCTGAAGAACAAAAAATTATTTTTTGTATCTATAGTTCATAATATCTTTTCATTCTTTTTTTTATAGTGACACTTTTGGCATCAAAAGATTAAATCTACTTTTAAAAACTTCAACATAAGAAATCTAAACCTTAAACGCTATATATATACATATATATATATATATATATATATATATATATATATATATATATATATATATATATATATATATATATATATATATATATATATATATATATATATATATAATCCAAATTAATCAATTAGGTCTTTATCGCGACGACGGTTTAATAATAATGCATAAAAAATCAGGGCCACAACTCGATAAAATTAGAAAAGATATTATTAAAGTTTTTAAAAATATTGGCTTCCTAATTGAAATAAATATAAATTTAAAAATAGTGAATTTTCTTGATGTCACATTTAACCTCTCAGAAAGTTCCTATAAGCCCTACAAAAAACCTAATGACGAATTATTGTATATTAATGTAAATTCGAACCATCCCCCTCAAATTCTAAAACAAATTCCAATTTCAATTAAAAAAAGGCTAAACCAAAACTCTTCTAATGAAAATATTTTTAACTCCTCTAAACGCGTTTATGAAGATGCCCTCAAAAAAAGTGGCTTTCAAAATTTCGAGCTAAAATTTGAAAAGAAAATTGCAAAAAAGCGTAATAGAAATAGAAACATAATTTGGTTCAACCCTCCGTACAGCAAAAATGTTTCAACAAATATAGGTAAAATTTTTCTAAAATTAGTAGACAAACATTTTCCTCCCTCTAATAAATTACATAAGATTTTTAACAGAAATACCATTAAAGTAAGTTATAGTTGTACAAAAAATTTAGAAAGAATTATAAAAGGCCACAACTACTCGTTAATTAATAAAAATGAACATATAAAAGAAAAAAACACTGATTATTGTAATTGTAAACAAAAAATAGATTGCCCTCTAAATGGAAAATGCCTTCCGAAAAATGTAATTTACAAGTGCATTGTTTCCTCACAAAACAACCCTGACAAACAATATATTGGCTTAACCGAGGGGAATGGAAAAAACGTTATGCCAACCACAAACAATCGTTTAAACACAAAAAATATTCAAAAGAGACTATGCTGTCAAAATATATTTGGGATTGAAAAGAAAAAAATAAAAATTTTAATTTACAATGGTCTATTCTAAAATCTGTCCCTGCCTATAATAATATTTCCAAAAAATGTATGCTATGTTTGCAAGAAAAATTTGAAATAAATACTCATTTAAATCAAGAAAATTTATTAAATAAAAAATCTGAATTAATTTCTAAATGTAGGCACGAAAATAAATACCTCTTAAAAAATTATAAAAACAAATGACCAAATTAAACAATCCCCATTCCAAAGAAAATTATTTCATAATTACTTTCTGTAACTTCCCGTTAACAAAAAAATATAGTATTTAAAAATTTGTTATAATAATTTATAACTTCCTGTAAAATATTTTTTTTATAAATTGAATTTTTTGAGATTTAGTAACTCTTCCTGATGATCCAGCAATGGTGAAACTTCAAGTCGAAGATAAAAGTTAGATAAGTGTTTTTACTAATTATATATATATATATATATATATATATATATATATATATATATATATATATATATATATATATATATGTATATATATATATGTATATATATATATATATGTATATATATATATATGTATATATATATGTAGACATATATATATATATATATATATATATATATATATATATATATATATATATATATATGTATATATATATATATGTATATATATATGTATATATATATGTAGACATATATATATATATATATATATATATATATATATATATACATATATATATATATATATATATATATATATATATATATATATATATTTATGTACATATATATGTACATATATATATATGTATATATATATATATATATATATATATATTTATATATATATGTATATATATATATATATGTATATATATGTATATATATGTATATATATATATATATATATATATATATATATATATATATATATATATAATATTTTTAGTATTTTTATATATAAATATCATAACAATTTCAGTATATTTTTTGGTTAATTTGTAAATTCATGTTTTATACATTACTTAAATTTTTTCAATTTTCGAATTTCACAAAGTTTCGGTAAATGTTTGGTTTGAGGTTTTGGCAAAGTTTTGGTCTTTTTTTTAATTTTTTTGTATATACTAAAAATTATCTTTGTTTTCTAGTTAATAAAATGAAAAATTCAAGATCAAAAAATAAATCAGCCAATTCATAGCAACGAAGAAACTTTTCTATTAAATATTTTAAAAAACTCGTTCGAAAAATTATTCAGAAAAAAAAAACATTGATCTTTTCCCTGGTCTATATTTTTATCAAGAGTAAACAATTACTTTTAAAAGTTATAAAACTACAAACACTGTACAATTATGATAATGACTTTTTTTCACAACCTTTAAAAAGTTGTTAATATTTTATATACACAACTTTGCAACACTAGTTTTCTTTAAATTAATTTAAATTAAAAATTAGTAAAAGTTAGACTTTTTACAAATCAATTTTTTTTTTTAAATAAAAAGATGTTTTCGTGTAAATAACGATTGTAATATCGTGATGACCATTTAAAAAATGCCATGGTCATTTTATTGGTTTTTAAGTTAGAATGTGTAGTTTACATAAGGCTAACCTTGGTAACTCAAGTTTTAGGTACACAGTCTTCGATTATATGACAAACCGTCTATATCTTAAACAAATCAGAAAATAGTTTTTTTCATTTGTTTTATTAAGATGTACGAGAAAATATAGCAATTTTTTTTCGGTTTAAAATTAGTTTTCTTTTAAATAATAACGTCTTGTTGAATATTGGAGTCAATTAATAACAACTTATTACTAGTGGATTTAAAAAATTTGTATAACTTGAAGTGTTTTTAAAAAAACAAAAACAAACAGTTATTAACATTTATTAAGTCTAATAAGGGTTGGTGTTAATCAAATTCAGGACCTTTTAAATATGAATAAAGTAATAACTAGCAACTTTTTTATTCGTAAATTTATATTTACAATAATTAAGGCTAGGTGTAACTTTTTACTGTAAATTTGTAGTATATACCTTTTTATTTTTCAATTAAAAAATTTATAACTAGTAACCTTTATTTGTAAATTGTAAAATTTATAACCAGTAACTTTTTTATTTGTAAATTGTAAAATTTATAACCAGTAACTTTTTTATTTGTAAATTGTAAAATTTATAACCAGTATTATAAATTTTATTATTTCTAATCAATAATTTTTTATTTGAGCTATATGAAGCTGTTATAACCAATTACATGTCACTTATAATAATATTTGAACTAGGCTAAATTAGGTAATTTTTGCTGCATCGAATTTCGTGCAAACACCATTTAGCATCAAAAAAGTTATACTGCCTTTAATTTTATAGCAGTATTGTTTCACGTTTCAGTTAATAAAATCTTTTGCAATCCAGATACTGTTAATGCTGCTTCGGTAGTTCAAAAATATATGATAAAAAAGATGTTTTCAGTTACTATACAACAGTTTTTCAACGATTATACAGCGATTTTTCACATGAAAAAACTTGAATTTTCTTACACCTAACTCCTAACTTACAACTAACCAAATTTACTAAACTTTAATAGATACACACAAAAAGTTGTAAATTCATCAACTTCAAAATTTCATATCATCACTTTGAAATTAAGTTAATTTTTTTTTATTTATCCACAAATTTATCTGACTTTCTGAATAAATAACTTACATAGACTTTCTCAAACCAACATTTTTTGTCTATTTCCACCTCTGGGCCCACTGTGGACTTTTACCTCTAAGCCCACTGTCGAACAAGGTCATTTCCTTAATTTTCAGCCTTGAGGCAAGACCGAGGCCAAGGGCTAACTATCTCTGCATAACGGTTATGTTGAAAATAAAAAGCTACTCATAAAGCATCTTTAGTTTTTTTTTCTTGATATGTTTTTATAACTACAACTAATTATTTAGAAATAATATTTAATAATAGTATAATTTTTACCATGATATAAAATATAACCATTAGGCAAGTTCTGGAATAAAATACTCACTAATTCATTCGCTTGATATAAAAAAAAAATATTTAAAGAAATCAGTAAATTTGAAATTTTTATTAAAAAGATTTATTTGAAATGTAGATTAAATTATGTCAAGTTACTACAACTAATACTTTTCAAACCAATACGAAATATAAAACTAGATTTATATGATTCTAGGCATCTACAAAAAGACTGGAAATATTCTTTACATAGAGCCTTTTACATAATAAATTATAATATAAATAATTATAGTAAATATTCTAATTTATGTTAAGATTATATTAATTATATTAATTGTTATGATAATATTATATTAATTAATATTTATATCAATTTATATAATTATATTTCTTTTATATATAATTGTCAGTACATATTCTAAAAGTCTAATTTTAGTTTTTCTGGTAAAAAAGATTTAACATAAGATATAAAAGAAGACTTGCTATCATCACAAAGTAACTGCTAAATGTTATTATCATATTTTAAGTCAATTTTTGATTTCCAGCTGTTGTCTAAACATTCTTCTAATAAATCCGCATTGTATTCAGTTACAATGATTTCTTTAAAAGCTGAAATGTTTTATTAATGGATTATCTGAAATAACTGGAACGTTTCTGAAAAAAATTAAGTGAAAGGAGCAAGAGAAATAAAAGTATAAGAAACTAGATTTTTAAGTAAAATTTTTTTGTCTATGGATCGTTTATTTTAGGTCTAATTACTTCTCGGGCTAAACCCTTAACACAGTTGCTAGTTTTATCTCGAAATATGCTACCAATTTGAGCCAATAGTATGCCAAATACTTTATATTATCTTAATTTGCAATTGTATATACTTTAATTACAACTTTGTCTTTCATTTGCATTGGAGCTAATGTTTTGCTGCGTATGTTGAAAAATATTTTCATCATTTATTTGAATGTTTAAATTTAATTTAAATGTTAAAATTTAAATTTAATTAAATACTTTATAAGATCTTGATAGCTAGATTGCTAATATAATGCCTAACATTTTGATCAAACTAAGCATACTTTTGTAAAAGCAAGTCGCGGTTACATTTTAAATCATCAAAAAAATATATATCATCAAGAGCATTTAAGGGTTTTGCATTTTTTTCAATAACCGGATCTTCATTATCTACAATTCTTACAAAGACATCTTTATAATACTTGTTTTTATTTTTAATAATATATCAACAATTTCTTTTTGAGTACAAACTTCATAACTTGTCTTAACTGCCTTCGTTTTAGTTTTCGCCATTATTGGTTCCGTATCCAAACGAATTTCTTCTAATAACTTATTTCCTTCTTCAGTATAACTCATTACTTTTACTTTATTAAAAATAGTCTATATAATTCTAACTAAGGATTCGCAAATAATTGTTTACGCATTTTGATCGTTTTCTAAGTTGTTAAGTAGATATCTAAGACCAAAGTTAATATTTTTAAAACCTTTACAATTAAATTAAGCTTTTACTAAAATATTTAAAATCGTAAAAATGTTGTTCTTTATACAAAACTCGTCATGTTCAATATACAAGTTAATTAAAAAGTTCATATTTTTAACTCCTTCTTTACATTTAGTCTTAGTTTTATGTCATAAAGTCGAGGATTGTCATCCGAAATACCACTTCTTTTATAAAATATTGTTTTATATTGTTCAAGGCTTAAGAAAATGCTGTTATAATTAAAAGATAATACTATCATAAAATTATTCATTAACTCTTGTACTGTGAAGCAATATGTAAGTCCCTTATTTCCATTACCGTCGCTTTAATTCTTTTTCATAAAAGGAATAAGGAGTAACGTGGTGCATTTGTTTCTTTGCACTGCCGTACACGGTCGGACGTCGTACGATTATTATTTTTTTTTCTTCAGGATCATCATTGATGACAATATCTACTAGTACTTCATCACTCATGTTAGTGGTTAGTGAAGTATTTTAAAATTTGTCAATTTGTGATTTATTTTTGAATTTGAAATCACCTGTTTTTGGAATTGAGGCATACATTGTTACTTAAAATATTATATAAAATAATAAAATCTTTAGAGAAAATCTAAGCCTGGAGGCGCTAGCTAAAGTTGAATTTATTATTTTGTTTAATTTGATGATGCTAAGAGACTCTTTTTTTACACGTTTGTTTCCGTAGTAAACAGATTAACAAAAAATTGTTTTAATTACATGGCAATTATTACTGACTTTGTAATACTTAATAGACACTTAACTTAAGAAAGACCTCGTTTTGCATTTATTGGAAAGTACTTTTCTTATGTTTATTTTAGGTGGCCCAAGAAGTCCTTACGGTCTTGTCACAGAGCACCGCGGATCAGCATTAAATTAGAAGTTTTCGCGTCCTTCCTAACCGATGTCGCATAACTTGCCTAAAGGTGGAATTTGAACCACGAATCCTTTGTTTCTGAGGCAAGTGCGCTACCACTGCGCCACGGCTGCTCTTCTAAATAGCGTTTCAATAAAATTGCTAAATAAGAAATAATTGCTCGTTGGTTTTTTGTTTGTCTGTTTGTTTCAACAGTAACTAAGTATGAGTTAATATTACTATAATACTTCTAAAAAAAGCATTAAAAAGAGTTTTTTATTCCTGACATAATAATACTTAAAGCAAATGTAATTAATCTTTTTCTATATTACTTTATACGTTTATTTATCGGTTCAAAAATTTCAATGCAAAATTAAAAAAATATAAGATGTAAAATTTATTAGGCTTTAGTTTAACTTATAATGACTAGAAAACCAGGTAAAAGTCATAAGCTTTTTTTAAAGTAAGAAACAAAATGTTTTACGAGTCCATAGAGAAAATATTCAACTTCGAAGTTAATTGCAATCAGTAAACAATATATGGAGTCAAAAATATTAATAATATCCTCTACCTCACGTTAATGACTTTTTTTATTTATCCTATATATATTTTCCTTGAGGTATATTAGGCTCCAAATGACATTTTTGTTTTCTTTCTTATTTAGCTTTAATTTTCCAGTTATATGAACAAATAAAATAAATATGTATAAAACGCTAACGCTTGATGGAACGATGAAACACTAAAAATGACAAAGCTATAGATTTAAACATGGCAAAGCGATAGTTTAAAAGTTTATTAACTTGCTAATTTAATTATGTACTCAATGGCGAGTTAGGTACTAAAATAAAAGTTCATAATTTCTAACTCACAAGGGAACAGAAAATTATAATATCACTAAAGGTTTTAAAAAAAGATGAATATACATAATGTTATAGTCAATGATGAAAATAGCAATAATAAATTATAATAATAATAATAATAATTATAATAACAATAATAATGATAATAATAATAACAATAAAAATTATAATAATAATTGTAATAAGAACAATTATAAAAACAACAACAGTAATAGTAATAATAATAAAAATAATTTACTTTTTAGGCATTAAATATTATTTTTATGTTAAATGTCACATTTTAGGACACTCATTACATTGACTTTTTTTTTTTTTTAATTAAATTTATATTTATCATGAGCTTGATAAGTTTTTCAAAAGAGACCATTCAACAACAAGACCCTGCTTTATGGTCATTGCAATTTAAGGAAATTAAGGTATGAAGGTTATTTAAACAAGGGGTATGCTTTTTATAAATTAAACGCTCTAATTTCGATTCTTCGAAATTAATGTTCAAAAACCAGTGTAAATATAGTGAGGTTAAATACTTTCAAAAAGTAATAAATTATAGCGAAAAGTGTGGTTAAAAATGGTTAATGTTTTCTGAATCTACTTGAGATGTATTTTTTATTGTGCAAATTGTTTTCAACCAATTACGACAATGTTTTGTCAAAAAAAGATTTTTACAATTGGAAAAAAGCTGAACTAACTATTTCTTGCCACAAAACAGCAAGCAACATATTCAATGCATGATTAAGTGGATAGAATTCATAAAACAAAGTACTCACTTCGATGAATATATGTCTAGTTCACGAGCCGTTTGCTCAACTGTAATACACTAAGGAATATGTAAAAATTTAACACCAAAATATTGAGCAACTTTCTCCAATAAGAATAGAATGTTTCATGTTGGGACTTAGTCAACAAAATGCTGTAATATATTACAAAATCACATATGTAAAGCAGTGGATCATATGACTTTAGTTTATTCAGATTATTTCTCGCTTTCCTTTGACGAATGTCGAAAGTCTATTATTTCAAATATATCAAACACAGAGTTGCAGCAAATCATCTTACTATTACCAAAGGTTTGTGCAACCTGGAGTAAGAATTTAAATGAGTTGAACAGCATTACAGTCTTTGGAAAAGGAAAGATGCCTATTATTTAGACACGACTGTTTGGCAGTTAAAATTGTTTTGGCAATGAACAAAATGAGATTTAAAGATGGCAAAGGAGATCCGGAAAGATTTGAAAATTTTTTAGACAGTAACAAATTGCCTCGAGGTATAATTCCAAGATATCGCAGCAATCGTCTTCGCATACTCTTCCGTACATGTTTTATCTTTATAAAAAAATACAATGCTTTTAAGCAATTTCTGACTATTGGAATAGTAAAGTATGGCATTTTACAAACAGTTCTGCGATCAGCATTTTGTATTACAACTGCCATAAAACAAATATGAGTGCTAGCAACATTTGGAAAACTTCTTCTGGACCCTGGATAAAAAATACTTATGTAACAGCTGAAAAAGCAAGTTTTGATGATTTTGCAGGTATCCTAGTAGTTAGAAATGTTTTGCAAACAATTAAAAACTGCAATTCTAATCCAGGTGCACTGATAAGCTGTAAAAAGGAAATTTTCGGAAATCCCCTTAAATCAAATGTTTTAGAATCTGTCAAAAATTTATGCTCCATCGATGAGCAGGTTAAAAAAATCAGCACCTTGTATCTCTCATTCCACACTTTCTGGTCAAATATATGTTAAAGAATGTTTACAATAACGCCTTTTACCCCTCAATAAATCACACAATAAAAGACCTGTGTTCTGGCCTGATTTAGCTTCAATTCGTTATTGTAAACTAGTCACAGAATGGTATAAAACGAATAATGTGAAATTTGTGCCTAAAACAGAAAATCCTTCAAACTGCCCAGAATTGAGAGTTATTGAAAAGTGCTGGGCTATTATTAAAAGAAAAAAAAATTAAAGCTTTGTTTTTTGTTTTTTGTTTGAGGAGTACTTTTTTTAGTTGTTTTTCTACTTTCACATTTATTTCGTGTTCACGCTTCAGAACAACTCGCAATAAAACACAATTTAAAAAAAAACACAAAGCAGAGCGAAAAAAATGTTCTGTAGAGAAAATTCTTTTTTTTATCGCTATATAAAAAAAAGTGCAGTTCTAAATTAAAGTAGTTTTCTTACTTTGGAATGTTCAAAACTGCATTTTTTTTTTATTAAACTTATTTTGGCAAGTTTTTGTTGTGAAAAAGTAAGTTCCCTTTCTTTCCTTTGTACATTATTTATAAAATTATATAAACTTAACGTTTATTTTTATGACGATATTAATTTATAGAAGCAAGTTTGTTTTGAAAAAATGCACAATGAAAAACGTTGAAAATGTTACCCTATGCACAATGAGAAAAAAATAACAATAATTCGAACTTTTCAACAAAGGTAATGAACAAATTTTTTTTTAGATTGCCGCTAAGAGGCAAGCTACTAGAGCACCAAGCCATGAAATATTACTTTCATGGCTGGGTAAAGCGGTTTTATAGCTGGGTAGCCGATATATTTGCGATATATTTCCATAATATAAATACAAATAGCAGGGACAAGATTACTTAATCCTTTTTTTTGTTATAAGTGTTTGGTCTTGTACTTCAATCTCAATAAAAGTGATTATATTGACAAAACAATCAATTGTTAAATTAAATGAAATCGTTATTATTATCAAATTAGAATTCGTGGTAAATTTTTTTTCTTTTTATTTTATCAATAAAATACTTTATCATTTTGTGCAGTTAAACAAATATTAAACATTAAGCATGAAATTAGTCCATATAGGGAACAATTTGGAATAATAATTGTGGTAATATAAAATAACTTCATGTTAGCCGTGTTATAAAACGGCTCCTATGAATCACCTTATAAAGTGATATGAGTCCTTTCTCAGAATCAAGAGGTCTGAGGTTCAATGTTGGCTCTGACCTGATTCCTAGTTACCACTTCGTAGTTAAATTGCTCTTCCACGCCTTAATTGTAAAGCTTTGCTAACCCGCCGTCTCAGTTGTTTCTGTCACTGGTTCTGACTCTATTTTGTATTTTTAAATTTTTTAACAATAACACAAATTTCTCTAAATAATCTAAACCTTGATTTCACAATGGTGTGGATATTTAGGTCTCGATAAATTTTTGTAACCGACGGTATTTTCACGCTGACGATTAAGTTCAACATTATTTGTAATTTTCAAATTTTCAAAAGATAATTTTTTCTAGCGAAGTAAATCAAAAGCAAATCTATTTGTTGACTTTATTAAAAACAAGTACAAAAACAACCATGAGTTAAGTTAACTTTGTGCGATGAAATTCGTAAACTAATGAGAAATTTCTAAAGTAGTTTATTAGTTTTGATTTATGCGTTTACTAGTTTATGATTTAATTATTAAATAGTTTGTTACTGATTGTTTCAATATTTTTCAATTGTTCTAATATAAACTTAGTTTGCAAAACTAAAAGCATTGTATCAGCTAGCGAAGCAAATTAAATCAACTTTTATTCATTTTAATTCTTAGTATCCAATCAAAATTTTGCATAAAATTTTACCAAAAAGTTGTTTAACTTTACACGCAAAGAACACGCTGCAAAGATTTCTAAAGTCTTTTAAAATGTTAAAAACTGAAGTAGAAAGTCAATCATAAAAAAATAGCAAAAACTGAATTGTTAATCAAAAATTATTTAAGAATAACTGTTTAAACAAAAAATATAGAACTTTGGACCCCCAAAAATTACATAGCCATGCGTAAAATGTATATGTTAATAAAAATATCTCTTTTTTTTTATTTTTTATTTACCCTATTAACTTGTCTTTCTCCTTTATCCTCTGCTGATTCTGATCTAAAAAGAAAACGTACACAATATATATATATAAAGATATATATATATATATAATATATATATATATATATATATATATATATATATGTATATATATATATATTTATATATGTATATATATATATTAATATATATATACATTTATATATATATATATATATATTTATATATACATATATTAGGGATATGACTTTTTTGCAACCTACTAGGCCTGTATCGTAATTCAATGAACTTTTATGTAAAAAGAACGAATAGATGTTTCATTTTGACATATTTTGAAAAAAGGTCACCCCAAAACCAAAAAATCGAATTTTCAATAGGTACACTTTTGTACAGTAAATGAATATTAAAGGCTGAAGATGTTGTAAGAGTCATACTCCTGTTGTTATTTTATTTATTTATGCAACATGTACTGTGATATAACAAAAAACATTATGTGATATATAATTATACAAGTATTACAAAATTAACAGTATCAAAGCGTCTAGTACAACAATATACATAACTGTCTGTGTCTATAGGCCTACTGTGTTTAGTACATAAGTCACATGATGCTCACGTCTCACAAAGAGTCTAGCGCTTATTACTTAGAATGAATCGAAGTTGCAGTTTGTCTTTCTTTCTGCAGGAAGCATACAGGTCTTGCATCACCTTGATTGCACGTTCAGCTATCTGATTACTTCGTGGTATGTCGATGACGGATGGCTCTTTCTTCCAGTGATTTTTGAATGACTGCAATGCCTTTTTGTAAGGCTTCAATACATCAGATAAATTCTTGAAGTCATTGTCATTGTACTTTTGACTACTAAACCAATGTTCTGCCCACTCATATGAAATGAACCTGCAAACCTTCTCCAAATTCTTTCTCGCTTCAGGCATAAGAATGAACGCCAGAATGGCGAGAATGGCTCTTGAGTTCCATCTGGCATTGCTCATATTAGGAATGTTCTGAAAGTGAATCAGAGGGAAGTTTCTTTGTTCTTCATAGAACCTAAACACTCTTGTTAAATGGTACAAAAACTTCATATCGTCTCTCCACCCTGATTTATCAAGAATTTCTACAGTTCCATTCACAAACTTATCCTTCAGTTCATCATACTTATTCAACAGTTCAGACACAAATGGGTATTCAATGTTTGGAGATTTGGTATCACCCCCAAGTTCTTCGTCCATCACCAGACGGAGAATCCTGTCTAGTACGTGATGCTGACAACCGATAAATTGTGGTATTGTGACACCCTTTAATTTAAACATACGTTGCAACTTCACAACAACTCCATTTCTCTTCCCAGTATTGACGTTTGTTGTATCAGTAATGATCATCTTAATTGAATTCCACAAATTGTATTCATCAATAAGTTTGGCAATTTTTTCAGCAACAGTTTCAGCTTTGCCATCTTTTAAACGCAGTGCATCAAGTTTCACGTCAGTTCTTTCATTCTGAAGTACAACTACCTGATATTCCTTATCATCTATTCGTTTGCCGTCAAAGTGTAAGGACCACTGTTCCATTTTAAGTTGTTGTATCATTTCTTTTTTTAATTTACCTGCCTCTTTGAATATGGACTTGTAAATTGCTGATTGACTTGGAGTTGGAATATCAATACCTTGTTGTGATAATACATTGCATATTTTAGCAGCTTTCTTTGTGGAAACTCCACTTGATGTAACCATACTTACAGCAAATTTACTTTTGTAGTGCTTTCTAGTTTTTTTCTGAGTGTCCTCATCATCGTCTTTATCACCGTCGTCGTCTTCATCATCTTCACTCTTACTTTTGCAGTTTTCAGATTCAGTACCACTGTCTGTGGTAGACAGGACTTGTGATGTGGAAGGTATTGCTGTATCAGACTGGACTTTCCTTCTCTTGGAAGGGTGAATGGTTTCTTTACTTGCCACTTGTCCTGTTGAGTACCCCACCTGTCCTTTACTTTCTTTTTGTAGGTGGTATAGACGTTTATCTTCCGAGGATAACCACTGGCCATTCACTTTCGTGATGTCAAATAATGCATTGAGAACATCATATTTTCCACGCTTGACACATTCATCATAGACCTTCAGCACCTTCATAAGCTTTGCTCTTATCACTTGATCAGACACACGTGGAAAATTCAGTTTATTGTCCCACAATTTTGAAATTTCCTTAGAAATTTGGTCTATTCGTTCTTTTCTTCCTTTAACATATGCTCCGAGAAACTGGTATCTTCCTACGATCTGCAATTGAAGTGGTATTCTGGATTTTTCATCGAGTGAATGTTCTTCTACAGCCACGCTTCCTCTTCTTCTGTGTGACTCTTGAAATCTCACCAAATTTTTAGTCCAAGTCTTCTTGTTCTTTGTTACTGTGGTATGACTTTTCTTGTGAGACATCATATAATATTGTTACGACTTTACGGATAGCTGAGCGTAAATATCCGTTTAATAAAGTCGTTTAATTAATAAAATACTTTAACTGTATAGTAATCCAATTATAGTTTGATAATCCAGTCAATGTTGATAACAGTTCGATAATCCAGTCCGTATCCTAACGATAATGCTACAACTACTTATACTTCGTACACTTACAGCGTCTTTAGTTCGCTACAGTAGTTCCTTATTAGCTCAGTTACACGCAGAGTACTTCATAGAACTATTCACATTATCAACACTGAGCTCTGACAGCAGCTCGCTTATATAATTATTTAGAGCTTCCAGAATGTTCTACTAAGTTCTATAATCTTCTACAGTCTGTTACAGTCGTCTATATCACCGTGGTAACACAATGACGTCATCACATAACAATTCCAAGTATTTGCCGGCACACGGCCGTTTCGTTGCCATGGTAACGTGTGGCGTTATATTTATAAATTCATAACAAAATAATGAAATAAATAGAATTAAGCTGAGAATTAAGCTTAAGATTAAAACATCGGTCAAAAATGAATGTATAAAAATGGTAAATCAAATTTTTATTTTGGGGGTGACCTTTTTTTGTTGCAGAAAGCTATTTGGGCCTTTTTTCATGATTTTAGGTAAAAGTTCATCGATTTATGATACAGGAAACATTTTATTTGAAAAAAAATTAAAAAGTCATATCCCTAATATATATATATATATATATATATATATATATATATATATATATATATATATATATATATATATATATATATATATATATATATATATATATATATATATATATATATATATAGATATATAGTATATATGTTACTGTTACCCGCAGTACCAGGAATTAGCTAACTGCTAATGTTTATATTATAATTTAATATTGCAACTCTGAGTTTCATGTGCTATCACAATCATCAAGCAAGTAGTAAAAGTTTCATTTTGTTACCTTTGCTACTAAAAGTTTAATTTTGCTAGATAGCAAAATTAAACTTTTACTACTTGCCTGATGATTGTGATAACACATGAAACTCAGAGTTGCAATATTAAATTATATTATAAACATTAGCATTTAGCTAGTTCCTGGTACTGCGGGTAACAGTAACATTTATACTATATAGCTCTATTTATCTATTGAGCACTATTTTAAGTATACAATATACATGATAATATAAAGATATTTTATTTATTTATATATATACACTTGTGTATATATATATATATATATATATATATATATATATATATATATATATATATATATATATATATATATTAAGACCATATTCTTGTCATACGATATTTATATTTGTTAAATTTAATTAAAACAGCTGCGTATAAACTTTTTGTTTTAAATATATTTCGATATAATTATATATTTATTTATACAATATTTCGCTGACCTTTTGCGGTCAGTATCATCAGGTGTAATAAAAAACGTTACAAAATTGTTACAAAACTACATAAATCAAACCGTCAAAAAAAAAGACATTACAGGCGTAAAATAAAAAATAGTTTTTATTAAATGGTATAATGGCGTCAGTTAAAACTTTTTTTGAACAAAATAAATGCTCTCCAAGTTCTCTTGTTTTTATTTTCATCTTTCAATTTTCTATTTTTTTTTGAAGAAGATTATATATATATATATATATATATATATATATATATATATATATATATATATATATATATATATATATATATATATATATATATCAAATAGGGCTATATATATTTATATATATAGCCCTATTTGAAACGTTAAGCATAATAACTTCCTGAGGCAATGCAAGATAAGTTGCATGATCTGATCAGGGGTGAACCCAGACCTTTTTTGGTACTATAGGAACGGTATGGGCGCTAAAAAAATGACTCAAAATATCAATTTCATGTTGTTTTTCTTTTTCTTTTTATATTAAAAATAGAAAAAAAAGTTCTTTCAAATGCTAGTTTTCTGCATATTTAGCTAGTTTATTTAGCCAGTAATGTTTACAAATAAGGTTCGCTGCAAGTTTAAAGTTAGGGTTGAATAAAACTAATGGGCATTCACTGATGGCATCATACAGGAAGCCGAATAATTATCCTATATAAGCCAAGGATGATACAATTTATATTACCCATTTGGATTTGAATAAATATGCCCGAATTATTTCTTAATGAGTGCTTGTAATATATTTAAAATAATAGATGTGTTGCATTTTGTTAATAATCGACATCTCATTTAAAAAACCAACCGACTCCTATTTGTTTCATTTTTAATCCAATTATTAATTATTTTGATTATTTTGCTAATAGATACTCAAAATAGATTGAAAGAATGTTTATGCTATATATGCAATTATTTTTAAGAGTAATTGCATGTATATGCTATATGGGGCAATTCAAAAACAAAGAAACACTTTTTTGCTGTTTTTGGACTCCCTTCTTTGTATATGAAACATTTTAAACAATCTCTCCCCGCCCTGTTTGAAACGTGACGTTATTTTTCAACAAATATATTTTTGAGTTTGTACTTTTATGCTAAAGATTTACTATTCCGCTGTGATTAGAATTTAAATTTTAAAAATTTTGTCATGTCACACTGTGGCTAACCATCCCCTCTCCCATGTGATATTTGGTGACACTTTCAAACACCTCCACCCCATATAAGAATGTCACGTATTATTTGAATAGCCCCTATATGGTTTTGCTACATTTTTAAATATAGCAACAACAAAAACAAAAAAACAAAAAAATTGTAAGTAAAATTAAGCCCTGTCATTAAAAAAGAAACATTCACTGTTTGGTTACATTGCCATGTGTGTCTTAATAAAAAAAAATAGTTATACTACTTACTTCCTTTATACAAATAGTTATAAAATATTTGCCTCAAATTTTGGGTAAGTTTTTGCGTAAGTTTTTGCCTAAGTTTTGCGTAACTCATGGGCAACCTTAACTTTACGCAAATGCTGCAAAAAAGTTGTGAATACCAAATAGTTACGCAAAAAATATTTTGCGTTCTCGATCCTAACTTTTTTTTATTTAGCTGGTCTTTTATATTTAGCAGCTGACTTTAAAAAATTTTTAAACGGCTGCTCAGAACTACACTAATACCAGCTGCTGTAAAAAATAAAAACAGCGTGAATTTTCAATTTTCGCTGCTGTAAAAATTTTAAATATATATATATATATATATATATATATATATATATATATATATATATATATATATATATATGTATCTATATGAAAAATTTTATATATACTTAAAATGTATATATTTAGCAGCTGACCTTAAAAAATGTCTGCTTTAAATTGCAATCATACCAGCTGCTGGAAAAACTAATAACAGCGAGAATTTTAAATTTTCGCTGCTTTAAAATAAGGTTTTTATGAAACTGTTATAAGCTAAGTTTAATGCAGCCGTTCAATATTCGCCGCTGTAAAACAAGGTTTTTACGAAACTGTTCCGAGTGTAGTTTTAGAGAGCCGGTTCTTATTTTTATTATTCAGATTTATGTTTATATTTTGCAGCTGAGCCTAAAAAATTAGGATCGGCTTCTAAGAACTACACTTATGCAAAGTTTTTATGATATTTTCGCTGCTGTAAAACAAGGTTTTTATGAAACTGTTATAAGCTAAGTTTAATGGAGCCGTTCGTAACTGCTTTTATTCAGCTGGTCGTTTATATTCAGCAGCTGACCGTTTATATTCAGTTGCTGACAGCTGGTCGTTTATATTAGGCAGCTGACAGCTGCTTTGAGTGTAGTTTTAGGCAGCCGTTTTCTTATTTTTATTATTCAGATTAATGTTTACATTTAGCAGCTGACCCTAAAAAAATTAGGAACGGCTGCACAGAACTACGCTCATAACAGCTACTAAACTTGTTTTACAGCAGTAAAAATAAAAAATTAAAATCGAGCCGTTCCAACTTTTTTAAATTGCTGTTCTTTTTAGCTTTTTTTAAGGCCAGCTGATAAATATAAACATAAATCTGAATAATAAAATTGAGGAAAGGATGCCTTAAACTACTCTCAGGACCAGGACCAGGGAGTCATTGGGGCATTTAAGACTTTTTATCGCACGAATGTTGTGAGGCGTCAACTAAAACTGTAATAAATTGTTTTAGAAAGGCAGGCATCTCAAAGGAAGTTCCGGTTGCAAGTATAAATGGTGAAGAAGATCCTTTTGAATTGCTTGTAGAAAACGTCAAAGAGCTTAGATCACGTGGCTTAGTAGAGAAAGATTGTGCTGTTGAAGATTACGTAAACATAGATTTTGATATTTGCACAAGTGAAGCAATCGCTATCACAGATCGAGAAATTCTGGATTCCATTTTAATCAACGATTGTGGTGAGGTTGATGAGGAGATAGACGAAGATTCGAACGATCTACCTCTCGTAAAGCCAAAATTATCAGAGGTTGCACCTGCAATAGAGTTAATTAAATGTTGGTCTCTTTTTGAAAATAACGACGTCGAAATCCCTCAATCGTTAAACCTAGTATCAAAGATAAACATTCTTTAGAGGCAAAAAAGCAATCGAAAATGGCCAATTTTTTCGAAAAATTGTAAATATTTTATTTCTTTATTTTAAGTTTTTTTTTTTTAGAAGGTAAAGACTTAAACGGCATCTAATTCCAAAGTTTTTCTTCTTTTTTACTTTTCACTACTGTTAAAATTTAATAGTAATTTGAAATTGGTCACTCTAAAGAAGATTTTTAGTTATTCAAACTTTCGGTTATTCGATGTAAATTCTTGTTCCCTTGGAGCTTCGAATAACAGGGAGTTTGCTGTATATATATATATATATATATATATATATATATATATATATATATATATATATATATAATATATATATATATATATATATTATATATATATATATATATAATAATATATATATAATAATATATATATATAATAATATATATATATATTAATATATATAATATATATATATATATATATATATATATATATATATATATATATATATATATATATATATATATATATATATATATATATATATATATATATATATATATATATATATATATACATTCTAATATTTATTTCACAGGGAATAATGCAAAATACAAACAGGCCGAGGCGGATATTACAAGATTACAAGATCGTAAGTAGTTTTGCATTTTTTTAAAATAGAATTGTGTTTATTCTTCTCCAGCTAACTTATTAATATTTTTTTTTAATTGCACAGCCTATTTCTATTAGGTCACGTCCCGGTAATTCTTCGCGTAGGCATGATGTCTTGTATGCTAATAGCAATAATGTTGTATTTATACATTAAATGGGTATATAAAGTTGTCTATAGTTACTGACCGGTTTCAATATTTAAGATATATATATATATGTACATATATATATATATATATATATATATATATATATATATATATATATATATATATATATATATATATATATATATGTACATATGTATATATATATATATATATATATATATATATATATATATATATATATATATATATATATATATATATATATATATATATATATATATATATATATTAAATCACTAAAGTACTTAAATAAAGTACTTTAGTTAAGCATAAAATTTCACGCTTATAAAATAATGGAAGTGCTAAACTAAAGTGTTTTTTTTTAACTTTTTGTTTTCATTCTTACTTCTCATACCCCAAGGTATAAGAAAACATCATGATAATTGTTAAATTTTCTTTTCAGTGGTCTTGTTTTATCATATAATTGACTTAAATCAAAAACACTTTTATTTGCAATAGGGAATGACAGTTTTATCAAATAAAAAAATTGCTCCAATAAATTCAAGAAATACATTTGATTAAATTCTAGTATATTTGAAACTATTTATAAACAATTTTCTGATTAATAATTTAACTTTAGTTAAAGAATCATCTGGAGCTGTCAATCCTAAAGAATCTCCATAGTAAAAATTACCTTCAATACTATTATAAACTGCAAGTGTCCAGTGGTAACCTGCATTTAAATCTGTGCCAGAAAATGTTTTCTCATTGTTTCCTCTAACATTTATAATAAAGATCAGCTTTTCAGGGACAACAGTTATTCTTGATACATAATGCTCAATATTTCCTAAAAAGTTAAAATAAATTACCTTTGAATGGCCTTGAACAGAGTTTAAAATGCTAGAAATTTGCAGCATATGATCTGATGAAAGCCACCTAGCACAACATAACTCAGCTAAAGTATTAGGGTTCATCCCATATTCTGATATTTCTTTGTTAGCTGGCCTTCTTAAAAGCACTTCTTTGCATTTTTCTTTTAAATTTTGCGAAGGAAAAATACTGATTGATTTTGGTACTAACTTGGGAGAATTAAACTATGTTAACTCTTGATCAACTGCTAGCTTCATTTCTTGAACCCTATGATGAGCGATTAGATGCTGAACACATTTATACATGAACTTTTCTAGATTGCATTCTATATAATGGATTCCACTCGCAATATTATTGCGCATAGATAGTTCAGTGGACCATTTCATTAACTGATGTTTAGGTGGTAAACTTTTAAGAGAAAATACATCATCAGTTATATCCACAGGAGACTAGCTTGTTTTGATAGAATAATCTTGAACAGATTTAATAAACTGTTTCTGTAACTCGTAAGCATTATGTCGATTATAACTGTTGATCGTAAGGTGATTAAGCTTTAACTTGTTTGAAGACAAGCTAGCAGATGCCTAAACAAAAGGTATGTCTTTAAGAAGAAGAAAAATTGTATTATCTTAAATGAAATAAAGCTGTACTAAAACTCACCATCGTTATTGCGTATTAGAAACTAGAATCTAGTAGCGAGTTCTATCGCATTTATATTGTACATGTATGATATATATATATATATATATATATATATATATATATATATATATATATATATATATATATATATATATATATATCCATACAAAGGCATAAACTTTTTTTAAATACGACAACGAGAAAAAATTGTTTTTCGGACTAACGAAAACAATCTTTTTTCGTCCAATCAAAATAGGGAGCCATTCCTGTATATAACGATTAGTCATTCCAATACAAGCTGCTATTTCGCGCTATTAAAATTTTGCATAACCACGTGACAATCCGACTGCGAGGATCGAAAAGTCGCGTTCTGAAATTTTTCCATTAAGGGGCCATCCATAAAGGACGTCATGCAAATAGTTAAAGGGGGGAGCGGGTCTACATTAAAAGGACAAAAAAAGACAAAGGGGAGGGGGGGTTCATGAGAGAAGAACGTCACTTTATATAATTTTTTTAATGTACACATGTGTCTTTATGAAGTTAACGTAAGGGAATGTTATGCTTTTATTTATCGTATTATAGGAAAGAAATTCGTGTTGATATTTATTTAAATTTTATTTTTGTATATATAAATATATTGAATATATTACAATTAATTATATATTGCTCAACCCTTGGTAGTTTCTCGTGTCATATATATCATTAGTTGATCGCTGCGGGTTTTCGTGCTAATTCTTTTTGCAAAATTCGTCCTCAAGGACTAAGTGTTGATATAATTTATGATTTTTAAATAAAGTTTTACAAATATTTGTCCGAAAATATTTGCTTGCGTAGCAATTAATAATGATTGTCTAAAGCGAATATTACAAATAATTGTCCAAAGGAAATTAGTTGTGCAGCAATCATTACATAAAGCATATTTTTTTATTATTTTTTCAATGTGTGGCAAAAGTGTCAAAGATCATTGTTGTCTGTATAATCCGAAACAAGTTTATGGATATATTACAAAACTACAAAAGCTACAAAAATTGGCCACAAAAAAAAGGAAGACAGTTACGAGCAAAGGTTAATGAAAATAGACTTACAAAATCTATCAAATAGAAGAGAAAACGGTGATCTTATCCAAATAAGCTATATTGTGAAATAAGCTCTTAAAATACGTGACGGAATCGGTCGCCCTACTATAGAAGTAGAACAATCAGAAATATTGCGTGTCATCATTCAACTTGCTGAACATGGATCTGCTGCCCACGAGAAAAGACAATCTGAAGTGTGTAGGGTGAGAGTACAACTTTAGATAATAAATAATTCTAATAGACAACATTAGGTCTCAATACAACCTTTCAGCCTCTGAACTTATTCACTGATTGTTTTTTAATTACTTTTAAAGAGCCTCAAATAATTGGATGAGCTTGGTGCCGAGCTCGATAAGAAAGGTTACAATTTTGGCAGAAGTGCTTTATATACTCGTTTGCTGCCAAAACGGAGTGATTCGCTTGAAGGAAAGAGACACGTCAGCACGGTTCCAGTTAAGTTGATGGGGCTCAAAATGACCTCCTTTCAAGTCACGTGGATAATCTATTTTGTACAGTAACTATAAATAATGCGGAAGAAGTTTGCTCTTTTTCGAGTCCCAAGAACGTGTGCTTTATAAGTCAAGACAATAAAGCTCGGATCCCTATTGGAATCACCGCTGCCAACAAACAAGCTCCAATATAATCCTGATCAGGATTGGGTTATCGCTGTAAAGCACAAACTAATCCCGTCCATCTACGCAGGTATTGCAATCAAACCAGATGGGCTTGGAAAATCTGACGCAGTTTTTTATTCCGGTCCCACTTTTGTTGCTATTCGATCTGGAAAGCATTCATCATCAACAGCGTATGCTCACGAAATGGACTTTGAACAACTTTTGACTCTAGAGTTTGATTCTATCACAAAAGATCCTTTGACAAGGCCAAAGTCAGTGTTTGTCCTTAGTGTTGATGATGGACCAGATGAAAATCCACGATATGCTAAAGTCATCGAAACTGATATAGCCTTCTTTTTCAAATTTTTTATTGCGATCTTTCAATACAGTTATGTTTCTTCTAATTTAAACATCTATTTTGTTTAAAATAGATGTTTAAATTAGATATATATATAAATATATATATATATATATATATATATATATATATATATATATATATATATATATATATATATATATATATATATATATATATACGTAAGTGTATATATATATGAATAAAGAAAATATCTTTATATTATCATGTATAATATTGTATACTTGAAAGAGTGCTCAATAGATAAACTAGAGCTATATAATATATATGTTACTGTTACCCGCAGTGCCAGGAATTAGCTAAATGCTCATGTTTATAATATAATTTAATATTGCAACTCTGAGTTTCATGTGTTATCGCAATCATCAGGCAAGTTGTATTGTATTTTATTACGTCATCTGGCTATTTGCCTTACTGACGCCCTCATAAGTTTACAAGGTAACGTAATATATAAAAAGTAAACGAAAAAGATAACGTAAAATATAAAAAGTAAAAGAAAAAACAAAAAATGAAATTCTGATGGAACTATTTGAGATAGTTCTCTGTATTAGCGATTATTTTAAAATTTATTGTCATAAATTATTTTTAATTTCATGGCTCATACTCGTTTGATTATGAAAATTTCAAAAAGTGTTTTTGTTTAAAAAGTAAATAAATAAAACCTGTTTACAAAGAAATCTTTCTGACTTATTTATAATAAATAAAATTATATTAGTAAGAAAAATCACTGAGATAAAATCAAATTAAAAACGAAAATAAATATAAAAAATAAAGGAAAAGTTATTCAAAACTGATCCCCGTCCATCCCCGTTTGAACGATTACTTTTGCCATTTTGTTTTAGGAATACCGATTCGTCTGTCGCGTATTTTTTCTATTTGCTTCTGTTTAACTGGAGTTTGCGGGTGTGTTCTTTTCCGATCGTTCGCTTGCTCCATCGCCACATCGTTCTCGTCGTTGTTGTCGTTGTTATCGTCGCTCGATGTTTCTCCATTTTCAAACTCGTTTTTCTTAATTAAAACGTCTATTTCCTTCTCCTTTCTAAAACTCTTTTTGGATTTATATTCCATAAACGGATCCTTGACGATAATAAGATTTTCAATAGGATGCACAATTTTCAGTTTTTCTTTTTCCAAGCGTCTCGCATCGTCAAAGGTGCTTTCATTTTCGTGTTGTATAGTTTTTATTTTCTTTTTTTCTGCTTCCAGTAAACTCAAGTTAAGTTGGTGTTCTAAAGTAATAGTAGAATTATTTTTATTCAAGGAATAAATTGAGTTTTTTACCTCTCCTCTTGGTGTTGTCGAATTTGGTGTTGTCATTTGTGACGGTGGAGTGAAAAGAAATACGGGTGCTTTGCCTTTCTTATCAATAAGACTCTGACCGAACGTGAAATCAATTGGATTCTCGACTGTAGTTATATTTTTTATTTCATGGTTGTTAGTTGGTGGAACACATGCATTTCTTGGTAAATGTCTGCTTTGGCAGTTATTACAATATAATTCTTTTCCAGCAAAGTTTAGATTAATTTTCATTCCATTGATTTCGATATTATGTGGTAAATATTTTACCAATGTGTTGAGGTTAACTCTAAAAAGTCTCCGACCATCTTTGATAGTTCGGTCAAAGTCGTAAGTTGTATGTTTGATTGAGTAAATTATATCTGTGTAAGGAGCAAGTTTATCGGATAGTTCAGCATCCGTGACAGTTATTTCGCACTTAATTGTTATTAAAAAACCTTGTTCTTCTCTTCGCTTGAAAACAACGGGTTTCTCGCATTCATTGATTTCAATCTGCTCCATCGAAAGGTTAGTCGCGTCATTGATTGATTTAAGAACTGTTATCCACCTACCATCTCTGTGGTAAGTAATATTTTCAATTTTGCTCCTTCCAATCTCTGCTGCTATTTTCTCGCTAAGTTCTTTGGCTTTCTCTGAGATATATTTTGAATTGCTGACTTTTGAATAATCCAAACCGGTTCGGAATTCAAGTACACGATCTCGTAACACCTCTACTTTACTTGTAACACTAGCATAAGACATAATAAAAAAAAACTAATCGCCAACAATCATCAGGCAAGTAGTAAAAGTTTAATTTTGCTACGATTTGTTTAGTGGACGTTACGGTTTATATATGTGTATTTTAGATCGTTACGGGACGGAAATTGATTAGTAGTTAGGTTAATAATATTATTAATTTGTTTTTAGTTGGCTAATAATTGTGAAATAGTTTTATGTTTAATGTTGTTTAAAACATTTTTTATGTGTTAATGTGTATTATTTGTGTATTAAAAAATAACTAAAGAAAAATAAGAATTAAAATTGATATAAAAATATACATAATATAATGAAATATATAACAAAAGCTGTGTATGTGAGTAATTTATTAGTTAGCTTAGAGATATATGGAGCAGATTAGTATATTTATTTCTATTTATAGTTGTTAGTCAGGTTTGTAGCGAGCTTTGTAATTTTTTAATAAGAATTTATTTTTGTGGCAGCAATTTGATATAATTTCGGTTCTCTTATTTAACAGTCCTTCAGGTTTTGGATATGATATAATAGTAAATTTCTCATACAGAATAAGTGGGTATCTTTTGGAAATATTTGAGTAGGGGGGTACTGATTTGAGAATAGACCATGTTAGCATAGGGGTTTCATTAAAATTGTTTTTTAAAACCCAGATATAGTTTGATAGGGCGGTAGAATTTTTGTGTTTAATATTGTTGAATGATGATTTGTGGTTGTTGTATCTGGTTGTGCTGTGATGATGGCTTGTTGATAATACGCAATTCTAACGGCCAAGAAATGGAGCGAATCCGAAAAAATATAATCCAAAAGTTTAAAAACGTTGGATTCCAAATAGACAAAAAAACAAATCTTAAGTCAGTTAGCTTCCTTGATGTAACTTTCAATTTAGCCCAAAACACCCATAAGCCTTTCAAAAAACCCAACGATAATCTTCAATACATCCACATATCTTCTAATCATCCACCACAAATTATTAAACACTTACCTTCTTCAATATCAAACAGACTATCGCAAAATTCCTCCAGCGAAGTTATATTTAATCAATCTAAAAACGAATATGAACAAGCACTAAAAAATAGCGAATACAAAAACTACTCCCTCAAATATCAGATCAAACAAAAAATACCCTAGAAAAATCGTAAAGGCAATATCATTTGGTTCAACCCCCTATTTAATAAAAACGTCTCCACAAATGTTGCAAAAATGTTCTTGTATTTATTAGAAAAAAACTTCCCTAAGACACACAAACTTCACAAAATCTTAAACAGAAACACTGTAAAGGTAAGCTACAGTTGCACTAAAAATATAGAAAAAATTATAAAAAACCACAACAAAAAAATTATCTTCCCTAGAATTGAAAATAATGATCCAAAATGCAACTGTCGAAATAAAGCAGAATGCCCTCTGAATGGTAAGTGCAAATCCACAAATATTATATATAAATGCATCATCGCAGCAAAAAACCAACCCAGTAAAGTTTATATAGGATTAACGGAAGGTGAGTGGAAAACCAGATACAACAACCACAAATCATCATTCAACAATATTAAAAACAAAAATTCTACCGCCCTATTAAACTATGTCTGGGATTTAAAAAACAATTTTAATGAAACCCCTATTCTAACATGGTCTATTCTCAAATCAGTACCCCCCTACTCAAATATTTCCAAAAGATGCCCACTATGTCTGTATGAGAAATTTACTATTTTATCATATCCAAAACCTGAAGAACTGTTAAATAAGAGAACCGAAATTATATCAAAGTGCCGCCACGAAAATAACTTCTTATTAAAAAATTACAAAGCTCGCTACAAACCTGACTAAAATATAAATAAAAATAATTATACTAATCTGCTCCATATATATCAAGGCTAACTAATAAATTACTCACATACACAGTTTTGTTATATATTTCATATTATGTATATTTTTATATCAATTTTAATTCTTATTTTTATTTAATTATTTTTTTATACACAAATAATACACATTAACACAAAAAGAATATTTTAAACAACATTAAACATAAAACTATTTCACAATCATTAGCCAGCTAAAAACAAATTAACAATATTATTAACCTAACTACTAATCAATTTCCGTCCCGTAACGATCTAAAATACACATATATAAACCGTAACGTCCACTAAACAAATCGTAGCAAAATTAAACTTTTACTACTTGCCTGATGATTGTGATAACACATGAAACTCAGAGTTGCAATATTAAATTATATTATAAACATTAGCATTTAGCTAATTTCTGGTACTGCGGGTAACAGTAACATATATATTTTATATATATATATATATATATATATATATATATATATATATATATATATATATATATACATATATATATATATATATATATATATATATATATATACTAGCGGCCATAGGAATGGACACCGCTTCAAAATATATGAAAACTTCACTTTGGTGTAGTTTTTAAAAGAAAATAACCATATTTATGCGGTTTTCTATATTGATTTTTATTTTTAGATGGGTTTAGCTTAAAAAAAAATTTTTTTGATTAAAATTCACAATTTTAATATAAAAATATAACAATTTTATGACAAAGTGGCAAATTATGGTAAATTTACGTTTTACAGCTTACAAAGCATGTTATTAAAAAAAAAGGCTTAAAGAAAACAACCTAATATTTTGTTGGATATCCATTACCTACTTATTTTTTATTACTGCAGCAATCTTACGAGGCATTGAGTCCACTAAATTGCCCAAATCTTCAGTGCTGATCACGTGAAACCAGGACTTGATTATGGCCTCTATTAATTGTTGCTTGTTTCCAGGTTTTTTATCGGATTCAGGTCTGGCCTGTTTCCAGGCCACTTCAAAACGTTTACCTTTTTGGCTTTAAACCAATTTTTGACAGTTTTTTTGGTGTGGCACGTAGCACTGCCCTGTTGGAACACACAGATTTCCGTTTTGCCCTCAAACAAATCATCAACTGATGGGAGTAATTTGGCTTCTAATATGTTTTCTTGGTAATTTTTGGCGTTTAAATTACCATCCACAATGTGGATACGACCCTCAGCAATTCTGGTCATGCATCCCCACACCATTACACTTGTGGGATGCTTCATTGTAATCAATGCTCACTCAGGTAAAAGATCTTCACGAGGCCTTCTTCTTACATAATTGATTCCATCACTTCCAAAAATGAAAATCTTGCTTTCATCACTTCAAATAACTCTTGCCCAGTCTTCCTTTGTCCACTCTTTGTGTTCTTTTGCCCAAATCAAACGATTCTTTCGTTGTTTTTTGTTTAAATATGGTTTTTTTCTGGGTCTTCTTGCTTTTATACTATTTTCAAAAAGCCTTCGGCGAATTGTTCTTGAACTAACCGAAACTCCGGCGGCCTCTTAATCATTTTTAATTTCAGCTGAAGTTGCTCGTCGGTTCTTAAGTGCAAGCCTCATTATCATCCTGTCATCGTTGGCAGTTGTCTTCTTAATTTTTCCATTTTTTGGCATATTTTTGAAAGTATTGGTTGCCTTAAACTTTTCGCACACCCTCCTCACTCCAGATTTTGTTGCTCCATTTCCCAATTTTTTGGCAATTTCCATGTACGAATAACCTTCTCCACGTAATGTAACAGCTTTGCATCGCTTTGTAAGTGGCCAAAACTTTTTCGCCATTGTAAATAAAAGTACAATTTTAAAAAATACACTAAATCTTCAAGAGCACTGTCGACTTTTCACCAGCGATTGTTGAAACTCAACTAAATGACTACAAATCAATGATCTTGTATTTATAGCTTATAAGATTTATGGATAAAAATGTTAATTATTAACGTAATTAACTTTTAATCATCACAATAAATGGACTAGTTTTCACAAAAGCATAAAAATAATGAGACATTCATCTTTTACTAGAGAAACCCATTAGCAGAGCAATGACTCATTTTTGACACCAATTAACAATAATAATTCATAATTATGTTTAAAATTGATTTAAACGATTAAAACTTGCGATTTCTTATAGGCCAAATAATAGATGACGTGGTTTAAATATAAAAATAAATAATTAAATCTACCAAATGCATGATAGGTCAACTTTTCTAAGAAAAATGGTAAAAATTACAGGGGTGTCCATTCCTATGGCCTCAAGTGTATATATATATTATGTATTTCAAATTTTTTTTTTGTCTCAATTATTCTTAATCTAACAAAAGAAATAAAAAAAAAAGAAGGTGGAGGTTAAAATATAATATATATAGGGGAGAGTGGGGCACCATGACACATGGGGCACCATGAAACAAAGCAATTATACAGCGATATAAAAGTATTGTGAAAAATCGTTTTGAGTTGTAATCAGTTACTACTAGATGTATTGTTTAACGTTTATTTCAAATCAGAATATGTAAATAATATCTGAAGAGGTTCAAATTTGTGTTTTTTCTGTTGCAAAGTAAGTTTTAAATTTTTGGAGTTATAGCCTTTTACGATGTTTTATTCACTTTATTCTTCGGAAAGTGCTTCTATTTTGTAAACTACATTTCATGAGCACTTCAGTGTGACAAAGACATTTAATAAAATAATTTTTTGAAAAATAAAAGCCAGTCATCTTATTCTATCAGAATGTATGGAGTACCATGAAACAGTTTTAGTGGGGCATCATGAAACTAAATAAATGTAACGTTTTATAAATTACTCGATAGTCAAGCATACTATAATTAATTGCCGGCCGGAAATATTGACTTCTATACTTTAACGTTTCACCTGACTTGGTAAAAAAATTTGGTCGAACAAATTTTTTTACCAAGTCAGGTGAAACATTAAAGTATAGAAGTCAATATTTCCAGCCGGCAATTAATTATAGTATGCTTGACTTATGTAGTAAAAATAAATGTTATGTTATTCAGTATTTATCTATGTAGTATGATGATGTACTTATATAGTAATAAAATTAATTTTGTCACCTAAACATAAGTTACACAGCAAACTTATGTTTATATAAGTTTATATAAACATAAGTTTGCTTTATTATACTTACATCAAGATATTTATGAACACTTTTTTGATGAAGGATTAACATTCATTTATTTTATGTTTTTATATTGATTTCTGTTATAAAATCTATAGATGTAAATTAGAGCTTAGCGTGGTATGACCATGAAATAAATTTATTCATGATATGACCATAAAATAAATTTTTATGCATTGTAAAGCCTCTTTGTTATTGAAAAACTAGTAAAGGAACTTTCTCGAGTAGTTCAATGAAGGTAGCTTTTGATTTAGTTTTAACAGGAGGATGTTCATTTAACATTTAACAGGAGGGTGAAATCATTACTATGAAACCCAATTTTTTTCCAAGAAGAGTATTTGAAGAGCAAGAAAATCTTTTGAAGCAGTAAATTGTCACCTGCTTTCAAATGTATTATGGACACATTTTGTAAATGTAAAATCTATAAGCAATATATGCTTAATAATGCACCATTTAGATCTCTTGGTCTTGCAAATCCAACCGGATGGATGAATACAGAGTTATTTGTAGAAGTAGTTCAACATTTTATATCAAAAAATTCTCGTCAAAGAAAAATCCATCTCTACTCATATTTGATAATCACAAGAGTCACTTATATAAAAAAGCTCTTGATCTTGCTAAATGTAACAGTGTTACTAATCTTACTATACCACCACATAGTAACAAAGTGCAGCCCTTAGATGTTTCTGTAATTGCTCTATTTAAAGTTTATTATAATGACACAGTAAAATCTTGACTTCTAAATAATCCTGGAGTGTTACTGTGAGTGTTCTAAATCATCCCTGGAGAATTACTATTTACGAAATCGTATCTTGTAAATTAGCATCGCATATGAAAAAAATTTCAACTATCACAAACATTTAAAGTGGATTTTGGAAAAATGGAATATTTCCTTTTGACAAGAATCTATATTCAGAAGCAGATTTTTCATTTAGTGTTGTTACTGATAGAACAATCCAAATACATATCAAACAAACACTGGAAAAACTCTGAATACCAATAACTTGTTACACTCACCAAAAAAGCTTTAGAAGCCTTTTGTCAGTTCCGAGCCAAGTTCAAGTCAAGCCGATGGTTCTGAAATTATTAACTTTTTAAAGCCTTTCTCAGTTTTAAGGATTTCTGAAGGCCGCTGAAAAAAAAAAAAAAAACTCGTGAGAAAGCTAGAAATATAATAGCAACAAATGCCCCAACAAAAAATGTACTGAAGTGAAAATAAGAAAAGGAAGAAAAGGAAACAACTTATCAGAAAAATAAAAATAAAAATTTGGTCGAAAGTGATTTTTAGTTTTAAAAATTTATAATGAGAAAATATTGTTTCTTTTTTTTTATATAGTTTTATGTATTGTTGTCCTACATTTTATAATATTTTTCATTGTGCCCCATAGACCGTATCAAGGTACCCCATGGGTGGGGTACCTTGATACAAAATTCGACTTTTACTACTTTAAAAAAAACGTGCTTCAAAAAGTAGTTACAAAATAAAAACCAAAAGTGTATCATGGTGCCTTACTCTCCCCTACTTTTTTAAATTTCTTTTATTTATTTATTTTTTTCTTTCTTTCTTTATTTAAAATATAATTTTTACGAAAACTTAATTAATATTTTAAAGATTTTGTATCATCTTACACGGTTTTTAAAAGCTATGCTATGTATGGTATATATTACGTTGCTTAGTGATAAGACAACTATAGTCTTCTTTTTGCCCCAGTCATGTAAATTTTTATATACTTAGTTATTGTAATTATTGTGAAACGGCGAAATATATATATATATATATATATATATATATATATATATATATATATATATATATATATATATATATATATATATATATATATATATATATATATAAGAAAGTACAATTTAAAAAAGATTTCAACAAGATTTAAATGAATAAAACTGTTCTGTATGCGTCTTCTTCAGTTTTTAAAGCGTTATCTACGGTTGGATATCCTTTATAATAAAAAGCCTAGCACCTACTGCGCTCAGCTGAGGTCAGAAAATTTGGTTGTAAATTTTTATCTATTTATGATAGTTTAATTTAAAGTAGATGACATGTGCGGCCTAGTGTTTTTCTGCTTGAGTAAAGGTAATTGTTAAAAAAAATGTTGGCATTTTAAAGGGTTTTATCGAAAAAAAGCAAGCATAAAGAGTAAATTTTCATATTTCTTCTTCTAATTTTAATATATGATTTTAATGGACTAATATAAACTTATAAGAAATTAAAATGTTTAATTCACTTATAAGAAACTAGAATATTGTTAAATATGTCATTTATACATGATTTTTTACATTTTCACCAGTATTTGAAAAATAAAATATTGCTATTTTTGTAGTAAAATTGATATACTGAGCTTAAAACTCTCATTAGGGAAAAACTATATTAGATTTAGAGTGCATGGGGGTCTCTAGATTATATTTACAAAAAAAAACTACTGTAATATATAAATTGGTTTTGAAGGGCATTGCTCACCTCTAACCTACAGTGCATCGTATGAGTTTATTTTTACGTTTACAATAGCCAAACTTCCTTCATTTATAAAGAAAAGATGGGCATTATTTCAGATACTACTTTGAAAGATAGGCATATATACTTTGAAAGATAGGCATATTTTCTACTTTGGCACTTTAATTCAGTTTGCGTTAGCTAAGCATATTTTTTAGTGAAAAAACATCGACGATTGGAGGAGCCGTCGGCCTAGGTGGTTTATTCCAGAGTTGTTAACAAGGCCAAAAGTGCAAAGGCCAAGGCCACACGTTACAAGGCAAAGGCCAAGACCAAGGTCAAAAATTACAAGGCCAAGGACAAGGCTAAAGGTCAAAGATCAAGAGCTTTAAGGTTAAGGCCAAGATTAGGAGTTTCAAGGCCAAGGCCTACGCTAACATTTTCAAGACCAAAAACTTCAATTTTTGCCTTGCGTTAAGGCCAATTGTTAATAAAACTGCAAGTAGCCGGTGCTGTGACAATAAAATTGCTTTTTGTAAAAATAGACCAAGGTTATGCAACGAAATCAATTATAAAGCATGTATTTAATTTAAGGCAAGCCAAATCAATCAAGGCCAAGGCCAAAATTTTCAAGGCCAAGACATCAAATTTTGGCCTTAAGACAAAGCCAAAACCAAGGACCAACAACTCTGGTTTATTCTAGTGTTATTGTTACTATTATTATTGTGGTTATTAAGATGCGCCAAGAAGTGTTAACGGTCTTACCATAGAGCACGTGGAAGAGCATTAACTAGAAAGTTTACGCCCTCTTCCTTCCAATAGCGTTTACTGGTCTCGAGAAGGCGTTGAGCCTCAAAACTTTTGGTTCTGGGCCAGAACTCTAACCACTGGACAACTGCACAATTTTAAAATGGAGGATAGTGCAGTTGAACTCTTGTATGTTGAACTCCTATAATTTGAAAGATCATTTAAGTTTTTAGAGTTTAATATCTAGGATTGAACTTTTTTGTTAAAAAACTTGTCACAGGAATTTTGAGACCCTTTGAGAAACTAATTTACATGATTTCAATGTTTTAAAATTAAACTTTCTGATAAAAATGCTAGCTTCTGTGATATTAATTGCTATTAATTGATGAGCTCATCTGCAAAACGCGCTAAGTTACAAATATTAAAACGCGCTAAGTTACAAATATAAAAACGCGCTAAGTTACTAATATAAAAACGCGCTAAGTTACAAATATAAAAACGCGCTAAGTTACAAATATAAAAACGCGCTAAGTTACAAATATAAAAACGCGCTAAGTTACAAATATAAAAACGCGCTAAGTTACAAATATAAAAACACGCTAAGTTACAAATATAAAAATGCGCTAAGTTACAAATATAAAAATGCGCTAAGTTACAAATATAAAAACGCGCTAAGTTACAAATATAAAAACGCGTCAAGTTACAAATATAAAAACGCGCTAAGTTACAAATATAAAAACGCGCTAAGTTACAAAGTGGATATAGCATTAACTCAAAAAAAAATTTTGAATTAATGCTATATCCACGTTTTATATACTTAAATCTATCATCTACTTTAGTATTGGACCAATTAAAAAATTTTTTGGTCCTAAAAATGGACAAAGAAAATATCAATTTCTGTTGATGCGCAACTTAAAGTAGTTTAGTTTTTTGTTGTTTTCTCAAAATCAGTTTACTCGGACTTAGCGCGTTTTGCAAATGGGCTCCTCAATTGTTTAAACCTTAAAAATAAAAATGCAAATACTATTCAACTATTCCTGTAAACACATTATGGTCGCCAGTTATTGGCCTAATGACGCACACCATTAAGAGTTTAAGTTTGTCGGCTTGCTTTTTCAGCTCATATTGAAAATTAAACAATGTTAAAGAATATATTATTCGGAATGAGCGTCATGTTAAAAAATCTAATTTTTTTATAGTAGTCATGCATAAATTACGTCACGCGACTTTTGCATGACCCCTCATTAAAAATACTTTGTGCGGTTTTAATTATTACCTTTTTGATCTTTGCTTTTAATTAATTATTTAGTTTATTTAGATTATAATTTAATCTTGTGAACTCCTTTACTTCCGTTTAAAGTTCTAAAAATAATACATTGTAAATAGATTTCCGACACTTGATCCCATTGTTAAGAGTCTTTTTTTATAAGAATGAGTTGAAATCAGCAAACTTGAAATAGTTGAGTTATTGAATTTTCTTGAATATTTCAGAGATTTCTTCAAATTATTTCATAAGAGAAGCCTGAAAATTTGAGACCATAAATTAAAGCGGTTAAAACGTAATTGCGGTTTGAATTTTGATAAAACGTTGACTTAAGCCGTTTTTCATGTTTCGATGTAGCAACTTCATGCAGTTAAAAAAGTTGCTTAAAATGAGAGGAAGTGTTGATTTTTTATAAACAAATAAAATATCAAGTTTTATTCATTAAGGAAAAATATTGACTTTTTAAAAAATCTGCAACATTCTTTTCCCTGTTACCCAAAACTACCCAAGGGATGTTTAATAACGCAATTTTTTACTGCAAATATAGTGGAACTTATTTAAAACTCAATATTAAACTAAAAATCATGTCTCAAAACCTCATTTGCTTTAAAAATGTTAAAATTTATGCTAACTTTGAGAAGTTAAAGATCAGTGTGCCAACAAGCTATTGAATTAAAGTTTTAGAAAGAAAATGGTTTATACAACTATATACTTTTAATAAATTAAAAAGCTTTAATGGGTGGTTTTGCTTAAATGAAAATATCTTTAATTTAAAAAGACTTTGACAGTAAAAAAAAAACTATAAAAACACTATGAAATCTACAAATAAACTTATAATATTTGTTTATCACTTCCATGCCGTCTTTGCTAAAAAAAGAATGTTCCATAAGCCCTTTCTCAGGAATGTTTAATACCTTGTGAATGTTACATCTGTCTACAATAAATTCTTGTTTGGGGCATGGCTAATAAAAGATTTTTATCCGATTTAACCATGATAAGCACATCATCATCATCTAGTATTGTTGTTATTTGGCCAAAAGAGTAATTTGTTAGATTTTCAAAACTCCTTGCAACAAGAAAAAACTGCCCAACGTTTACATTGTTAAGTTTCTCAACATTGGTCAAAATCTCGTTAACTACATTTTCAGTTTCATTTACATATACGTTTTCTTCTAATTCTTCTATAAAATCCTCAATAGCTTAAACTTGTTCAGGTTTTTAAGCAAACCTTGCTGGTTCTTTTTGGACAACCTTCTAAATAAAGTCATAATTTTTTGTCGACTAAGATATTGAGTTGGAATAAATGATTTGACACCTTTTTTATCTTTCATTGCCCTCATTTCGAAGAGAACTTTTTTTGGTGTTGTTTTATGTCCTGCTACTTCTCCAGCTATGAACTCTTTATATAAGAAATCTTCTCCTGGGTTGCTAATCTTGGGTTGTAAATCTTGTAAATCTAGATTGTAAAATGCTTACGTATGGTAATAGCCAGTAGCGTAGCGAAGGGACCGCAGGGCCCGCAGCCGGAGGGCCCAGAGTTATTAGGGGCCAAAGCCAATTTTTAATTTTTTTTTTTTAAATTTGTCATTCATATAAAAAATATGCATGAATATAAAAATAGCAACATTAGCTTTTGCTATTATTGTATAGCTAAAAACTATAAACTCTTTTTCAGACTACTTTTTTAGATTTAACAAAAATCTTGGCTAATACTTCAAACAGTGAGCTTTTTATTTATTTATATCTAAAAAATTAAAACAAACTGTATTAACTCATTAATATACAATTTAGTTAAGTGTGATGTCCTAAGGTTTTAAAACAAAGTATTATAGTGAAGCTATTGTATTAAAACAATAACTTACTTTAAAATAAAGATTGCTATGACGGATGTCGAGGTGGCAGTGGAGCTATCATCATTACTAATGTATTTATCTCTCATGAAGTTATTTTTCTTATAGAAAACTTTTCTCAAACAAGTTTTAGTATTTGAAAAAGTTAACAATAAAAACATACTTATCTTGGTTAATATACCAAATGATGCTAATTTAATATAATATATCGATGAATCCTTCAAAGTAGCTCTATTTTAATTAGGAAGCCCTATGATAGCTGTTTTATTGTTGGTAATTTAATCAAACCATATATTGGACTTGTTATTTGCCTACAGCACTAGTTCTATTTTAAGATTGTTTCCTGATGATATATTAGGTAATAATACTACTGGCCGCTTTAGTATCAATCAAGGAATTTTTTTTTCATTGTGGCTGGATAGCTCAGTTGGTTAGAGCGTCAAACGGAAAGTTAAAGACCCGGACTGTTGCACAATACGGGTTTAAATCCTGCCACCGCCAACTCAGCGCTTGAGTAGTACTTCTGTACGCAAAAATGTTGGTCAATAACGGATGCTACTTTGGATTAATCTTAATGGCTATTTGTGGCTGTTCCTATGCTAAGCCAATAATACCTTCAGATAAAAACATTGTATAGAAAAATATAGCATGAAAATCCAAATAAATAAAAAAAAAAACTGTTTCCAGAAAGTGAATCTCAGTTGCTTAGTTACAGCAAAGGTGATTACAATTCAATATCGAACTTTATTTCACCAATCAACTGGAATATTTTATTTCTGCAGAAAACCGCGGATCAAATTTTTAATTTATTAATTTTAACAATGGTACCGTTTGCAAAAATCTTATACCCAAGGTTAATAAAGCATAGAAAAAGTATGATCCTTGGGTTACTCCACATGTATAAAAACCTAATTCGAGCAAAAAAATCCGCTTGGTATATCAACGGCTCAATTGAATAAAAGAATAATAAATTTAAAATAAACTTACATCTTCTTAATCGTTCCATAAATGCTGAAATACTTAAAGCAAAAAGAGCACATATTAAAGAATATTAGCATCCCCCTGAATAATTTCCGTTGTTAAAAAAGTTATGCTAACCCTTAAAAAAGTGATACTGAATGAACTTATAAAAACAACTTGGGTTTCTCTATTTCAGACATTGTTAACTTACCAATCTAAACCTCTATAATTGTTTTTTTCATATACAAAAATCTTTCATAAAGTCATTAAATCTGGAATATTACTTACTCTCTAGAAATTAGCAAATTTTAGTTCGGTCTTTAAAAAACGAAAAATAAATTACTTGCTGAAAACTTTTGATCTATCACTAAACTCGTTGCCTGCAAAATAGTCAAAATACTTGTTAAAAACAAAATCTTTAAGCGCATTAACAGTAATAAAATACCCTATGCAAATCAACATGATTTTCTTCACCAAAACTAATGCGTGAATAATCTAATAGAGACTTTTGATATTATTTTATCTTGTATAGTTTATTGATGTAATCTCGATTTCGCCAAAGCGTTGGTTCCCTACCTCAAAACAGACTATTATGTTTAAATTAAGATATTTCGGAATAAACGGGAACGAAATAAAACAGTACACTAAATCAATCCTTAAAAAGCACTACTAAAATGAGTAACTTAGGAGTCATTATTTCATGTAACGCCAAGTGGAGCACACATTTTTGAACAGTTGTCTTAAAATCCTTATAAATTCTTGGTATGCAAAAAGACATTCACTTTCATTGATGAAAATATGGCTCTCAAACTGTATAAAGTGTTAATTAGATCACACCATAAATATACAGTAACTATTTGGGCTTCTTATTTAAAAACTGATAAAAACTTGGTTGAATTTATTCAACGTGAAGCAACAGAATAGGCATTCTGCATTTTTTTTTTTTTTTTTTTTGTTCTTTTCTTAAATATTAAATAAATTTTTACAATA
>NC_088927.1:637500-645000 GCF_038396675.1 Hydra vulgaris
GTTGAGAATAGTACAATATATATATACATATATATATATATATATATATATATATATATATATATATATATATATATATTTATATGTATGTATATATATATAGATGATTTTTTTAAGAGAGGAGGTATCTCTTTCATATACTCTCTCTCTTTAAGTGTTTATGATTATATATATATATATATATATATTATATATATATATATATATATATATATATATATATATATATATATATATGTATAATATATACGTATATAGATGATTTTATACGTATATAGATATATATATATATATATATATATATATATATATATATATATATATATATATATATATATATATATATATATATATATATATATATATATATATATATATATATATATATATATATATATATATATATATATATTTAAACAACTTTAAAAAGTATTCTACACAATAGAGTGCTCAATGTTCTTAAAAGAACAGAGCAATGATATTAGTAATATATATATATATATATATATATATATATATATATATATATATATATATATATATATATATATATAAATGTCAAAGCTTCATGTAAAACACTTTATCTAACTTTTTTTTTTCTACCGTTATTTTCTCTATTTGTCGGATCATCTATAAGCTTTCTGAAAAATATATGCTTATTCATCAAACATTGCAAAAAAAAAATTTATTGCACAATTCTGTGAAAAAACGTAAAATTTTTGCGTAAAAAAAAGCAAACAATGAGGTTAATTGCATGTATCATAATTGCAACTCAAGAAAACATCAAACTAATAAGAACTTAATCATTTTAGTTTAAATATTTATCAAAAGTATTACTACGTTATACTAAAAATGTAGCCAGAAATATTTCGAGGGTTGAAAAGTTCAAAAACGGCTGTATATTTTGTGTAATTTATGTCAGTCTAAATATAAATGCTCAAATCAATACCCACTACTTCTTCAAAAACATGTCCATGTCTTCAATAAGGAGGGTATCACAACTTATTTATGGCTCTGCCACAGCAATTTCGGTGTCTAGTTAGGTATTGGTTAAATAAAATAAAATGCTCAAGATAGTAAAAATCTTTAGCATTAACTTTAAAAAGTCGCATCTTAAGATTTTTTGCCTTATTCGTTTACAAACTGACAGTTTTTTTATTCACTTATTGTTTCAAAATTTCGTTTTGGCAAATAACTCAAAGTTTGACTTTGGCAAATTTAAACCTTAAAATTTAAATCGAGAGGTGATGCATATAAAAAGTATATAAAGACTTCGGAGGCCCTATCTGCAAATACTAAGCGCAAACATCTTATAAGTTTTTTGCTAACATTTAAATCGTAAGTTATTTTTACTTTGGCATCGCTTAGTCAAAGCTTCGTGTAAAACACTTTATCTAACTTTTTTCTACCGTTATTTTCTCTATTTGTCGGGTCATCTAAAAGCTTTCTGAAAAATATATGCTTATTCATCAAACATTGCAAAAAAATATATATATATATATATATATATATATATATATATATATATATATACATACACAAATTTATCTTTTGAATAATACGTTATATAACTGATCTGCGCGTATACGCGAGAAAAAGAAACAATTAAAATGACATGGGTGGTATTTATGCATCGCCCATAACTAAAAAATTATTTTATATCAAATAATGTTTTCATTATGTTTGCGGCTATGAAAATAGCCGTTTTTAATTTCTTTCTTGAGGAGACTTCGGTTCTATATATTTTATGACTGGTAAATCCAGGTAAACAAATTTTTTTTTGACTAATCGATACTTCCTTCTCGGCAATCAAATCTTCAGAACTGAATTAACTTTCTAATTAACCTATTTTTTTCCTTTTTTTTTACACATGGCTTAAGTTGCATATTCTCTGGGTTTGTCTTTTGGTAATGGGATTTAAGAATACTTTTTAATCGCAATGTTGGGCAAGGAATTGATTGATAAATAGTTTTGAGTTTGTTAAACTCCATGTGAATTGATTCTCCACCTTGTTCTCCATAAAACCCAAATCCTGCTCCCCATTTTTGCATAAACGGAATAGTATGATGTTCCAACATATGCAGCTTAGGTGTCACTGAAGCCTCGGGCCAATTTAAGCGATAAAATTGCATCAAGTCGTTTATATTTTTTTCTAAAAAAAATTTAAAATTAAATTAACAAAAAAAATAAAAAAATAAGTATACATAAACTTATTTTAAAGCATTTTATAGAGTGCGACTTACTTAAAAGAATTAAATCGTCTTGTGTAATTGTATTTTTCGACGAAAATATTTTATAGCACTGGGCAAATTTATCAAATAGTTGTTTATATTTACTGCTAATTTCAACTGCAAACTGATGCATGTTTGTTCCTGAATATCCTTCATCGTGAACAAGCTTCGGGATACAGTTGCATAGCTGAAGTATTGAAGATTTCTAAATAGCAAATTTATTTTACTAAAGATATATTTTTAGGTTTATTGATGTATTATTTGTTGTAATTGCATTAAATTACAATTTTTCAAAAACTATATTAGTATTAAAAGTAAAAAAAAAAGATAATAAACTATTACTTATCAAGTAAAAACCTAGTTATCTGTCTTTTGCATTTACTACGTCATGCTTTTTATTCATATTAATATCTAATTTAATTACTTTTAGCATTTTATGCACGTGGTTTCCTATAAAACTTTTTCCGTGGTAAGCTTGACGTTGTACTTTAAGCTTTTGTAGTATCGTCTCAATCATCTTAGTGCATGGTCTCTGACCCATTTCTGATGAATGTTTTTCAAATAGAGTATTATAAAGATCAATCTAAAAAAAACTTAAAGTAGTATAACATAAACTAACAATAGTTGTATAAGCAGTAATAATTATATTATTCATTTCATAAAAACAAAGACTAATCTGTGAATGAAAGGGTTGATATTTAAAACACTATTTTTTTAAACTCTGATCTGCATATGAAATTATTTCATATGCAGATCAGAGTTTAAAAAAACAGTGATCAGAGAGAAAAAAACAAAAATTAAATCTGTATATGAAAAATTGCTTTCGTGCTTATGAAAAAATGCAAATTGCTTGACCACAAACTTGTAAAAATGTGTTCTAAATACACTCAAACTGATTGACGTTTAAGCTTTTTTCTACAATTAGTTTGCACTATAGCAAATGTTTGCAAAACTGTTTAGTGCATACAAGTTAACACCTATACAACTTAATTTCTTATTTCATTTACAAACACAAATTCTACTTTTATAACTACACATATCAATATGAAATAGATAATATAAAATCATAAAAATATCAAATCAATTAAATCAATAAACTGTATACCTTTTTTCGCTTTTTCACTATTAAGTAACTCAATTTTTTTAGAGTAGAGAAATTGAATATTTTCTAAATTATCTGAATTGTTAACAGCAGCTAACAAAATGACATCATTGATTTCTTGGATTTGATTATCAAAGTTAAGAATTTCAGTTTGAAGATTTAACAATTGTTTTTGTTTTGATACAAAAACTGGATATTCTTCTGAAAAGTTAATTCTGCTTTTGACTGCTTCTGCAGCAATCATAATATCTAATTGGTGGACTTCTTCTTCAAACAAATTAAAAAAATTCAAATAAATACCAAGAGCCATATGGAGACTAGGTAAAGATACCTAAAAATATAAATTGAAAGTATATAATAATGTACTTTTATTAAGCTGCACTGCAAAGTTATTACTACAAATAAAAACAACATTACTTGATCTAGTGGTATTTTCAAAATGGGCTTTGTGATGACATTATTGAAGTTTTTTACATTTTTCTTTAAACCTCCATTTTCTATAAATTTTTCATGATCCAATAGTAGATCTTCTAAGGTACGATCTTATTTCAGAACTTTTCTGCTCACCAAGATTCATGTCACTTGCTGTTGCATAACAGAAAAGACAACAATGCCTCCCTTAAAATAAAATGGATAAGAAATAGTTAAAATTATTAATTATAAAAAAAGAATTTATAAAAAATCATATTTAATAATCATTAATAAATTTTTTTATTATTTTTACTATAATATACTATTTAATTATATATATATATATATATATATATATATATATATATATATATATATATATATATATATATATATATATATATATATATACATATATTATTTGTAATACTATATGTAAATATTATAAACCATATTGTGGTTTTTCATTCAGCAAAAAAGTCCCAACCATTTTGTTTGAATTTCAATATATTTCGAATTAAGTAGCAAAAATTATGAAAATACTGATAATTTGTCATTAATAAAGATAGAAATCACCTGATGCTCCTGAGATTCCATAGAGGGCACATAAAAACTGATAATCACCAAAAACAAATACTCTAATATTGTTATCCCTATTGAGGTGTGTAGAAATGTTTAAGATAAATTTAATATACATATCATTTGTAATATATTACATTTATTTTAAAGTATAATTTATTAAAACTAATTAGTACTAAATTATTAAAACTATTTAATTCAACTAAAAATAAAGCACATTAGTTATTAAAAAGAAAAACAATTTTTTTATCTTACTTATACTTCATTTCTTGAAGATCTTCTATTTGCTTTTCAAACCTTGACATGGCTACTTTGACATTGATTCTGTAATCCTTCGCCTCAAATATGCTAAAAACTATGGTGTTGTCTTTGCTGTTTGGGTTTGGGTCCTTGCAACCTAGTCATCATTTTAAAACTCCCCCCACCATAATCACCTCCAATTTTAATTTGTATCTCTTTATCAGGAATAAATTTGTGGTAATGAAGTCTTTTACAACTACATAAAAAGAAATTATTTAATAATTAAATACATTTTAAAATAATAAATTATTTAGTAGGCAATGGTTTTCATTTTAACTAATAACAAATATACCCAAATGAAAAAAAAATTTACTTTATAAATTATGTTTTAAAAAAATTTTCATTATTCGTTGTTAAAACTACCTTTCTAATTGATCAAGATGTCTTAAAATATGCATTGGTAAATTTTCAATATAACCCCAAGATGCATATTTTATTTCAAATGTTCCTTTCTCTTTTTTTTCAAAGGTAAATGGTGCATTTTCCACAATAAGGTCATCACCAGATAACTTTTCAGCAACTATTCTTTGAGAAGAATGTGATGCTGTATTTATATTAAAGCTCTTCAGCCATCTTTAAACAAACAAAAAAAATTATATGTCATGTTATAAAAATTAGTATAGAATAATATTTATATAGAAAAATATTAACCTGGAAATTGTTTTAAGCTTCCCTTGGTATGCACAGATCTGCTTTCATTGCTACCATGTTAGTGGCACTAATTACTACTCTTTCAGTATTTAGGTTATCCAATATTATTCCTTTTGACTCTGCTTGAAAAGAATTAAGGAGTTTTGATGATTGACAACAAATTGCATCATTGGATGTACCAGACACAACTTTCAATTGTCTTTTAATAGAAGCATTTCTGACTCTAACTGTTGTGGTCGATGCTTGATCACTGCTTACATAAGCTTTCGGAGCAAGTGAAAACAAAACTGGCTAAAAAAAAAGATTTATGAAAAGTAATACCTATTTAATTAATGGTTATTATAAATTAAGCTAAAATTAAAATATATTATTACTCTAGGACCTCCACTTTTAAACTCAACAACTTGTTTACCATCTTTTGCCATCTTTTGCTTAAGAACATGAAGTGCAGCATCTTCAACTATTCTTGAAATATTGTCATCCACTGTAAGATTGAAAATCTCAGAAATATTGTTGTTAAGTAATGTTGACAATGATGATGTTGATGATGTTACTGTAAAAAATGATGAAGCCAAATTAGAAGTAAATAATGATATAGATGGTGATAACAATGAGGCTGTTTGTGCTATTGATTTATCAATGCATATACTCTTATGATTAGTATATAAATCATACTCTTTCATTACATTGAACTTTTTTTTACATATGCACTCAATAGTTAATATGTTTAAAAGAGAATTTGTTTTTACACTGGTCACCAAGTCTGTAGGTAAAATAGGCTCTTTACATTTTGGACAAAATGTTTCATTAAGTTTTTTTACCTTTATAGTTTCCACTAGACAGAAAAAACAAAATAAATGTTCACATCTTTAAGAGTAACTGGTTGTTTTGGTACTTTACTACATAAATTACACTGACAAAGTGATAAATGAGGATTAAATTGGTTTTTTAATTCCTCAATATCTATATCTGAGTCATGTGCTATCACAATGCTACTTTTTATTTTAGCAATCATTGAAAATGACCATACTTTTTTACTAATATCAGGGCGACCAATGAGCTTTTTATTGTGTTTAAATAATTTGGCTACATTTAGACCTTTACTAAGTTTTTTTACCTGCTGACAACAAAAGCATTCCTCACAATGAGGTTTCCAGTTCATACATAAACAAAGTGTTGTTGATGTCATTCTTTTGATAACATTATTTATGGTATTATAGCACTTATGGCAAATTGTTTTTGGATAAACATTTTCTATATCATCTGACAGCATGACGTGAAACACTTTTTCAATTTTATTTTTTTGGTTTGTTCCAATAGGGTATTTTTTTTTCCCAACCAAATATCCACAGACCCGACAAAGAAGATTCAAGTTCTTGTTATGAATCTCCATCTAAGAAAAAAAAAGTTTATAAATAAATATACTGATTAACCAAAAAGCTTTAGCCTCATTTATTAAATAGTATTTACATTCCTAATTTAAATTAAGCTAATAAATCAATAATAAACTGCATACAAAATAAAATATTTTATTTAAAATTAAAATAGAAAAACTTAGCAAACTTTTTTACAAAGGACAATTTACGTTAACTAAAAATGGTGTCAATTTATGACAATCGTTGGATATAAATTTTGAACAAGAAAAAAAATTGAGTGCGAACATTACTCATAAGTAATAAAAAGATCAAAGATTCATATAAATAAAATTATGAAAATTTTTAAGTTTTACCGCTCATAAAAAAAGAAAAAAGAATTATAAATCTGTAAACAAATCAAAGAAAAACATTTTTTTTAAGTAAATCTGCATCAGTCATAAAAAAATGTTCTCCTATTATTTTACTTACTTTTTTAAAAAATTAAGTTACCAAAACACTACTAATATTTCACAACTACTTATCCTGGTAGATAATGATAAAAAAAAGCAAATAGTAAGAAAAAAACTAGTTGTCAACTAAAAATTAACTTTGTTGCGAAGGCCCGAAGCCATTTTGAAAGTCCAAAAATTTTTATAATCCAAATGCGCTTGCGTACAATAACTTGTCGCTAATTAAGTAAGTGTGAACGACCGTGAATGATGACTAAATCCTGATTCCAAATTCCATAATTATTCTCTTAGAATAAATCAATGGAATACTTATAAATTACCTAGAATTAGGAGCCAGTATTCTGAATATGGAATAGCATACCGTGGACAGAAACTATGGAACACATTTTAAAAAGCTAAAC
>NC_088927.1:650000-737500 GCF_038396675.1 Hydra vulgaris
ATATATATATATATATATATATATATATATATATATATATATATATATATATATATATATACACACACATATATATATATATATATATATATATATATATATATATATATATATATATATATATATATATGTTTATATGTTTGTATGTGTATATATATAGTCTAAAAAGTTGGACAAATGCAAGGAATTGCATCTCCACAAACTTAAAATAACTTCAACAAATATTGCCTTGGTTTTTAGTTTATAAATTACAAAGTATAAAACTTTTGTAACTTATTTAACGAAATGCACCACGAGAAGGTAAACCGTAGGACTTGGCATTTCATATTTCTTGATTAAATACAAAACAAAAAACAAATAAAAACAAAAAAGGAAAAAATGTTGTTACTAAAAAAGTGTTTTTTTCCTTCTTTCTCTTTTTCTTTAAAACTATTTCTTTTTATTTTATAAGATTAGATTTTTATTTATCTTAAAGCTTGGATCAAAAAATAGCTCAAAAAATAAAATATGACATTGCATACAGAGGTTTTATAAATATTTTCACAATCTGTATCTAATCTATACAATCTAAATAATACTATTTAAATATAACTATATAATCTGTAACAATCATACTATATAAAACTATTTATCATAATATATAATACTATTTAAATATAACTATATAAACTGTAACAATCAATTTAATATATATATATATATATATATATATATATATATATACAAAAATTATAAAGTTAATATTTAAATCATTACTTTCCATAACAAGTGCGACAAAACCAATACCTTGCTTTTAAAAAGGAATTCTCTTTTTGTCCTACACATTTTTTTATGTGACCACAACAAGCATGAATCACATGCTATTGTGATTCGTGCTATTGTGATTCACGCATGGCCAGATATGTTGATTTTTTAGCTTTTAGCTTTTAAAAACCAACTAAGCATCACTATAACAAAACCATTTAATCTTAATAACTAATGCTATAAAACCATCTATTAATAAAAAAATTCATTAAAACATTTATTAATTTTAATTAAGTGGTCACCAATAAAGTATGTCATGATGTATTTGACTTTTTAATATAGATAGGAGACCATTTCCATTTTTGCACAGTGATTTTCATTAAACATATAAGTTTAAAATTGTGCATGAAAAGTTATCTTCTTAGTACTAGAAAAAAATCTTTTACTACAATTTACTAGTTAAACTCTTTATGGATGACCCTTAATATAAATTAGAAAAACTTTTAAAAATAACTTGTTATTTATTAGCTTTAAATGTAAAACAATATTTTTAACATACAAGCAGGTCTTTTAGCAGGTTCAAGTTTTATAAAAGGAACTGGCACATCAGAAGATCGACAAAGACATTTTTTAGGAAGACCTATTGTTGTATGAGTAGCACCTTTAGGACGACCACATTGGACAACACTTTAATAATAATTGTACAAAATGCTGTAATTCCATCCTATTCTTACATAATTAATAAACTCTATTTAATATAATTATCAATCTCAATTGCATATAATTTTTTTGAAATTATATATACCTAGAACACCAACTTTGTCCTGCACAACAAAACATTCTTCTTGGTTTTGTTGCAAATTATCGGCAGTAACATATTGCTCTGAAAACTCATTTCTGAAATCGATCTCATTTCTATCCTTTTTGTTAGAGTTTTTAATAAGGTCTACATTGTTTGGTGCTCCTGCATCTGAAAAAGTTTGACTTGAGACTATATCAGATACCTTTAAGTCTGTCTCATCAAGTTCATTTAATACCATGACTTTGCCATGCTCCCAACCCTTTTGCAGTTCTTGTAGAAGTTCCATTCTCTGTTCAAAAGAAGGTCCAGTTGACTCTGAAACTAATGTAGCTAATATTGAAGTTGTACGAAGTGCAAGTTTGAATTTTTCGTGCTGAGAAAGGATTGTCTTAGAAACAAGACTCCTTAGTTTCCGAAAAAGTATTAAAAACTCTCTGATGCTGACGATAATACTTCATTGTCCACCTTTCCAGACATAGCTTGGCATCAAATAGATTCAAACCTAGCAACTGGCGAACTGCAAAGATATGGCCACATGGCAGACCCATTGATTTTCTAAATGTACAACCACACATATCAGAAGTGATTATAAGCATACCTTCACTGCTTTTAACTATGTGGTTTTCATTGTCACAAAAAAGATTTACTTCAGAACGCAAGGAAAATTGTTTCAATACTTGCTCAAATGCATATGTTGTCAGAAAATTTGTATAACCTGGTTCAGCAGAATTAGGTTCAAAAAAGTCAATACAAATTTTCTGCATTTTGAAAATAGTTTTGTGATCTCTCTCATTTCGCATTGAGGCTAATAAAACATATAAATTCTCAAGGAAGTTTCCTAATGTACTATTACAGTCAATAACTTCTTTCAGTTTTCCATTAAAATTTTCCAGACGGTTATTAGTGGTGTTCATAAAATTAGCACATGCATAATTTAAGACCCATTCATTACGAATGTTGTGCCAATTATTATTAAAATAGTCGAGAACTATAGTTGGCGATGAAGAAACAAATATCTCATAAAATTCATTATATTGGGCCTCTGATCTTGCATATGCTAATTTTTGAATGAGTTCTAGAAAAGACATTTGTTGCCCACTTGTGATGCCAAGTTTTACAGAAGAAATTTCACGATTAAAAGTTCTGAAAATAAAAATCCTTTAACTAACTATTTTCACAATTAACATTTAACTAGCTGTTACTAGATTATTTTACCTAAGAGTGTGAAATAGGCAAAGTAAAAGAGACGCATCAGGAAAAGAAGCATGTACAACATCTCTCTCGATCAAGTCTTTGTCCGTCATTATGGCATTAGTTTTAGACCAGGAACAGTTGTTTCTTTTAAATGTTTCTACAAACCAACTAAAAATATTATAAAGATAGTTATTTTGACAAAAAAAAATACCAATAAATAAAAAATACTATCTTTACATACATGTTATGACACAAATAGTCAAACCTCAATGATGCCACATCTTCATTTGTAATTAAACCAACAGCAGCTACTTCACTTTCACCTATTTTAGTAAAATTAACATTGATTAAAAAACAATTTAGCAACAATGCAAATACAAAATATAGAAAGTTAATTGGCATATTGTCACCATGATCACCCAGTTACTGGAAACCTGAAATCCAGTCCAACCCGTTCCATGTCCTGCTGTCTTGTTGGATTCGCTTTCTAAGCAAAGACAAGAAGAAGTGCATTTCCTGTCATCATTACAATAACTTTTGTATTTCTCAATATGTTACTAAGATAGCTAACTTGTGACTTTTTCTCTAGACAACCTAATCACTTGCCTTAACTCCTTGATATGTGTCTTAAACCTGACCCTAGCTTGTGTACAGTCTCTTCTTTTTCTCCTTTAGGTGGTTCCGCGAATGCAGTGTTTTCTATAAATCTTTCGTCTTGTACTTCTTCTTCGGATTCACCCTATCATTGCAATACTTACTACTAACCTAAAGCTGACTAGAATTCATTTTGTAATTTTCTTTATGATGCCCTTTGGGCTGATGAGTTTTCTCTTTCTGCTGAAACATGCTCCTCCTATATAACCTCCTGGATCATGGTAACTATGAAAGCTTTTATTCTTTCAGGTTTTAAGTCAAGCCCCATTCTACTCAATGGTTCTCGCCTGTTTGTGCAGCAGCTAATTGTAATCATTTTTTTCATCTTTTCTAAAAGAACAACTCTCATAGGGAACAAACTCATATTTAATATTGCAAGAAATCAATGTAAAAAGTGATTTTTAATGCTAAGTATCATTATTCCTAGTTTACAAAATAGTGTACCTTACCTTAGAAGTTAGGCTCTATAGACTTTTGTATAATCTTTAACAGTGTCATTAACAAACTTAAGTATAACATTTCATTTTTAATTCATGGGTCTGTTCTTTTACTTCTCCTAAGGATAAGACAGAGGTATTTACAAATAACTTTTTCTCTAGATTGGCACTTGATTCTAATTGCAACACCCTTCTTGCTATTCAAATTAAACAAGTTAACCCATAGTTAGACATTCATTTTTCAACTAAACTCTTTTACTGCTTGTGGTCCAGATAACATTCCTGTCATAGTTTCACATTAGTGTCCTTAATAACTTTGATTAATATCCTTGATTTTCTTTAAATTGCCTAATAAGTGCTTGACTGAATCTAGTCTTCCTGCCTGCTAGAAAATGGCATCTGTTGTTTTTACTTTTAAAAACTCTAGAGAACATTTTAACTCCCTCAACTATCTTCCGATTAGTATTCTCTCTCTGAACGTAAATTTTGATGATTCTGGGAAGCATATTTTGAAACCCTATACAGGCTCAGAATAAGCAGAAATATGAACAAATATGAAAAAAAAACACAGTCAGTTGTCATGCTATGTGTTTTTGTTATTATAAAATGTGTTTTGTATGTATAAACTTTTGAAATATTCAACATGAATTTGCATGTGTGCAATTTTTCTTCTTTCTACATCTTTACCTTTGGTTCTTCATTAAGATGTGTTATGCTAATAGTTACTTAATGTTTCAATTAAATCATCAATTTTTTTTCAATACTTTATTATGCTACAACGTTTTGTAATCTGTCAATTACAAGATGATCGTGCATTTAAAGCTAAATTGTAAATGTGAAATGATTTATAAATGTGTTCCTTGTCAAATGTCATGTCCCTTTTCTATGAAGTACATTTTCTGATTCAAAAGTACTTAATACAAAGTTTATATGCAGTTGTACCAGATTACTGGTAAAGTACTTAAAGTATGCATAGTTTAAATCTTAGGCTGAAGCAGAGGATTTCTAAGCTTGTTTTTACTGCTGCTTTGATACTATTGTTACTACATCTTTATACTAAGTTGTTAATTAAAAAGAGTTAAGCATTTAAGTTTTTGCAAAAAGAAAATTTTTTACAGCTGTTTTACAGAAATAGATTACACATTCCATTTAAATCTACGAACTCTAAAGAAGTTGTTTTTTAACATAAATTTTGAGAATGCTGATTAGAAGTACATATATATTTTTCATTACTTAACTCTAATAAAACATAATCCTTTAAACACTTTGTGAAAACTTTCAAAAAAGTTTGGCAGGTTAGTTTAACTTATATATAAATAGGATGACAATTCAATATTATTAATTTAAAAATTTAACAAAACAAGTGGTAATTTATTTTTTTAGAGCAGACATATTTTTTTTTTCAGGAGTATAAATCTAAAATAAATTAATCGCATAATAAATGTAAAATTTATCAAAGTTTGTTGCTTTATTAAATATTATTTACTATCAGTTTACTTTACCTTTAACGTCTTCATTCAACCTTTAAAGTCTTTATTCATAAAAAATAAATATTTGTATATGAATATATAAACTTGTTCATTACCTTTATACATTTTGTGATTGGTTGATACATTCCTAAATTGACTGTTATCAATATTACTTACAACAGTTGATCTAGGGATGTATCAACCATATCATTAATGTATAAAGAAACACACTAACCACAACTTTCTTCACAAAGTACAATATAAACAGGCAGACAAATTTGTAACAGTTTATATGTTGCATCAAAACATTATTTAAAAACATGCCAAATTCAAGAGAAAAAAAAATAAATAAAAAACAAGAAGCATTATCAGGTCATAATACTTACTAAATTTGTCTTTTAAAGTTGTAACAAAGGTTGTGATATCATTCCTGTTTTCAACTTTGTTAGATGAAGCAGCAATGTTTGAAAGATCTCTTAGAGTGATAATTTTACCTGTGGATTTAATCAACTCTTTTTGTAACAGTTTTTTTGTTTGGTTTTAAATGCATTAACTCTTTAGCTTTTCGATAGCATAATCTGGAAGTTTTCTTTGATTTGTCTTTTGGTTTTAGAGAATCTGTATTTATAACTAAGATTAATAAAGAAGAAAATTCAGTCCACTTCAAAACAATCTGTACAATATTAATTGGTTTATAATGTATGTATGTATATATATTTATTGGTATATATATATATATATATATGTATACATATATATACATGTGTATATATATATATATATATATATATATAAACTACGTTAGTGTATTCTACAAATAGAGTGCTTAATGTACTAAAAAAACAGAGCAATAATAAATTAGTAAAAACACTTATCAAATTTTTACTGGTCTTCAACAACTTGTTTCGCCATCAGCAGGCTCATCAGATATATATATATATATATATATATATATATATATATATATATATATATATATATATATTATTCAACAACATTTTATTACTGATTAAACATGATGGTAAACCAGTGGTACTTGGTATAAGTGTATACATTTCTGTTTATTTGGATTTAAAATTGCGATTTTCATCTTGAAGATTTCTGTTTTTTTTTTTGTACCCATGGCAAAGTTTAATGTAGTAGATTAACTTCTAAGATACAGATCCTCCACACAAATTAAATCTTACCATCTCAAATCTAATGGTAACAGAATCTAATGGTAATAGCATCTTATACAGTATGGCTGTTGCAAACTCTTTCAACAACTCTTATAAAACAATACAATGCCCACCTAAAAGTAAAATGATTTTTTCTTATAGTATCTTGTCTGGCTATTTAAAAAATTCTAATTCTTTTTTCTTAATCTAGTGATTGAATATGGTGTCTAATTTAATAAAAAAAATTCTAGAAAATAATAAAAGTTTAGATCCCACACACCTTCTTGAACTTAATTATTATGTTACTTCTAAACCTCTTTGTACCATATAATAGTTCGTCTAATAAAGACTTATTTCCAGATGTCTTTAAGATACTCAAAGTCATTCCTATACATAAAAAGGGTTCTATAATGGACCACACAAATTATCAATCAATTTCTCTTCTATCTAACATTAGCAAAGTATTTGAAAAAGCCAAGCACAACAGATGCTATAGCTTTTTTTGAAAAAAATCAAAGTCTCCACAAATATAAGTATGGATTTTATAGCAGACACTTAACAACTCATGTACTTGTTAAAATAACTGTAACTATTAAAAAAGCTCTTGACAATAAACTTTTTACATGTGGATTGTTACTTGACTTGGAGAAAGCCTTTGATTCTGTTGATCACTCTAATCTCCTAAGTAAATTAGAACACTATGGTGTTCGAGGAATTGCTTTCCAATTGTTTTCATCATACTTTCTTAAAATTTTGCAATTTGTCTTCATTAATGATGTCAAAACTTTGCCGATAAAATGCTCCATAGGTATACCCTAAAGTTCTGAATTAGGACCACTGCTATTCCTCATTTTTATAAATGATCTTAATATCTAAAATTTTAAAGGCTTATTATTTTGTTGACATCATCAACTTACTCATAACAAACCAACCATTAAAAAAATTAGCAAATATATTAATCATTAATCCAATCTAGTTACATGCTGTACTTTAACAAACTAAATTTTAATACCAACAACACTGAACTCATATATATTTATATATATATATTTATATATATATATATATATATATATATAAATATATATATATATATATATATATATATATATATATATATATATATATATATATATATATACATATATGTGCATTTGTATATGTATGTTTGTATATGTGTATGTGTGTTTGTGTGTAACTTATATTAAAAACTAATAAGAAATTATTTAAATACAAAACAAAAACTTTTTACTTCAGATACTTTATGATTATGTGTATTATTAATTGTATGTAACACTAAAAATTGACCATCTTCGGAAGCTTTAAAATTCAGGTAGAATGGACAGTCTTTTTTAAAAGTTCTATAATTATTAGCACAATCAAAATTCAACAAAAGACTTTTTTATTCGGTTTGTTATTGGATTATAAGTTATAATCCAATAACAATTATAATATAATATAAATCAAAGTAAATTTCTATACTTTGCTAAAACAATAAACACAATAACTTACGAAGTTTTACGCTTTCCTTTGCCACAATATTTAAATTTTTGACCACCATGAATGCAACAATACTTTATAAAATAATATTTAATATCAGCTGCCATTAAAGCAGCTTTCTTACCCACAACTTTATAAAAAAAATATCTTCGTACTTCCTAATAGCTTCTTTTAAAACTGCAAATGATGCAAAAGAATCAGAGCATGAAAAAGCCATAATTTCGCTAGAAACACAATAAAGTAAGTTATGAAAACAGCTGTACGAAAAATACTTCGAAAAATGTGGTAAAAAAAGATAAAAAATATAAACAAGATTAAATTTTTAACACGTGACATTCATGCCAATAAAACGGACTTTCGGTATGCAAATTTTTATTTTTTGGCTACCGACTTTCGGTAGGCTATCCACGGCGTTATATAATTGTTTTAAAAATGTGTATAAATATGTATATAACCCTTATATACCTTATAATAAGGTATTACACAATAATAATACCTTATAATAAGGTATTACACAATTTAAATATGTGTTTAAATATGTTTATAAGGTATTACACAATCTCTATTACACAATTTAAAACCCGTCTTCATGCTTTTTTTTGGAGAGATACTGTTTGTAAAATGTTGGAATTATTGTGGGTCATTATTATTATTGCTTTTGTATTCTTATATGTGATATAAAATTTATATCACATATAAGAATACAAAGGCAATAATAATAATGACCCACAATAATTCCAACATTTTACAAACAGTAAACACATATACATACACACATATAGAATAATGTTATAATATTTATAATAAATATTATAACATTATTCTATATGTGTGTATGTATATGTGTATGTATGTATATGCGCGTGTATATGTGTGTACATATGTATGTAGGTATGTGTCTATTTGTATATATGTATGTGAGTGCGTGAGTATGTGTGTATGTATGTGTGTATGCATGTATATATATATATGTGTATGTGTGTGTGTGTGTATATATATATATATATATATATATATATATATATATATATATATATATATATATATATATATATATATATGTGTGTGTGTGTGTGTATACGTATATGTGTATATGTGTGTATATATGAATATGTATGTATGTATGTATGTGTGTATATGTGTGTATGTATATATATATATATATATATATATATATATATATATATATATATATATATATATATATATATATATATATATATTTTTTTTTTATATATATATATAAATAAATGTGTGAGTGTATGTGTGTATATGTGTTTATGTATATATGTTTATGTGTATATATTTATATATGTATGTATGTGTGAGTGTGTGCGTATACATATATATTTATATGTTATACATTTTTTGTAACATTGACTTTTATTATTATTATTACTATTATTATTGTTAAACTTTGATAAATACTAGTGTTGTTCTTTATTATTATTGTTTTATATCATATAAATATATTCCTAATAATTACTACTATCATTCATATTTTATTATTATTAATATCGATTTAATTTGTATTTACTTTATATTATTATAATATCAGATATTACTAATATTATTTTTATATTATTACTAATATTAATATTAACCTGTTATTATTACTGAAATTATTTTAATTTATAGTTATTATTTATATTATTGATGTTGGTATTATTTTTGTGGTTAACATCGTTATATAACTTTTACAGTTATTATTATTTCTTCTTTTTCTTAAATTATCACCTTTTATCTGACTTTACTTTTCTTTTTATTATCACTATTTATTATAATTAAATTTGATAGGTGTTTACTTGAGGTTAGTATCATTACTATTTGTAAATATCCTTGATGTAAGATCTTTTATTCAGAATAAATTTGATTTGATTTGATTTGATTTAAGGTATATATTTAACCTTATACACATATTTAAACACATTTATTGTATTTAAAGTTGGTACATATGTTTATATTATGTTGTTTCCATGTATTCAAAGTGCTGTGACTTGGTAAACATGATTTTACTATAAATATTTCGGAATCATGATGTTCCAGCATAAATTATTTTGTAAAAGCTAACATGAAATAATGATATTTTACAACTACTACTCTGGTAAATTACAACAGCTTTTCTCTATAAGGTGCATTGATTTTAAATTTTTGTATGTAATCTTTTTTTTATTTATTTACTTATTCGTTACATTTTTCATTTTAGATTTATCAGATGATGTATTAATGAAGTATATAGAAGAACAAAATTTTGTAAAGTTTTGTGAATTTTTTAAAAAAATGTTAACTAATAATTTTTTTTGAAGAAATAATTTTTAAGTTTGCAACAAAGGGTTTACAACGTTTTTTTTTTAGTTTTTCTTTGTTAGCAGTATGTTTATTATTAGAATGTTTTATTATTAATGTTTATTATTGTTTATTAGGGTGGCCCTAAAAACAATTTTTTTGAAAAAAATCTGCTCCCACCCTTTAAATGTGTTCTATATAATACAAAAACACTAGGTTTAAAATTTTGTTGAATAAAAAATATTTTTAGAGGTCCCCCAAAACCCTTTAATATTTAACGGGTCCCTAATATTTAAAAAAAAAAAGTTTCTCGAAAATAGGTCAACCTGGTACTCAAATGAAGCGAAATTATATAAAAATTTTAAAAATAACATTCATTTTGAAATAATAAAGTTATTTAAGGTTTTACTACGTAAAAATCTTGTTTTTTAGCAAAAAATGAAATAAGTGAATTTTTCATGATAATAAGTTTGATAATATTTGTAATATAATAATAATAATGATAATTTTCATGATAATAAGTGTGATAAATAAGTTTAAATTTCAAATTTATTTTTCAAAATGAATAATATTTTTGAAATTTTTATATAATTGCGCTTCATTTGAGTACCAGGTTGACCTATTTTTGAGAAACTTTTTTTTTGAAAATATTAGGGACCCGTTAAATATTAAAGGGTCTTGGGGGACCTCTATAAGTATGTTTTTTTCAAAAAAAATTTAAACCTAGTGTTTTCGTATTATATAGAACACATTTAAGGGGTGGGAGCAGATTTTTTTAAAAAAAGTTGTTTTAAGGACCACCCTATTGTTTATTATTGTTTATTATTAGCATGTTTATTATTAGCATGTTTTTAATAATTTTTTTTATTATTATTTGCTTAGCTAATTTTTTTTCGAACAACTCCTAGCTGATATATATATTTTTTTAAAGTCATAAGATTATTGTATAATTTATTTTAAATGACAGTCTGTTATACATAAAAATTATTTTTGTGTGCTATTTAAAGTAGAAAAAATATTACATAGGAAAGATCGCAATCTTCAGGATTCGTTTAAGAACCAATATGATTATGCCAACCAGCATCACCCTAGGGGGGATGCTTGTTGGCATAATCAATTGGTTCACAACCCTGAACGTGCTACATTGGTTAGAAATTATGTTACATTATCTCAGTATTAAAATTATAAACTTTCAGTTAGTCAATTTTTTTTCTTTACTCTTTTATGGCAAAAAACTGTTTCAGCAATATGCTGTTGATGCGTATGTTAAAATTGAAGGCCAGCGCCTTGGTTTCATCAGAAATAGCCAAAACAAACTGAGAAGCGAGCAGAATGATGTCTTACAAAAACATATAAACAACCTTGGAAATGATCATATTGTTAGACCAGGGCGTGTTGTAGTTTTGCCATCAACTTATGTAGGAAGTCCTAGAGCTTTAAAATAAAACTTTAAAGATGCTATGGCTACAATTAAAAATTATGGTAAACCAGATCTTTTTATTACTTTCACTTTCAACGCAAAATGGCGCGAGATAACTGAAAATTTATATCCAGGTCAGACAGCAAATGATAGACCTGACTTGGTTATTTGAGTATTTAAACTCAAATTAAATCACCTTCTCAATGACATTTTTAAACACGGTGTATTTGGGAAAGTTGTAACACATGTTCAGATTATTGAGTTTCAAAAGCGTGGTTTGCCACATGTTCATATTTTACTTCACTTTGCAAATTATGATAAGCTTGAAACAGCTCATGATATCAATAATTTAACATCTGCAAAAATTCCAGATCCGATTTTTAATCGAGACCTTTATGACGTCGATAAAACTTGCATGACTCACGGTCCACGTGGCATACTGAATCCAAATTCTCCCTGCATAAAAGATAGGGTGTGCAGCAAAAACTATCCTAAAGAAATTAATGCTAGTAGCAGTTCATAATGGTTATTCACGCTATAGACGTCGTGATAATGGTTTGGTTATCAATATTAAAGGTAACAATGTAGATAACCGCTGGGTGGTACCTTACAATCCATGGTTATCAAAAAAATATCAAGCTCACATTAATGTTGAAGCTTGCATGTCTGTTAAGGCTGTTAAATATTTGTACAAATATATATACAAGGGTCATGACTGTGCCAATATTTTAATAAATGAACAAATTATTCATGATGAAGTAAACACTTTTTTAGATTGTCGTTATGTCAGTGGACCTAATGCATTGTGGCGAGTTTTCGAGTATCCAATAAGTCATACGTCACACACTATTATACACCTTAAAGTTTATCTACCTCAAAATCAATTAGTGTAGTTTAGAGAAGGAGCAAAACAAATGGCTTTAGATTGTGCAGCTCAACGTGATGCGAACCTATTGGCATGGTTTAAGTTAAATACTGAAAATGAAAGAGCACATTGCTATTTGTATGTAGACATTCCTTATCACTTTATATTTGATGATAAACATTGTAAATGGAAGGTTAGACAAAGCGGTGGTAAAAAAGGTGATAGTAAAAATGTATAAAGTTAATCCAACTAGAGAATTGTTTTTTCTTAGACTGTTGCTTATGCAAGCAAAAGGTGCAACATCTTGGGAGGATATGCTTACTGTTAATGGTATTGTCCTTGAAACTTTCGTGAAGCATGTGTTTTGAAAGGTATGTTGCAAGTTGACACTGAATGGCAGAATACTCTTTTCTGAGGCTGTACTAACGCGTCCGCCAAAGCAAATTAGACAGTTGTTTTCAATTATTTTGACCTTTTGTGAACCTGACAATCCTTTGCATCTCTGGAATACATACAAAGCTTTTATGATGGAAGATTTCATTCACCGCTCAGTCCCACTTCTAATAGCTGAACAAGCTACTCCTCATCAAATTGAAAAGATTATAAATCAAAGTGGTAAAACGCTAGCTGATTACAATCTGCCTGTTATTAATGAGTTTATGCGCCTAAATCTAGAAAATTTTGATGAAAATGTTCAACAATCTATTGACAAAGCCAACTGAATGAGACTGTCGCTTAATGTCAATCAATTTAATGTATGAAATGCTATCCTTGCTGCACTGAATGAGCAACCATGTGTAGAAAACCAACATTCTAAATTGTTTTTCATGGATGGACCAGCTCATAGTGGAAAAACCTTTACTTATAATTATTTGATTTTTTAAGAAAAATTAGTTTGTTTTTGCTTGATGAAACATCCATGATACCTAAACATGCCTTAAATTCAATTGATAATTTGTTAAAAGATATTTGCAACAACAACTTTACGTTCGGAGGAAAAGTCATTCTTTTTGGTGGTGACTTTAGGCAAATTCTGCCTGTTGCGAAAAGAGGACAACCAGCTGAAATAGTAGAATTTTAAATAAAATGTTCTTTGCATTGGCAATGGGTGCAGAAGTTTACATTTACTAATAATATGAAAGTGCAAGATGGGGAAGGTGAATTTTCCCAATGGCTGCTAAAATTTGGGAATGGAACAATACCTGTCAAAGAGGAGGATCCTTTTAAAGGATGCATTGAAATCCCAAATCAGTGCATTATTAGAGAAAATGAATCGATTGTTGAAAAGATTTTTTGGAGATGCTGATCAGATGATGCTGATGTCCTTAATGAAAGAAATAACTTTCCTGTTGAGTTTTTGAACAGCTTAACTCCTTCAGGTATGTCAGCTCATTGTTTGAAATTGAAAATTGGTTGTTTAATTATGCTACTTAGAAATTTAGATCTCAAAGCTGGCTTATGCAATGGTACTCGAATGAAAGTTTGTGCTCTCCGAAATAATTATATTGATGCAGAGGTTTTGACAGGTTTTTCTAGTGGTAAACGGGTTTTTGTCCCTTGAATTCAGTTGGCTCCATCAGATTCCAATTTACCTTTTTTTCTAAAAGATCGTCAGTTTCCTGTCAGATTGGCTTATTTGATGACAATTATTAAAAGTCAAGGTCAAATATTTGATAGAGTTGGTTGGGGTATATCTCAAAAAACCGTGTTTCTCTCATGGTCAACAATATGTTGCATGTTCAAGAACTAGAGCATTTAATAGTTTGTTTTTCAAAATTGATAAACATCTCATTTAAGGTATGGCAGGTGGAAAGTGTTACACAAATAATGTTATATATTCTAATGTTCTTAATTTATATTCTTTAGATTTTCAATTTGAAAACTTACTGTTTGTAGGTTGTGAGCACATTTTGCATGTATAACTTTATTTATTATTTTAATTTTGTTTTCATAGTTTTTGATAAATATATCTGTCATTTAATATTGTTATAAAATGTGTTTATATGTGTTATATAAAACCATATTTGTTTATAGTTGTATATATGTTAAAATTATGTTGTTTCCAGGGGCGGATGCAGGATTTTTTGTGGGTGTTGCCTGTTTTTTTTCGAATTGCCAAAATATAGTCGGCGATATTTTTTTGTAAACCCCTCCCATGGGCTTGCGAGGTACTTTATTATTACTTACTTGGCATTGTTCTCAATTACCCATATAAAACAAAACTAATAAAAATATTGCCTTGGCTATTCTGTTCATAAATTAGACATTTTTTACTTGTCTAACCTATTTAACGAAGTGCACCAACGAGAAGGTAAGCCATAGGACTTTGCACTCCATCTGTAAACTGTCATGTGGCCTAAGGTTAGCCCTCCATTTCTGGATTCTTTCCTTTTCTTGATAGGCAGTTAGTGTAAAGTATTTGTATTGTTGCCTTAGGTTAGCCCTCCATTTCTGGATTCTTACCTTTTCTTGAGCAGTTAATGTAAAGTATTAATATAGTTCCCTTAGGTTAGCCATCCATTTCTGGATTCTTTCCTTTTCTTGATAGGCAGTTTATGTAAAGTATTAATATTGTTGCCTTAGGTTAGTCCTCCATTTCTGGATTCTTTCCTTTTCTTGATAGACAATTAGGCCAAATTTTTTTATAGGGTTTTATTTTTAATTTTTTATGTTACTTTTCTAATTTTCACTAAACATAAGGTAAAATTAAACATAAAATAAAATACACGAATATAGTCAATAAACAAAAAAGAAATTAATAAATTAATATTAGGTAAAAACCAATTCTAAGCGTCGTTCCCCTAAAACAGAAAAAATATTTAAAACTCTTTCTACATCAGGAATTATTTCTTGATGAATAGACATCAGAGCTAAAGAATTAAATCTTGACTCTGTCATGCGGCTTCGCATATAAGTTTTCAGTCTGCGTATAACAGAAATGCTCCTCTCGCATTCACATGTAGTAATTGGAATTGTTCCCATTATTAAAAAACCTTCCCTAATGTTTGGGAAACCCCTCATATCAATGGACTTTAAAGTCTCTGAAATAGTGGATGGGATCACAGATTGATTGTTCTAAAATGTTTCCCACAAATTTAATTCAGCATGAATTGATGTAGGATGAGGCATATCCGATATATAAAAATGCAAAAATTCCATAAAATCTGATTTCCAAAAACATTTTTCTTAATTTTTTTTTACAACAGTTGCAGGAATACCAGATAAACCTTTGTAACAATCATCTCACCTTCATCAAATCCATCTTCTAATTCATTAATTAAATGATCTAGAAGAGGAGATGTGATGGAATATTTGAAATAATCTGAAACTGTGTCAGAGGGACAATTATCTCTATAAACTTGTCTGCCACAGAGCCTTGGTTTAACTTCTGAAACATCAAGAGTCTTAGCTAGGTCAAGAGCAATTAAGTACCATTCGTTATGATAGACATCAATATTTTTTTTTAAATCTAAAATTTGAGTTTTTAAACAATTTATTTCATTACACTGTTGTGATATATCAAATGCTTTAGTTTGGAGAACAACAGTGATGGCGTAGAAATAGTCCATTATTTGTTTTGTTAAAACTAAGCTCACAATAAAAGAAAAATTTGTCATAAAATTTAAAAAACATGAAGCTTTTGAAGAAGTATCAATATTATAATTCTTACCTTCATTGTATGCCATTTCTTCCATTGAATGAAAAACGCATATGTAGTTATCAAAAAAAACATCCAGACCTTTAAGTTTCTGAACCCATCTAGTTCGACATGTATCAATTAATTTTGCTTGACCAGGAAAAATGAATTTATTGAGACAGCTAGCACGTTTAGGTGATAAGTTAAAAAAATATGATATATCTTTGATTTGATCAAGAGCATTTCTAACACTCTGAACATTGCATGATTTACTAATAACTAAATTAAGTTTATGGCATGCACAGTGAACAAAAATAGCCTTTGAATTGATAAGTTTAATTCTAGATGAAATACCTTTTAATTTACCAGACATTGCCCCAGCACCATCATATCCTTGACCTCTACATTTTTGGATATCAAGACCAAGATCATCAATTGCAGAAATTATGTTTTGCGCAAGACTAAGACCAGTTGTACCAGATTTACATTCAATAAACCGTAGAAAGTCTTCGCAAATAACATTATCACAGTCAATGTATCTTATAACTAGAGATAGCTGTTCAACATTAGAACAATCAGAGGCTCCATCACACAAGATAGAAAAATAATCTGACTTTTTAATTTTCTTAATTAGAACTTCTTCGATTGTTTTTCCACAGCATTCAATAAGTTCGTTTTGTGCGGTTTTAGATATATAAGTTGCATTTTTAGGAGCAGAATGAATATGGTGCACAAGAACTTTATCACCTGCTTCAATACGAAAATTTAAAAGCTCTACAAAGTTACCTATACCAATGTTGTCTTTACATGTTTCTCCAATCTGTGGATGATACTTACTGTCATCACGATGACCTCGAAAAGCAATATCGTTGCGGCCAAGAAAAATAATTGTCTTTATAATCGGAATTAATTTATTTCGATTACTTATAATAAGTTTTTTTCTTAGATTATTAATATCAACTTCAATCAGATTTTTTTTTGAATTAGATCTAGATTGCAGCATGTTCAGACAATGCATTGACATTTGATGAAGTCGACAATTATTATTGTGATCCATATAAGCACGAGTTGCATTACCCCATATTTTAAAAGGTTTTTGAATAAAGTTGATTATTGTGGTATTGCTACCCAACAGTGTACATGGAAGGCAGTATGCTCCATCTTCAATCTGTGAGTAAGCTAACCAGGAATATTCAAGTAGCCATTTATGTAAAAATAATCGGGTTTTTTTTTCACCAGAAACAGGAAAAACAAATGACAAGTTAGGAATAAATATTTTATTAACTAGATCTAATAAAATTGAATCATCTTTGTCAGCAGATAGATGTCTACCGCGCTCATAGTAAGTAGAAACATCATAAAAAGGAAGGCTTGAAGGCTGATCTGATGTACAAGGAATACAATTAACTAAGATTGAATTAGGAGTAATATCAATATTTACATCTACAATTTTAGTTTCATTATCTATGCAAAACTTTATGTGAGATTGAACTAATGATTTTTTATTAGAAAATGGATTTTTAGGAGGTTGACAAGATAAATTAAGAACCTTAGTGGTAACAGAAGAATGCGATAGAACACTTGACAAAACTGAACACGATCCTCTTTTTAAATCACTTTTGACAAATTTCTTTAAGCATAGAACTTCTCTTTTCACAATAGGGACAAAATGATTTGGTGACCACATATCTTTATCCTTGGAAATAGAGCGACAATCAGTGTTACACCATAAAATACTCAGAATTTCTTTATTTGTTTTATGATCACCACGTGGGTATATACTCACATTAAATAACTTTTTATATTTTTCAAGTCCAAATTCAGGATAAACAGAACGAATTTGCTTATTTAACTGTAGATAATGCAATTAAACAAAGAAAAAAAGCAAATTTATTGTTTCTGCAATTGTTATAGGCTTCTTTTTTTACTAGTTCAGAAATATTTATATCATTTAATTCTGTAAAAGAATCAGAAGACTCAAATGAAACACATGCCATGAAAACACTAGAGAGTGAAGAAAAACTTTTAGATTCCACTTGGTTTAAGATTATTGGGTATCTTGAATAAAAGGTTGCTTTCTCAAACAACTCAACAGAAGTTAATAGTCGAAGAATTTCATGTGTTTTATCTGATGAATTTATTAATAAAGCAGCAGAGCTGTAAAGACAGTTACCATTTTCCATTGACCTGTAAAGTCATATCATATATAAACTAAATATAACTAAAAAAAACATATTTAACTAAAGGTTATTTGTTAAGAATTATTGTTTTATAAACAAAATAAAACATAAAAAACGCGTTTAAACTCATACTTTAAAACAATATAGTCTTCATTTTCTTTTTGCATGGGAATAAAAGCTTCCGGTTCAGAATTTCTTAAAGAAAGAAGATCTTTGTTTACAACAGGAAACTTTGAATTTAAATCTTTAAGATTATTACGAAGCTTTACTTTGTAAGTCGTAATATTAGGCAAATGCTTGGCTTTAATGGCATTGGATAGCAACAAATCCATAATTGCAAACAAAAATAAAATTTGTATTAAAAATTACTTTAAACTAATTTTTTGATAAAACTTTAATTAATTCGAATGCTTATAGCTTTATTTTAAAGCTTTAATTATTCGAATAAAGTTTATACGAATAATTAAGGCGTTATTGGAATAATTAAGGATTCATTTCTATTTATAAACGGAACCGAGAGAATCCTTTTGATCAAACGTTCCTGTAACTTTTTTTTGTTGTCTACCGGAAATTCGGGTCAAATGAATCCTGAAACAATAGGGATTTTTTTGGCCTTAATTACGGCAACTAAAATAAATACATTGCAATAACGATTGATTAAAAGGGTTCTTTCGGTTCCATTTACTTTAAAAAAAGAATCCTGATTAATAGCGGTGTTTTGAAACATCACGGAGGAGAGAGAGAGTCTTTGAAACATTGTTAAAGCCGTGTATGTTTTTCTATAAAGGCAATATTTATTTTTTTAAAGAACTCATATATACATATTAGTATACTATAAATTTAAGTTTAGTATTTTTTATATTATGAATCGGAATCTTTTATAACTTCTTTGAATATTATGGGTGAATCCTGGGCAACACAGGATACCCCCTAGATCCGCCCCTGGTTTCCATGTTTTCAAAGTGGTTTGACTTGGCATTATGTTGAGCAAGATTGATAACCTTGCTAACCAAGCGGTGTACTTATAGCAGAGGTGTGACTTGGCAGTATTTAGTGCCAGGCGGTGTTACTGCTTTAGAGCTAGGTTGTGTTGACTATCCTTTTTTAATTATTCTGGAAACACATAATGTTTGTTAATGTTTAGCGTAATGTGTATGAGAGAGTATGCAACCTTGATCTCTAAATCTAGGGCGTTTTAATGTCCTATATTTGAAGTAATTGAATAACTAATATTGAATATAAAAGCAAATATACTTTTAAGTATTTATAAGTTTTGTAAAAAGATAAATATAGTTAACTTAAAATTGGTTTTCTAATTTTGTCTTTCATGTTTTAATTTGGTTTGTTATTTTCGCTGGATTTTAGGGTCAAGGGTGTAAATATTCTGTTGTTATGTGTTATTGTTGTGATGTTTTGTGTTAATAGACTGCTTGGCTTACCTTCACGTTGGTGTCTGTTATTAAAAAAAATTCATTATTGGAACTTACTGCTTTTATTTATTTACTAAAAGCCAAGACAACGTTTTTTTTTAGTATTTTTAATCCTTTTGTACTTCGAAACAGATTTTAAAGTTACATTTTAATAAATGTTTATGTTAACTGCCATATCAACATAGGTTTCTATAAATAGGTAAATCGATTTTGAGTTTTTATATGGTGTTTTTTTTTTTTTTTGTTTTTTTATTATTATTTTTTTTTTATATATATATATTTTTTTGTAACTATGGTATGATAACTCCATTTTTTTTTTTTTAAGATTTACGATTGACGCATTTACACGATTTATAAAAAAAAACCTGATTTTCTTTTATAGTAAATTTTTGTCAGTTAAAATGATATAAATATATGCAATTCGTTCAATTTTTTTTTAAATTTCTCATATAATTTGTTGTACGTAACTAGGGATTGCAATTCCGGGCTTGAATTACGATCCCGGGATTTCAGGATTGAAGTAAATAAAATTTTATATAATGTGAGATATTTGCTAAAAAACAGAACTTAATACTGCATATATGAATATACTTTTTGATGTTATCAATTTTTTATTTAATTTCATTATGCCTTAATGACTTAAATTAATTTTCTATGGCGCCTTAAATTGTTTTAATTGTGTAACAGGCAGCAGGTGTATATAAAGACCTGTGTATATAAAAACCTTTTCGTTGTGCACGAAGCAGCTTTCTTCTTTGTTTTATTGGGTCAAGCGACTTCTTTTTCATCATCTTTATTCTTTCTGCAAAGCAGCATTATATTAAAATTGATTTCTTCAGTTATTCCAAAGTCATTGCAAAAAAATGATGCCTCAAGCATTAGTAAACATTATTATTAACATATATTGCGGTAAACATTATTGCGGTAAACAACAAAAGCATGAAAAGGTTATCATTTCAAAACGTTCAAGCGACTTAATAAACTAAAGCAATCACTTAACCACAAATTCGCTCAACAATTTTACAATTTATCTTTTTAACGCAAGAAGTCTTGCCAACAAACTTAACGATTGTTTTTTATACAATAGTCAAACAAACCTGCCTTAATTTGTGTTTGTGAAACTTTTTTCAATGATAAACTCCCGAACTCCATGGTCTATTCAAAAATTTGTTCCATTTATCGTAAGGATAAAGCATAAACAGGATAAACCTGCTAAGCAGCATTATATAACTCGTTATAATTCAGTATAGTTACCAACTTTGAACATTTTGTTTTACAAAATAATTTCATTAGTTCAATCCTGCTATAATCCCGAAAATCCCGGGATTTGGTGTTTAGAATCCCGGGATTTTCGGGACCCAAAAACGTCCGGGATCCCGGGATACGGGATCCCGGGATTGCAATCCCTATACGTAACTTAAGGGATGTTTTTAAACGGGTGTTTGCAACTAAAAAAAAAAATAACTCTATTAATAAAAATAACTCTATTTTTCTGGCCACCATTAAGGCAAAAATGAGGAAGGGAGGTCCTTTGTTGGTGTTAAAATATTTAAGAGAATTAAATTCCTAGTAAAAAAAAAAATTTTTAGTAAATGTTAGCAAATTACCGTTTACTAAAAACTATTGAAACAAAGAGGCCATACAAATAATATAAAAATGGTCTGTGTTAAACAGACTTAACAAGACCTGGATGCGGTCAGCTTGGTTTACAAACATGAAATTATGTCACGTTAAAAACTATGAACCTAACGTAACCTTTAAAAGCCAATTTAAAACATTTTTGGTTGCTAAATGTGATAGTACATTGTAAGAATAAATGTGATAGTATAGTAAAAAAAACTATTTTAAGATTTTTTGGCTCACATAAAATGGATTTGAGACTTAATTGATTGCGGTTAAACCTCAATAAATAACGGATAGAAGGCTATATGACCCATGCAAAATATGCAACATAAATATCAAATTTGTATTTTACTCATTCATAAAAAATTGAGATCAAATAAATGTGCTCTTATGTCCAGATATGTTAACTTCACATATTAATAAATACATATAATTAAACTAAAACTTTTTTTGTGGAAAACAGTCACTATAAATTAAGTAACAGACCGATCACAACCCGTATTACGGGTTGCTTTCTGCTAGTTACATTAAATACTTCATTTTTTGCAATAAAATACAATCTTGAGAAAATGTAAGGTTTTCGCAGATTTTAAGTTTATCTCAAGAAAATAAATACTGTAGAAATAAAGTCATTCTATAGCAAATGTTAAGGCAAAATAATTAATTAATATTTTTTTCTTAAAAGTGTTTTGTTTTTGAGAAGATCCAAAGTTAATAAAACAATTCTTATTGTGTTATAAAACTCCAATCACCTACCTTGGCTACGCGCCAGAAAATAAGGATTTAGTAGTTTATAAGTATTAATAACTTTTATTTTTAACGGTTCCATATATAAAATAATCTTTTTTTTTTTTGTAACTTATTTCGTCACTATATAAACATTTTACATACAAATAACTTTAATACATTTATAAATACAAATATATTAATATGTTTATTTATAAATTAGATAAAAATTAAGATAATGGGAGGAGCAAGTAGAAGATTGCAGTCTTATCATCAAACCCCTTTCATTTGGAATTTTGTAATAAGTTACAATAAGTTTAAGTACAAGGTGGGCAAAACGACGGCTAAACAACGTCAGATAAACATAAAGTTGGCGTTGGATTGACATCGAGTGGCCTCTGGTTTATATACTTTCCTCATTTTCAGTTAAGTACTTCTTTCTTTGCGATGAAAAAAGTTAGGAACACTTTTTGAGAATTCTGGCTCTTCCGAACTAGCAGGTGAAGTACATATCTCTCTTACTTTAGAGGCTAACATTGGATATCGTTTTCGTACCAAAATTCATCGAATTTCCAAGCTTTTGCTTTTATAGTGTAATTAAAAAAAGATAACTCTTCTTTTATATTTTGCTTTAAGTGTTTTTTTTCGCACAGATTAAATCCACACAATGTTGCAAGCTTAGCAAACCCATTTTTGCGTTTAACAAGAACTTCAGGTGAAACATGAAATTGTAAATCAATACTTGAATCAATCACATCTAAAAATGAAAACAAGTATTTATATATTGTCAAAATCTAATCTATTTTTTAACAACGCTGAAAATGTAAAAAAAGTAAAATTTATGTATAAATTTAAAAACAAATAATGTTTTTTAACAAACATAAATTTTAGGTTTATAACTAACCACTTCTCGAATAATTTTGTTCATTTTGAAAAACAAATGCATGTATGCGTTGATCTTTAAGGTTATTGTCGGAGTGCTGACTTTGAAAAATATTTCATAAGTTTGCTTTCTGCTTCTTGATATTCTTTTTTTGTAAGATACTTGTCTGTTGTTGGATCAAAGAAACACGCAAGCAAACTTTGCAGATTTTATTTCGTAGACATCTTTTCAACAAAGTATACCTTCATGAATTTGAGAAGACTAGCTCCTAACATGTTCTCTCTTTTCACCGTAGGAGATGGTTGTAAAAGAAAACATTCAGCTTAAAATTTATTTTTAAGAAAGTTCATTAACGTATTTTGGAGAAGTCTTGCCGAAGAAAGTGTTGGAAAATATTTAGTAGAGAGAAGTTGCTTCTAAAAATGGAGCAAGATTATTATGTAAAATGTCTTGGAACTTCCAGTCGTCTGATAACAAAGTTAGTTTCTTGAGTTTATTAATCTATTTTTCTGTTAACTCATCGATAGTGCCAGGATCTATGGTAATAGATTTTTATTATCTTACTAATCATCAAAAACGTTGAGTTCCAACGTACATGAAATCTGACGATAAATTTTTTAATTCCAGTCCCTGCTTTTTAATCTCACTAAAAACAAATGATTGTAAAACAGAAGTTCGTTTAACAAGAGCTATCGCTTTTCTTAACTTGAATAATATGCTGGATGAAAAAATAAATAACTGATCAACAGTTTCATCTGTTGCCTCCTCCTCCTCCTCGCTACATTCTTCATCATCTGAGCTAACGTCTACTTTGCCATAAGTGCATGGGATTTTTTCTTGATCGTCAGATGAAATATTTCCATTTGATTCAATATCGCTTTCATTATAATTATTGTAATATATAAGATCTTCATCTACATCTGCTGTGCTATCTAATAATTTATGTGATAGTTTAGTCCATAATTTGGTTCCATGGTTCAAAAAATGATTTAAATTATGACAAATGCATGAAAGTCGTAAAGCAATAGATCCCATCGCCTTTTTAATGTCTTCAGCGTTGTCAGTTGTAATTGAAATAATTTTAGATTCAATTTCAAGTTTATTAATTTCTTTTTGTACAAATGCAGTAAGTCTATTACTTTATTGCCTTCCGTAATACGATATATAAGTTTTGCTATCGTATAAGATATATACGATAGCAAACTACTTTTGATTTATATTTAAACTTTTTTGTTCGATAATGCGCTGTTATGCAAAGCCAATACAATCCAACTCAATTTTTCCGCATATCTGTAGCTAGTGCTATGCAGGTAACTGATTTAAGCTTAGCATTAAGATCATTCTTGTATTGATAGCACCGCTTTCTCAATCAGTTGTCTTTCAATGAGGTGGCTTGTAATGCGGAGCAAAAGTGTTTAAAAATTGCATAGCAGATTTATGAAATTCATTGAAAGGGCGGTTATCTTGAATAATGCAATTTATCATTGCTTCATCTATTTCATCTCTGTTCTTGGTTCCGAGGAATTGATCTTGAGCAATTTTTTTTTCTTTTTAAGAATCGTAAAGATACTCCGGTTTTTTATGAACATGAAAAATATGTTTCCGTAGAATTGGCTCTGGCCCATTTATGTGGATACAAGCCTACCATTTTCTGGACACATCATACAAAAATACTTATTAGCATCGGAAACAAATGAAAACAGTGACTTAATGGGAAATGCCTTCATTTTACAGACTGGTTTTATAATTTGATCATCGCCGGTATCAGAGTTCGAACCTATAATATAAAAAAAGCTTTTTGGAATATATTTCACGAACTGACGGAATTTTAAGACCAATTTCAAACACATAACTGCACAAGAGTATTTTTACCGGTTATAATTCAATAATGAAATGAAAATAGAAAAAAAATATATATATACAACATATTTTCACTAGAATAATAAATTTTAATATATATAAATGGAAATAGGCAAAATATTAAAGTTTACTACGAAAAAGTATGAAAAAGTCGCAACTATCTGATTTCTGATATTTAACAGTAGTTAGTAGAAGTGGAACTCCAATTTTTTGAGCTTTTTCAACAGTTTTGCTAACAAGAATTACTCAATGCTATTCTTTTTCTTTTTTTTAAATTTGGTTTCCTCTTTTATTATTTTGTAACTAATAATGTAATATATTGCTAAAAAAAGACTCTCAATATCATGTTTTTACTTTAAGTTATTAAGAACATTGTTGTGTATTCCGCTGAGAAATTCTTGTATCTGTTCAGGATATTTTATTTTCATGCTTTTATTTGATGATATGTCAGAACATATTTTCTGTTCCTCAGAATGTTCAATTTCTTTCCAAAAAATATAGCTTAACACTTTAGATAAAGCCAAAATATTTTTTACGATTGCATTTAAAATTATGGAGCCCCTTATATTTGGTTGCCCTAAAGATATTAATTTTTCATTATAGAATTTTAAAATTTGAAATATAATAAATATTCTTGATTTAAAAGATGTTTTTTCCCTAAATATACTAAGTGTTTGTTTTTTTGTTATAAATCTCATTTTAGATCAACAGCAAAACGTAGCAATATATACTTCCTCTAGTTTATAATAAAATCTTATTTAGAGCGTGTGTAACTTCCTCATTCAGAGCGTGTGTAATATTTTGAGTTTTAACATTTCACTTCCAACCGCAGATTGTTGTGCGTTATTTACTGAATGAAAATATATAGACATTTTTTATTTTTTTTTAATGAAACTATTTTAACTTATACTATATTATCATTAACTTTTATATTTGTAGTATATAATATAACTAAATATAAAACTTAGTATATAAGCATAATAGCAATAACTACAAATATAAAAATAAGGTAGCAAAAATAAATGTACAGCATTTAATGTGAAAATTTTAACTACCTAATTCATGTTACATATTTTAGCTAATGTAACAGGATAAAGTGGAGAAATTTTGGTGTATAAAGCTATTTTATTGTTTATAGACGTTAATTTCCTTATTATCCTTTCTCTTTGGGACGCCACAGGCCGCTAATTGCTGCATATAAATTTTCGCAAAGTGTACTGATTCCTGTTATCACCACATAAAGTTGACTCAAAAGATACAAAGCAGCTTTAATTTCACCGCTTACATATTAGAAAACCTTTAAGTATGCTCATATTACCTTGGTGCTCATATTGCCCTATTTTACCCTAAGCTAAAAACGGAATTACCCATATATATATATATATATATATATATATATATATATATATATATATATATATATATATATATATATATACACATATATGAAATTAACAAACTGCAACACTTATTTAGAATAAATATAATATGTCGGCAATATATTTCAATAAAATAATAATATTTTTTAAACGAAATTAATCTCAAAACACAACATGTTTAATAAAGACTCTTCCCGCTTTGTTGGGACTATTCTTATTTGTGTAACCAATCTATTAAGATCACAAGAATTTTAATGTTATTATTTTTTTAAACGATGATAAATGTTATTTAAGATCTATCTAATTTAAACTAATAAGAATAGAAAAACTAAATCATCATCACTTACATAAAGAAAATTATTATCGTTTACAAATCATACACCGTTTTAAACATTCTATACTATAATTCCTATGGGAATCGAATATGGTTCACGTTTTAAATATACTTTTAACAAATATATATATATATATATATATATATATATATATATATATATATATATATATATATATATATATATATATATATATATACATATATATATATACATATATATATATATACATATATTAGTAGAAAATCACTAAACAAAAATTTTTTTCCATTTTACACTGTGTTTCATCAACAAAGATTCATTAGAAATCATTACTCTGTTCTTTTAAGAACATTGAGCACTCTATTGTGTAGAATACTTTTTAACGTTGTTTAAATATATATATATATATATATATATATATATATATATATATATATATATATATATATATATATATATATATATATATTATATATATATATATGTGTGTATATATATATATATATATATATATATATATATATATAAATATATATATATATATATATATATATATATATATATATATATATCTATATATATATATATATATATATATATATATATATATATATATATATATATATATATATATATATATATATATATATATATATATATATATATATATATATATATATATATATATATATATATATATATATATATATATATATATATATATATATTTATATATATATATATATATATATATATATCTTGCAATAACACACTTTTAAAAATTAACTAAACCAATTTAAATACTTTAATTATTTGAGTAAATAACTAAAATTAGTAAAAACCATAAATTAGTTTCATTTTTAAATTTATAATCAATAATAAATACAATTTATAACGTGTAAATAAATGATAAAGCAAATGAGCTTTCGTTTTATTTTTAAAAAATGCGCTAAACGAATGACAACAAAAATTAAGAAAATTTTCATAAGAATTATAAACGGAGTACTACAACTTTTAAAGAAAAATGTTTGTTAATTATAAGTTAAGTATAACACTTTACATATATTAAAACTAAAATAATAATTAAATAATTAAACAACTTGTTTGCTGTTTTACTTTATTTATCAAACAGATTGCGATATTTGTTTTTGTTCTCATTGTATATGGATGGTTGATACCTAAAATTTCAGTTTGTATTTTATCAACAGAATAATAAATTTCTAAAGCTTCGTTATATTTTCCCATTTCTTTCAAACAGAGTGCAATATTATTTTTTGTTCTCATTGTATATGGATGATTGATACCTAAAATTTCAGTTAGTATTTTATCAACAGAATAATAAATTTCTAAAGCTTCGTTATATTTTCCCATAGCGTTCAAACAGTTTGCGATATTATTTTTTGTTAACATTGTATCTGGATGGTTGATACCTAAAATTTCAGTTCGTATTTTATCAACAGAATAATAAATTTCTAAAGCTTCGTTATATTTTCCCATAGCGTACAAACAGCTTGCGATATTATTTTTTGTTGACATTGTATTTGGATGGTTGATACCTAAAATTTCAGTTTGTATTTTATCAACAGAATAATAAATTTCTAAAGCTTCGTTATATTTTCCCATAGCGTAAAAACAGTTTGCGATATTATTTTTTGTTGACATTGTATCTGGATGGTTGATACCTAAAATTTCAGTTTGTATTTTATCAACAGAATAATAAATTTCTAAAGCTTCGTTATATTTTCCCATATAGTACAAACAGTTTGCAATATTATTTTTTGTTGACATTGTATCTGGATGGTTGATACCTAAAATTTCAGTTTGTATTTTATCAACAGAATAATAAATTTCTAAAGCTTCGTTATATTTTCCCATATAGTACAAACAGTTTGCGATATTATTTTTTGTCGACATTGTATCTGGATGGTTGATACCTAAAATTTCAGTTCGTATTTTATCAACAGAATAATGAATTTCTAAAGCTTCGTTATATTTTCCCATAGCGTTCAAACAGCTTGCGATATTATTTTTTGTTAACATTGTATCTGGATGGTTGATACCTAAAATTTCAGTTTTTATTTTATCAACAGAATAATGAATTTCTAAAGCTTCGTTATATTTTCCCATAGCGTCCAAACAGTTTGCAATATTATTTTTTGTTCCCATTGTATCTGGATGGTTGATACCTAAAATTTCAGTTCGTATTTTATCAACAGAATAATGAATTTCTAAAGCTTCGTTATATTTTCCCATATAGTAGAAACAGATTGCGATATTATGTTTTGTTCCCATTGTATCTGGATGGTTGATACCTAAAATTTCAGTTCGTATTTTATCAACAGAATAATGAATTTCTAAAGCTACGTTATATTTTCCCATATAGTAGAAACAGATTGCGATATTATGTTTTGTTCTCATTGTATCTGGATGGTTGATACCTAAAATTTTAGTTTGTATTTTATCAACAGAATAATGAATTTCTAAAGCTTCGTTATATTTTCCCATAGCTTTCAAACAGGTTGCGATATTATCTTTTGTATCAAGCGTAAATTTATTATTTTCGCCATAAGTTTCTGTATTAAAACTTTGAATACTTATTAATATTTCGATTGCTTCTTCAAATAAACCTTTACATAATAATAATTTTTTAATAGATGTCGTCATATTATGGAATGTTTTTGAAATTTTTATTCCGTTAGTGCGAAACATACAGATAAAATGGAAAACTAAATAGTTTCCGTAATCCATGTGATCTTTTACTTCAATTAATTCAAATATAAATAAATTTTCAATTAAACTAAGATACGTATTTGTAGTCGAATTTCTATTTTGAAAACATCTACACGTCAGCTGTGTCAGTTCGTGCATTGAATATTTTTTATCATCAAAGTTTAGTAAAGAATAACTCATTAGTAACCCAACGGCTTCATCAATTACATATTCTTCGTTTATTTCCATTTGTTTTGAAATTTGGATTATAAACTGTTTACTTATGTTTTGATAGTCGCAATGAGATAAACAGTTTAATATTTTAAATGGAAAAGATTTACTTTTTTCTAATTTTATTAAAACTAAGTTAATTGCTTTTATTGCAGACTTTGGTTCTTCTTCGGTTGGAAAGTTATTGTCTAATATTTCTGGTTTCGATCTATATCGATCTACGTATTTTTCTATCGAAATTCTATGAATATTTATATATTTTATTGCCTGAGTAATAGCGAACGGATGATAACCAAGTTCTTTAATGAGGTTTCTTATATTTTCATCAGCGTTTTCTTTAATATTATTTTTTACATAAGCGAATGCTTCTTCTGAAGTAAAAACATCAACTAGAATTTTGTTTACGTTGTTTGACCACGCTCTCCATTGGGAGGTAACCAACGTAAATGAATTCGGTTTTCTTGAAATATACATGGTCAGGTTTTTAACACTTTCATCGTCGACATTGTCAAAAATATACAAAGTTTTTTCATTTTTATAATGGTCGTGAATTTTTTCAACAATCACTTCTATATTCAAATAATCACCTTTCGAGTCATAAACATCGAAACCTAATATTTGACATTGGTTTCTCATGGAGGTTCTTAACTTTCCAATTGCTGCGTCTATCCAAACAAAGTTTTTGTAGAAGTTACAATAAATTTCGCAATACTTTCTTGCAATTTGTGTCTTCCCAACACCGGACATTCCATATAATATTAAAGTTGACTTGTTTGCTTTTTGTAAAGTTGACTTGTTTACGTGTAAAAAACGTCGAATTTCACGAGGTAGTTTTTCGCGTGAAAATAAATTTTCTGAAAACGGTTGAACTTCTAAAAATGAACGCATGGTTAGTTTACAAAAACTTATTCTCTCAATTAAAATAAATTTAATATCATTTATTTTGATAAAGAGTTTTAATTTGTTACTAAAATGTTTCTATTTTTTTCAAACGCGACGCGTTAATATTAGCGTATTAAGTTCAGTTTTAAAAAGTTTTAATATAAAAAAATTATAAAACTATACTACTTCTACAAATATTTTTGAGTAAAGTCTCATGTTACAAAATTTTTATATACTAAGAGAACGCTTTTGTAAACAAATGTTAACATACTTTGTAAACTTAACAATTTGAAAAACATCAAGTAATTACTCTAGAAAATACAACCAAATGTTTTTTTTTAATTCAAATTTTACTAAATTTAAATTTTAACTGAGTTTGGGAGTTTATAATTCATAAAAAAAAACAGCATTTTTATAAAGCTTGTGCTCTACCAACCTGTAATGCAAATGTTTGGACTTCCATAAAATTTCTATTTTTATTTTATGTTTGCTTGTTTATTTAAGTACGAATTCTAAAATTTTGTACAAATTAGTTAATTAATAAATGTAATATCTATTTTTGAATTAAATTAAGGAAAACTAACCAAAGTAGTGGTATATTTAATTATCAGGTTGAAAGATTGCTTGCGCAGGTTTTGATAAATAATCTAAAAGCTATAGTCAATATTTCTATAAAACTGCAGCTTGAATACTCAAAAATGGTTTCTTGATTCACTCTCTGATCATTGTTTATAATCTTTTGGAAAATGAAGTACAGATAGCTGATGCATTACAATGATATCTATTAGTTTCTACTCTGAGGCTCTAAATAAGTACCTATGCAAATCTAAATTGAACTATACATCCAACATATCTAGTTAAATTTGTTTTAATGAACCTATTTCTTACAGTCATAAGTGATCACGTACCCAACAAGCATTTTCCGTTTTTTCAATGTTAAAATTAGGTCAATATTTTGAAGTCATTTTTTTTAAAGTTCTACATATTTTTCATGTCAAACCTCAGATGTTGATTAATTAACCTGATTTCAACCCAGGGCCGTGCACAGGATTCTTTTATTATACTGCTGGTATATAAGTATAATTAAGTAGTCCAGCTTTTGTGTCTTACAATGTTATTTTTCTTGTCTTATTTTTAACAAACTCTTTGATCACATCATCAAGTCAATATTTTGAACTAATTGAGACCTATTACTTAAAATAGCAAGATCATTGGTTCGTTCTTGCGAAAAAAGTTCTTGAAGAGCCTCAATTTATTGAATGAAAGATACGATGTGCAATCACTACATTTTTTGAAAAGTTCCCCGAGTTTTATCTCAGAAATATCGTTTAATAAGCCGAATGAGACAAGTGGTTTCTCTCCAAAGTTTTCCGAATGAATTTGTATCATAAGAAGCAATTCTTAAGTCAGTTCATTTTCAGTCTCGTCACATGAATATTTCTGCAAAAAAATGGGAGCAGGCACTCTTGATTTCTGATTCAAACAGTTTTTAATATTCCAACAACAAAAAAAAAAATTAGCAAAAATTTTTTGAATGGGTACGAGCAGTGAATCCACCAATCACAGAATCAAAAATGTGATATAAAACTAATCCTCGAAATGTTGCCTCCTCTCCTCATTCTGTTGATTCCGTAACATGTTTATCAATTCAATTAGCTCCCCAGCAAAACCTTTGCGCTTTACTTTTTGTAGAACATTTGAAGGAGCTCATTTATTTATTACCTCATAATCACTGGTGCTCGAGTAAATTGCTCGGGCCGGGGCACCAAGCAATTTGTAAACTTTGATAAAAAAAAATTGTCGTTAATTTTATCGATAGTTTTACACTCTAAAAACAATCCGTTAGAACAACGAATTGCTTTTTTCTAAAAAACCCAAAATCACAAAACAAACGGGGTAAAATTAACTACTAACGGATTCTTCAAAATTTCGTTAATTCATCGGATTAAATATTCAAACCCGTTGAAAAACAACTAAACTTATAATTAAAAAGGGTTTCCATAAGAAATTATGAAGTGCTGCTTCTGTACATTATATTTTTAAACCTTGTTTGTTTGTTTTAGATTTGTCAATATATTATAGTTCTTTATTTATAAATGATAAAGTTTTAAAGGGCGTTTTTTCAAACCAATTTTCAGTCGTATATAAAACGTTTGTTGAAGTAAGTTTAATTTGCCATTTTTTAAATAGCATTTCGACTAAATGTGAAGCTATTTAAATAAAGTGTAATTTAATTGTGTTTATCCACATAAATTGCTTTCAAAAACTAATAAAAAAGAGTATTTCAAAGTATAAAAATCTTATTAATGATTTCTTTTAAACTGTTTGTTTTATTTGTTCTTGTCTTTTTACATTGAATGTTTTTGGTGTTAACACTATTTACCTTAGTTAATTAAGTTTTGCTTTTAACAATATTATAGGAATTTAATATTGTAAAAACATAACTAGTACAACGGTTCTTGATGATAAGACTTAATGGTCTTCTGCAAGTTTCCTGCGTTTTTATATATTTTTGTATAACTATCTCTTATTATTTTGTCTTTAATTTTTTTTTTATATTTATAACTGGATTATTTTTGAAAGAATAAGAGTATCTTGTATGATATTACGGAATTTAGTGCAGCTGGCTATCATAAAAACATTTCACTTCTGGACACCAGCGTGTAACTTTGCATAGTGATAGTGGACGGTATGAGCAACAAAAAAATAGCGAGACACAAACTTGTTATGCATCTGGAATCGTTTTACAGATGAATTATTCAAAATGGCCAATGGCGGCCATTTTGAATGTATTTAAATGGTCATAACTGTAGAACTAGTAGTGATATCCACTTCAAATAAACATCGATTTGTTCTAAGAGAAAAGTTACATAAAACTGACTGAAATCAATGTTTTGAAATTTCAAGATGGTGCCATCGGCCATCTTGAAAGTTTTTAAATGGTCATAACTTTAGAACTAGTAGTGACATCCACTTAAAATAAACGCCGTCTTGTTCGATGATGTAACAAGAAACTCATATTTACATATTTACATACATTTACGTATTTACATAATTACAATACACTTTTGGATTACAATTCGTCATGGAAGGAGATCTGGAGAACATGGTCGAATTCCGGGTCTTCTTCAACTTCTAGTTCTTCATATGAATCACCATTTGTTTCTTTGTAACAATAGCCGTTACATGCACACAGCTTAGTGCATGGTAAACCATGTCGTTTACATGAACAGTTTTTACACTCAGTTTTGCACGAACAACGAATCAGTTCCTGGCAATGTCGAGAAATCTCCGGCAGAGTGCACCAAAGTGGTGTATAGCACTCATCAGCAGTATCTTTCCATCCCCATTCAGTGGGTAAATATCCTGGAGTAACAGCAAACAAGCATTGTTTCCATAAGTGTGCCTGCAGTGCTGCTCTCTTTGTGTGCTGCAGAAGAGCGTCTGCAGTCGGCGGAATGTTTTCAATTGCTCTATTCTTTATGGTGTAGAGTATACGGCGGCATTCGTTTACGCCAGCAGCGGTTGATGATCGATCGTACATCAATACTACAAATCGCTCAATGGCCTTCATTGCCGTATCAGTTAAGACATCATTTTTTAAGTCTGACGTGGAAAGATTGTGAAATGCAGCATCAACTACTCGGTAGTTCATCCACGCTTTCCATGCCGTTCGTTTTCCAATCCCATAGAATGTTGATACTGTGTCACATCCGGTGAAGGCATGGAAGAATGGTAAATTTGACGATACACCATCTGGAATGTGTTGATGTAGATGGTGAACTCCTATCATTCGTCTTCCTTTTCCAACTCCAAAATCAATCCACAACTCTTTTACTCCAATCATCTGGCTAAACACAGAGAGAGCTATAACGACCACATCGGAGTCCACAGTGCGTATAGTTATAGTTAAGTTGCCATTTTTCAGTGCATGATTAGCATGGAGCAAAAGACGGCCATCTGCCTCTTCAGCACTACAAGGAGATATGGACGATACATCTAAATCTTGTTGACTGGCACATGCAGTTTCTTCAATGGTACAAACAATAACTTTTCCAACTACGGATTGCGTTAAAACGAATCTGGAAATAAGGCCGTACAGTTGCGTCTTATTAAAGTCCACAGATAGGAATTTGTCAAACTTTTTTGGAATAAGTGTACCCATTGTGACGTTTATGCGTTGCCCTGATCCACGATCTTCCCGTGTTTCGGACTTCAAGCTTTTTGGGACATACCGATCAAAAACAATGTCAAGGCGCTGTACGGATCTCAGAAGTCTGTCCACGAATGGTCCAATCACATTTTCGCAGTAGTCAGAGAATGTCTTTGACGATCTCGGGTGAAGCATGTGTACGAGTGCTGCACCATCAACAATCAGAGCAGAAACCTTATAGTCAAGGTTGAAGTCTTGTTGTTTCTCGCTACCATACTGTTCCAAACAAATGAGGACATCTGATTTGCTGGTGGCCTTACGCTTCCTTCCGAATTCAGAAATTGACGGCGGATAACGGTTGTTTTCGTGTGAAAAGAAATCCTCTATATCACTAACACGATTTTGACTTGCTACATACATTTTACAAAAGTAGTTGGAGTCATGTTTAAGATCAGCGATTTTAGTTTTATGTTTGGAACCTGGAATTTTCAAATTGTGGAACAATTCAAATTTGTTTCTTTTCAAAGGCTCATGAATTGACTTTTGTCTGGACACAAGACGGTCAGCTACGTACTCGTTGTATTGCTGTTGCCCTGTGATCTTGGCTTCTTGAACAGTTTTTTCGGCTGAATTGAACATTATAATCTTATGGTTGTCTGCTGTCTGCAGTAACTGCTCCGCAAAAGGATTCCCATCATCGCGCATAGATTTCACCACTTCAGACACGTGATGAAGATAACGAGTCTGAAAACTATTTCTGTCTTCATGATGGCGACGGTGTTGATAACCCAAAGAAGTGGAACTGCGAACTTCATTCTCAAACTCATTAATCATTCGAGAAATTTCTGGACCAGCCACCATCCACTTAAGAAGAGCAGTTTCGTTATGAAGTGCATTGATTGCTCCTCCGTCACTCTTGATCAATTTGTTGTTCTGTTCATGAAGCTGGTCATCAGACATGGCAGAGAAGTCCGCGTTAGTTTTCCTACTTGTGAAGTGGCCCTTTTTGAATTCCTCAAACACATAAGGGTGTCGGACAGGTAGCTCTTCCAAGTTTTTGATGAAAACCGGCAACCAGCGAGAGTAATTAGTTAGATCAAGTGCGAAGAACCACGGAGCAATCTGCTTTAGCATTCGCACGTACTCCTCGAAGTTTGATTCGCGAATACTGCGCACAAAACTCAGTAGCAGGCTCTCCAACTCCATAACGGTTTGCCAATAAAGAAACTGATTAGATTCGTTGCTTTTCCTGGAAATCCACTCTTCCAATGACTCAACAAAGTCCTTACAATCTAGCTTATACGCCTCATCACGAAGAATGAAAAGAGATGCCAGGCTCACTTCGTGCGCATATCTTGTTCTCTTTATGTGCGACGATTTAAGCAGCGACTCACTCCTTCCAATGCTAGCAACCTCTGCTTTTATGAACATTTCAGTCCAACCACTGCCCTTCAACCACTTTCCAATCATGTTTTGAATGGCCATTTCAATATGGAGTCCACCCATCATAATGACTATTTTATCCTCTCCATAAACATCCGGAAACTTCCATTGTATATACTTTGCAACTGCGTACACGGGCTGATCACCAGTTATAACAGCACCTTGTTTGTTATTGACAGCACTCGTTATTTTTATTATTACATCCATCAAATGGCGTACTGTTGCTGGAGACTGAATGTGATCTGTTAGCAATGGCAATAGTATGTTATGACATGGAAAGGTTGCTGGATGCATATTTCTTTCCGCATGGAAAGCAGCGAATGAAGTTTTATTTGTTGATGTGTTATACACAGACTCCTGCACAGAATTTAGCCAAGGTGTCAACTGCTCAATGGTTATTGGATCACTAGCAATAGGTGATGCATTCACGGTGGTCATTAGTGGTTCGGAAACAACATTATTCGTTAGAGGGAGAGTGGTGTATGTATCCGGCAATTTGCTATTGATTTTCCTAGACCAAAGGAGTCCATCTGAAGTGGATTTTGAATTTGAATGGGGAGTATCCGGATGCTGAATAATTGTGACGCTAGAGCCGTGGAATGAATCGTTAGATGTAGTTGAAGATGGATTGTGATCAATATTGTCTATGGCAGCTGTTGTAAAAACACCTTCAGACAGGCAACTTGGTATCACATGACCTATTTGCTCATAAAATTTGCACTTTTCATTAGTCAAACTTGATTCAATTTCTTGAACTCGGTCATATGAAATACTTAAACCTAGAGAATTCAATTTGTCGACAACTGATCTTTTCCGAGTGCAGTTATGGATCATCAAACCAAGGTACACGGCCAATGGAGTTTCTTGGTTTGCTTAATGACGTATTTGTTGAGGTCTGTTGGCTCTGCTACGCTTTACACTATTAAATCTAATTAACTGTGCAATGGAATAAGCAGCTTCCTGCTCGGGTGCGGAAGCAGGTGAACCATTGTCGATATTGTAGCCTCCTAAAAGAGTATTAACAAAATTTACAAGGGAAGGTGGCACACAATCACGAGATCCAAAGTCGCCTATAAGCGAGCCGCTGAATTTGGGAAACTCTCTAAACATATCTCTACGGAGAATACCAGCTGCCTGAGCAATGCAAATACCGTCCGACAAATCGTTGAAGTTGCAAGCATCACGTATGGCATTACCCACATCTGGCTCAAAGCTTAAGATGACTTCTTTACCACACTTGTCTTCCCTCAAACCAGGAACTAAGGAAATTAAATCGTCCTTCAGTCTAGTTCGGTTGATAGACTCAGACTGAACTCCGAGACTCGACATACGATCTGCACAAAGTTTATTGATGTCAGACAGCTTAAAAACAGGGGATGATGTACCATATATAAACATCTCTTCCATGTAACTAACCAATTCCGCAATGACAGAGCCATAAGTCAATCGATAGAGATTGTGTTCATCATTGCTAAAGGAGCGCTCATGACTGCGGGCTCTGTTGAGAAATCCCCTGTAACAGTCTTTATGATATTTGACTTCGAGTGCTATAAAATCTTGGTTTGCTATTTTGTTAAGCAGATTTGTGTCCTGCATTTCAATGGCTAGAGCATACACTTTTGGGCCAATTTCTTTTGTGCTTGCCTGTACTAAGGGGTTGCCTGTCACAGATTCACCATCACAAAACAAACAACAACTTTTTATGTCAACTGCTTTACATGAGGATCGCATGCACCTAGCAGAGCTCTGGGCGTTTTCAGAATCATCTTGCACATTTTGGTTTCTCTCAATGATTCTCTGCAGTTTCTGAGAGTCGTACTTGTTTCGGCAAAGCTTGTGGTACTTTGCCTTATTAACAATTAATGCGTGCAATAACTCCTTTCCATCACTTATTTTATCCAAGCGAATAGTTGGTGGCAAAGCTTCATGATTATCGAACTCGATCAAGTTTTCACTTAGAGTTTTATAACCTGCCTCTTTGGGAATTATAAGAGGTTCCGGTGAAACACGCTGACACAAAATGCACAATTCCCAATTGATATCACGCACAGGAACAAGTACCTCAGGAAATTGTGTGACATCAACAAGCTCTATTTTTCTTCTTTTACTGGTAGACATGATTGTTATTAAAACTGAAAGAAATGAAAAGCGCATCACGAAATAAGCATACAGAGTAATACAACATACAGAGCATACAAGTAAATACCTTAAAAAAATAATTTACATATATACAAATAATCTTGGTAATATTAATAATTATATTATTAATAGTAATAATAATAATAATAGTAATACAGTAATTACAATAAATAAAATAAATCAATATTACGTTTTATACAATAATCATTTATACATACATAGATACAGTTACAAACAGTAAAAAATTGACAAAACGTAACAATTAACGATGACATAAAAACGACTACTACTAAAAAAATTATATAGATTTAGTAAATATGTTAATCATAATTGTTAAAATATGAAAACCATAATATATTGTACAATAACACAATAACACAATAAACAAAAAAAACAAAAACAGAAAAACACTGTGAAAAACAAAAACCAAAAAAAGGGATAAACATTACAAACAAAGCTACCGCTAAAAAAGTACAAAGCATAATAATGTAATCAAGCAAACTAGTAACAATAAATAATTCATAAAACATAGAAAGAAAAAAAGAAACACTTTATAAAACTAACATGATGGAGTAAATAACTAGCAAATGATTTTAATGATTAGCAACAAATAATAAGTAAAGCTATATGCACTACATATACTAAAAACTAAAGAAAAGAAAATATCATTACATAACGGAAAACATCATTGCATAGCTAAATAAAACTACCTTAAAATAAATCATAATATGAAATGAATAACTAACGAAATATGAAAAAAGTAAAAACAATATAAAATCTTGTTATGCCGAGTTTTCCCAAATTTTCGAATGTTTTCTTTCCTTTTTCATTCATTTTTAAACTTTTTTTTGTTTATTATTATTTTCGTTACTTTTGTAGTTTATTTTATATCCTTTCAAATAGTTCGTTCTTTTTTCTTCTTTTTAGATATTTCGTTTTTTCTTTATAATTGATTATATTTTTGAAAAACTAAAGCAAAATATCTCCTGATTTATTGATTTTTCTTTTTCTTTTTTCACTCTTTAAAAAATTATTTATAGTTGTTAATAAAAAGTGTCCACCGTTTGCGATGTCATTGCAAAGTTCAATCATTAACAACGTGCCATGTTTTTATTTATTCGTCCGTTATTCGTCCGAATTTGGTTATTACTACGACCGTGACGTAATATAATGGCGTCAACAAGACACAAATCTTTCTTATCTTTAAAGACCAATTTAACCAATTTTATTCGCTTAACGGTTTGTGTCTCGATTGTTTTACATACAGGAATATATAAACTTAAGTTGTGCAAAAGGATTTGTTGGTGTCCGGCAGTGAAATATTGTTACGTAAAAAAGCATCAACTGACTGCACTAATTTAATTGTAACAAAAACGGAAAATTTAAAAAAAAAAAAAAAAAAAAAAAAGGTAAATGTTTTTACTTATCTAAGTATTACGATCTGAAAGACAATTATAAGATCTTGAGCTTTATAAATATTAAAATCCGAACCTTATAAAGTATAAGCAAACGAAATAAAGAGAAGTATAGTATATTAAAAAATAAATTACTAAAACCCTAGTTGTATAACAACTTTCATAATATTAGAAGTATCTGAGTATATATCAAGTTAAAGATTTCTCTTTTTTTTAAGGTTGAGTTTAAAAACATGAAAGGTATTTGGATCAAATTTCCGCAAAACAGTATTACTCCATAGATGGGGTCCACTATAAGCATTGAATAATTGAATAATATTTATTTGACTAAATGGCTCAAAATGGCGAAAAGTAATGTTTCTCATATCGTATTTGTTGTAATGTTTCAGGTATTATAAAAAAATGGTACGGAAAAGTTTTTTTTTTTTATATATATACAACAGACCATGAAAATCTGGGATTTAATGCTGAAAAAATATCCCATCAAAATCCTTTTAACTAATGATTGTGTATGTTATAAGGTTCTTATAACCACAAAAATTGAAATCATAGTTTGAAATCCAACAGTGTTATTTTAATTTGAATATTTCGTGCAGAAAGTTGACCGTAATATAATGATAGATACACCTCTTAAAATGCATTTTACAAGTTTTTAATTATCAAATTGATAAATAATCACACTAAATTTTGTAAAGGCACTTATAAAAAGCTTATCTGGAACTTCAATCAATTTTTTTGAGCTCAGAGAATTCACTTAGCACATCTATATTTTACCGCCAAAAATTTTTTTCCATTATGCCTATTTTTGCTAAATACCATAAACACTGCAGATATTCCGTTTGCTTAATTTATATGAAAAAAGCAGACAGGCACCCTGAAAATTTGAGATCCTAACGCTGATGGAAAATCCCACCAAAATCTATGAAGTGGTGATGCTGTATACCATAAGGTATCCATAATAAAATTTCAAAAATTTGTATTAAAATCCAAGAGAGTTATTAACGTTTTTCTACAACTGATATTTATCTCAAGTTATAACATCTTATGACTTCTCCAAAAAAAAGTTATTTTACTCAAAAAAGTCTAAATATTAAATAGAAATACACAGAATTTCTGAACTATTTTATTATTCTTTTTTCTTATTAACAAACATATTGGCAAAAAAAAAAAACACTTCTAAATAAAGCATTCTAACAACCTAACATTTGTCAGATTATTCTTATTTGACTTTTTTGCTTCACCTTGATAAATTGTTGAACATGATGAAAAACAGCATAATCCTTTGGAGTGACAGAAAATTGAAGCTTCAGAAAACTGGATTTAAAATCTTTGATTTTCAAAACATAATCAAATGAAAGAGAACAAAAAACAACGAACTTAGATAGCAATAACCAAGGAGCTGAGAGAGCAATTGATGTGGAAAAACTATTTTTGTCAATACAAGTTCTCTGAGGTTTACATGAAGATTTCCTTGTTTACAATGATAAGGATGTCCACGAACAAACACAGATAAGCAATTGTGCTTATCTGTGCTTGTTTGTGATTAAAAAGTAAATCATATCTGGGGCTTGGATCAGATTTATTTTTTGAACTAAACCCAGCTATTTTATTTTCTAAACCTGAAATTACGTAAATACAGCCATAAAGTTTTTTACAATAAAAGCAGTGTTGTTTCCGTTAATAGATATATTTCCGTTTCAATTTCAATTCCGTTATTGGCGATGTATTTCAATTCTGTTTCTATTATCGTTTTGCAATGTATTTACGTTTCAATTTCAATTTCAATTAAGCAAGTATTTCAGTTTCAATTTTGTTTTACAAGTATTTCCATTTTATATCAGTTATTGAATTTTTTGTATTCATTTTATGTGGAATAAAGAAACAAATCTCAAAGTCAATGCAACAGATTGAAAACTGAAAAGATTTTAAAATTGTAATTGTGTTTATCAAATCCACATTGTTTATTTAATTATCAATCAAGAGTATAATATCTAAAAGACTAAAACGACTGAAACGACATGCATCAAACAAAAATACTATATAATATAGTACTATGGTACATGTAATGTCACTACTGTGCTACGAGAAGAGTATAATGGGAAATTGTTGGCAACGATAACAATTCCTTATGACACCAAACAAAATTTAAGTATTAAAAAGTTTTATCGATTAAGATGACATTATTGACTTGTTACAAACGAGAATGACCGGACATCATATTCATGTTCACTTTAAGGAACACTCGTCGTTCCAAATTTTTTGCTGTGCGATTGTTTTTCCCTGCAGTAAGAAGACCACAGATGCTGAAAATCCTTTTAGCGTAGGCCTCGGACGCAGGAATTGAAATCAAATCAAGAGCCAAAGGTGCCAGCAGAGGAAAATTGTTCAAGTTATTACGCCAGAACGACATTGAATCTGTTGAGATGTAGGCATCGAGCTGAATTCGTCTGATGTATTTTTGGAGTTCATCAAAGGCTGAAGACCGGGGTGCTTGCGTTGGTACAACTCGGTTTTCCTCTATTCACCGAGATAAAAGTTTGAACTTTTTAGCCGGTGGTGCGACTGCAATCGAAGCATTTGACAAATCTCCGCCACTTACAGAATCATGCGGTCGAGGTTCGTGCAAACTGATGGCTGAATTCGAAGATTCGCTGACATTTTCGGACGTACTAGAACCAGGATTTTCTCTTGATCTGATACTTGCCACTCTTCCCTATAAAATATCATGTATATTCATTTGAGTTATAACAATAATAATAACCTGGTATTTGAACACACCCTACACTGTCGTAACACAAATTTGAAGGTGCAATCCGAGTCAACTCAATGAATAGCCTATATTCATGCCAACATCTCTCCACCTGGCACAGCCTTGAACGCTACATTAAATGTAGCTACACATTACACACTAACCGAGGCGAGTTTCACTAATACAAGATAAAATACTAAGTATAAAGTATAAAATAATAATTATAATAATAATATCTGGTTTTGTGACACTGTCACCGTGACGTACCTTACAAAATGAAATACAAACTCAAATGTGCGTTATGTGACCATGTCAGCTCAACAAACCAACCTCACTCGTTCCTGAAGGGGGCTTTCCACCTGACACAGCCTCACCTACATGCCCGAAAACGCAAGCATGGCCGCAGTTTAACCGTCATGCCCTGAACAACGTCGGAGTTTAACGTCATACCCAAGACACAACGGATGAGTTTAGCGTCATTCCCAGGACAGAAATAATAACAATTCGATGTGATTTGATTTAAAATAATCGTCATAATAATGACTAACTCATTGAAACATAATCATAATAATAATAATAATCATAATAATGTCTACTTCATTAAAACATAATCATAATAATAATAATAATAATAATGACTACTTCATTAAAACATAATCATAATAATAATAATCATAATAATGACTACTTCATTGAAAGATACCAAGTAAAATCTGATAAACGTAAGACAAGAGAAGGTTTATAAGGATAAGTTTGAATTAGGGAACGCAATTTGGATTCGAAAGCCTCAATGAAATCTTTTGAAATAATATAAATAAAAATACATAGCAAAATAAACCCGATAAACGTTGCTCCGTTCAAATTATACATCAATTTATATTTATTATCACCTCATATAATTTTGGTCCAGCGTGGAGTTGGATATGGTCTAAATGATGTAAGGGGCTAATGACATAGGTTATAAACATGTCAGTGGCCCAAATTAAGCTCAGTTGAAACTTTGACTTTGATAAGCTCATTAATCATGAACAGTGAGCCTTAGTGAGGACCGTATTTACAAATTAGGTAATCATTGACAACATCCCCGATTTGGCAAGACATTTTTCGTACTAAAAGGAGAAAAATCATTAGATGTCAAGTATTAGTAATGTTGATAGCAAACAAAAATAAATCAAATCTTGTGCTTCAATGGAAGAATGAATTGATGACAAGATGAATATTTTGGCAGCTTCTAGCAGTTCTTCAGTTTCTTGAGTCAACAGTGTTAGCTTTGCGACGTCTGGTGACATGAGACAACATGCAGCAGGTATTGGATCAAATAATTGGTTCGACGGCATAATAAACATGTCAAAACGGCTTTTTATTTCTGAATACAAAATTTTAGTTATCGATTGATTCAATTCTGGATTTTCGAGGTGACACATCAAATCAAAAATGCATGGCAATGCATTGCAAAGAGAAGATGTGTCTGTTTAAAGAGTGTCCGTGTGAAATTTGAATGGTTCCGAAATCTGTTTGATATTTTTTAATAGTATTCACTCTCTAGGATACAGGCAATCGTATTTCATTTCTTTAGTCACTTCTATAATTGAAGCTCACAGGTCCAAAAATTGCTCAAGCATAGTGTATGTTGAGCACCAGCGCGTGAGACAATCTAAGATGATCGTTAGTCCACATCGTTGAATGAGTTTCTGTGTAGCAACTGAAGATTTCCTGATTGTTTGAATAACAATTCTTGCTTTGTCGACCATTTCTTTATATTCCGTGCATTTGTCGAGTGACCTCACAACGAGTTGTAGAGTATGAACAGCACATGGTAACCGTTTCAACGAAATATTTCTTTCAAAATTAATGTCCATTTTTTCAAAATTATCTCTTAGTTCGCCATCTCCAACATCTGAATCTGACCTATCGTCTTCATCATCTACTCGTTCCAACAAAATATCTTCATTGAGTGTTTTGATTGCTTTCTTCATGTTACTATCATTATCAGTAACAATCAACATTTTTTCTTTCTTTCAATATTCCAAGTGCAAAGACATTCTTCATGTTTATTTGAAATCATTTCACCATTATGAGGATGATCGACTGTGAATAAATTTAATAGGACGTGCATTGATTTGTGCAATTTTGGATGATATGAACATACCGTTATGCCAAGATAGGAAGCAGGGTAGCTCTTTTTGGTACAAATATCCATTCCAATTGTCACCCGACGAGAACTTGTCACAGCTTCTTTCACATTTTCTACACAGTTATTGAATTTTGTTTGGAACAACATGTTAAGTTATTTTCTGGCAGGAACCGTATATTTGCCATCCATGCTTTACAGAATTGCTTGAATGACTCTTTTTCAACAATGCTCATAGGTAATCCACAATCAATCACCATTCTGACCAGGGCATCATCCCGATTCTTAGCCTCAGTCGATTAAGCACTCCAAGTCTATGGTTCACGCAAATAATTTTTCAAATTTGATGTAGTACTGGCTTCATGGGCATCATTCCCTCCGGACGTACTTGCAATTGGCCTCTTGTGTTTCGACTCAGTGTGAGTAGACAACGAAGCCTCTTTCTTTAGAAACTCGGCATACTCCGATTTGTGGTAAGATTTCAAATAAACTTTCGCATTCGTTGAATTTCTACCGGAAAAAACACGACCGCATACAGTTCCACCTTCTGTAACAACTTTGCATTCGGAAGTGTTAGAAACAATATCTTGCTTAAAATAATCCCATACAGCAGATTCCTGCTTTCGCCCAGCTGCATATATTCTTTGACTTGATGCCATATTGTAATTTATTAATTATAATGTTATTAATAATTATTGTTATTAATTGGTTTTCTGCTCGAAATTTGGAAACCATCTAATTTTTGTTTGTAGAATACAAGATCTAATCGAAGTCAAACCAACGTAAAGCATTTGTGGTTATTATAGAATTAAACGTTTACTTGAGGTACGAATAAAAACTTAAAAAATTACACAATAATTATACGCATAGAAAATGATGACATAATGATTATACGCATAGAAAATGATGAATAAATATATTTTCGTTATTTACAATTCTATTAATGTTCTGAAGTATTTCCGTTAACGATCCGTTTCCGTTACCGTTTTATTACCGTTTTAGCATGTATTTCCGTTTCAATTAACGTTATCGTTAACGGATTTGATATATTTCAGTTAACAGACATTTCCGTTTCCGTTAACTAAAACAACACTGAATAAAAGTTTATTATCTTTAAATTTAATAAATGTTTATAAAAACATTTTTTTGTTTTTCTTATGTTTTTGTACTATCTCCATAAATAATGGTTTAGAGTAAATCAATCTGTAAAATTAATCAAGCGGTTTGCATGTTTCTGACGGCGGTAAAAGTAAATTTACGTAAAGTTTTTGTTACTTTTTTTAGTGCTTTCCAAAAATATACTTTGACAGTTTATATAACTGCAAATAAATAAGAAATATAGTTGAGTTTAGGATTTTTTATTAAGAAATGATATGGATTTGTATAAGACTCCGTTACAATTAAATTTTTTTGAGCAAATAGTGGTTTCCATTTATTGTTCTTGTCGAGAAACCACTCCTAAATGCTTCGTAACAACATCTCTTTTTATTTCAATTTCATCAATAAAAAACTTGGTTGAGTTTTGGGGTAAAAAGCGTATTTAAGAGACCGAATGGTTATAGATCCATTTGGTTTTATTATTGTTAAGAGTTTATATCTATAAAAGTTTATATAACTAATATCTTCCAACAAAATTGATACCAAAATCTAAATTTGATTAAAAATGAATTTCCAGGCTCCAAAATAATGCTGCGTTTTCTAATATATTCTCATAAATCTTTGTATTAATATTACTACTAACTTTTTTTAAGTGTTTTGTAAAGTTTTTATATGTCTGATCTGCTCGAATATACCGATGATTCTTCTGCAGGTCGTTTACTACTACTACTTCTACTACTACTACTACTACTACTACTACTACTACTACTACTACTACTACTACTACTACTACTACTACTACTACTACTACTACTACTACTACTACTACTACTACTACTACTACTTACTACTACTACTACTACTACTACTACTACTACTACTACTACTACTACTACTACTACTACTACTATCATTGAAAGAAAGAATTAAAAAATGGGTATTTATACAAAAATTACCTTTAAAAGAGCTAATTTTATCTCCTTGATTTGGTTCCATTTAAATTTGTACAGTCGTTATTCTAAAAGGTTATAATAAAGTATTAATGAGTATTTTAAAATTAGATAAAAAAAAAAATTTTTAAATAATTAAAATTGTATATATATATATATATATATATATATATATATATATATATATATATATATATATATATATATATATATATATATACATATCAAATCTGAATATTACATAGTATTAAGCAAAAATAAAAGATCCCCCCCCCCCCGTTTTTTAATCTTCACAAACAATAATGAGTAAAAAAAACTTTATATCTTTATATATGTACGTAAAATTTCTATATATATATATATATATATATATATATATATATATATATATATATATATATATATATATATATATATATATATATATATATATATATATATATACATATATATATATATATATGTATATATATATATATATATATATATATATATATATATATATATATATATATATATATATATATATATATATATATATATATGTATATATATATATATATATATATATATATATATATATATATATATATATATATATATATATATATACATGAAACTATAAGATGTATTTAATACCTAAAAACAAACCTATGTTTATTAAGACGTTTTTATTTGTCGAAAATACAAAGTATGTTTGATTTTTCATTAAATAATAATGAACATTTTTACTATTAAAGGTAAAAAACTCTTCATATGAAAAATGACACTTCAATTAAAAGTTATGTAAGTCATTTCACCTACTCACGTGAAAATGGTTTACTATATTAGGGCTTTGAGTTTCTTATTGACTCAATCTAAAAGAATATAATACAAATTGTTTATACATATTGTTTTTTTTTAAATTAACCAACTGTGTTGATTACAATATATGCTTTGAATCGCGTGAAGTCAAAAATAGAGAATAAGAGAGTGAGAAAAAAAACTTCTGCAAAATCCTTTGTGGTTTAAATACACTAAATAAGTGTCTTGAACAAAAAAAAACCTAACTGGCTGCTGCGTTTGTGATTTAATATAAACTTGGGCTAGGGACTTTATTGGTATTAGTTAGTAGACTTTCCACTTTAAATAACTTTACTTTGATTCTTTAATAAAATTTTAAACGTTTTTTTAGTAAGTTAAATACTTGTTCATTTTATGATGTTTTTATTCTTTTTTTGTTGATAAAAAACATTTTTATTCATTGAGTAAGTATTTAAAGAAAATATTTATGGTTATAAAATATATGTTTAGAGTATACATATTTTATTTACATATAAAAAAATCAATCGTTAGAGCAAGAAAAGTGCAAATTTAGTTTTATTATCGTTCACTACTTAAAACATCTTTTACAAAAACGTAACCTATAAGTTTATATATCATGACAACATTTGTGAAAACTTAGGTAAAAAAAAACTTAAATTAAAAAAGGTTTAATACCGCCAAACTGTTTATGAAATAAATAGTATTTAACATCATCGCAAATTGATATTAAAACAGCAGATAACGCCGTTGATCTACAATTTACAAATCGATTTATACGTATACATATTCAATTCAAAATGGAATGTAGTAATTACTTATTGAATGTCTTGTTTCGTATTTATGATTAATTAGAGAAAATTTTTAATAAAGTTTTATATATGTAAGGTAAATATATATAACTTCCCGGTGTTGGCAATTTTTTGGATCTAACACCTAATGTTCATCAAATATATTGAACACAGCACCCGGTCTTCGCCATTTTTTTAACCAAGGTAAATTTTTTATAACATAATTTTAGTAAGCAAAATTTAGTAAATTTTTTTTTCATAAATCATCAATCTCTAAGTCCTAACCATAGACAGTTGAGCTTTACGATGCTTTACGATGCTTTAAGAATAAATGAGTTTTATTTTTTATTTTTATCTTTTAGCTTGTTTACATTTGTCATCATTTACAAAAACAAATAAACAAGGCTTCTGAAATAAGATCATAATGGTCTTATCATCAGAATTTTTTACCAGTTTAAAACTTTTTTACGTGAGAACATAAACAAGAATAAAAATTGCAATAAATCATTTTTCGAATTAAAAATATAAATCTTAAGAAGATACCAAATGTTATATGTAGTTAAAAAGTAGGATCTTATTTTTAGAACCTATAAACGCGCAAATATCATATAAATTAAATATATAAATATATACAAAAAATAAATACAGTAAACAGGGCCATCCCGAAGAGAGAGGTGGGTTTTAGGGAGTGTGCGGGGTGAGGTGACGTATCTGTTTTTTGCCGACTAAAGCCCAAAAAAAAAATTTAAACTAACTTATCTGAAAAAAAAAAGGGTCCTCGTTGGCCAACATTTTTGTTCTCGTTGACCGACAATTTTGCAGACTCCAGTGTCCAATTTGCCGACTAAAGGGGGCGTAGGGGGCTAGACACCCCCTACACCCCCTCCTCGGAACAGCTCAGAAAGTAAATACAGTTAACACAGACATCTATTTATAATAATGAATGAATGAGAAAAATGCAGGAAAAGATTTACAATTAAAATGTCAAAAAAGTGTTAGATATATAAAAATTAGATTTAACAATTTTATTTCTGAGATGTGGTGCATGAAATATGATGCAAAATCTGTTGAACTTTGCAAACTTTTCATAAAAAAACTTCTAAGTGTTTATTTATTAACAGGGTTTAGAGAAAAAAGATCTTTAAAGATTGGTAAAGTTAACTTGTTTTTACACATGTATGTAAAGCATAAAACGTTATTAATATTGAGTTCGTAAATACTAAGTATTTTCATCTCCATTAATAATGGTTTGGAAAGAGTAAAACAATCCGCAAAATAATTCAAGCAAATCGCATGCTTTTAACGGCTGTAGAGGCATTTAGTACTTTAGCTTTTTCAGTGTTTTACCACTGCTATGTTTGCATAATTTATATGGCTGTGAATAAATGTGTGATAAATTTTGGTTAAGATTTTTTTGATTAGATATAATTTGGAATTATTAATCACTCCATTAACTTTAGATGTTTTTGAACATATCATTAAACCACATTTTGAATATAATCAAAATGTGGTTTCCATGAAATGTACTTGTCGAAAACCACTATTAAAATTTTTTTAACAAAATTTTTTTTTAATTCAATTTCATCAGTATATATTTTTGTGCAAATTTTGTGGTAAATAGCGTTTTTTACAGACCATAAATGTTGTTCATGAAAATCTTAAATCTAAAGTGGCTCTCTTTCCTGAAAACTTCATTTTATAATCCTATCTTTACAAAAGTCTACTCTTTTCAACCCATTAGAATAAGCAGCCGATCTCGAATCTAATCTTACTTCTGTACCAGATTGGGACTTGAACTGCCTTGTGAATTGTTACTTTAACAAAACTCTTCTTAGATTATTATTCCCTACTGACCTCTCATAAAAACCATTAATACAATAAATTGAAAAGTTAGAACTTGCTAAACTTGCTTTTATTTACCGTCCGTTCTCCACCTTTTGATTCTATTAACGTTCATTCTCTGGTTCAAGTCTCTATCTTTAAGTCTCTATCTTTACAAATTTTTTATTCCTCTCTTTATAAAATACTGGTGTATAGTTTTTGAAATTCCTTCATTAGAAAGAATTTCAATAAATTGCATGTTGCGTTTGATAAATCTTTAATTTCCATTATATTTTCAAAATCCAAAGAGTTAAGTTGTTTTTTTTTCGCTTTTTTTAGTTTTAATTGAAAGCAAAACCTATTTTCAGTTTTTTTTATATGTTTTTAAAATATTCCATTTTGGACGTTGCGCAATGCGCACCGAAGTAAGCGGACGTGTTTTTGTTTTTTTTACGGCTAAAAAAAGTTTAATCTTTAAACAAATTTTATAATAACATATATTTATTTCGAACAAAAAAAATAAGAAAAAATATAATAACAACAGGAAAGTTTGATAAACATGGCAGTCACAATTGTTAAAATTCAAAAAATGTTAAAAGAAAAGTTTTTAGAATATAAAAAAGAAACTGCAGCAATGTTTTCAGAAAACAAAAATGAGATGGCGATTATATTGAAACAGCAAGAAAAAGTTGTTATCGACATTTTAAGTGCAAACACCAAGATATTCAATAAAAAAATAGAAAAAGTTGAACAAAAAGTTAATGATAATTCTAACGAAATAAAGTTATTCGTTAATGATGTAGAAGATGTTAAGGTGAGCGTGAATTTCCACGAGGAGCTGTTCGATAAAAAAATTGCCAGTAACAACGAGCGAGAAAACGAAAAATCAAGAAAAGAAACATCATTTAGAGAAAATATCGAGGAAAAACAAAGAATATCTGAAGATAGATCCAGAAGAAAGAATCTGAAAATTGATGGGTTGTTGGAAACTGAAAACGAATAGCTGGAATGAAACAGAAGAAAAAATTCAATCGCTTTTTGCAAATAAATTAGGCTTAACTGGAATAGATGTATAGCGCCCGCTCATCGAACAGGATTAAAAAGAAATGGACGCTCAAGAACAATTGTTATTAATTTGTTAAGGTATAAAGACAAGATAAAAATTCTGAAAGAATCATATAAGCTTTAAGGAACTAACATGTATGTGAACGAAGACTTTTCACCGTGAAACTGTGGATATAAGAAAAGATTTATTGGCGGAAGTGAAGAAAAGGTGATCCAAGGGGTGATCGTGAAAATGTTTATCTTAGGTATGATAAAGTTATTACTTCAAAAAACTCTTTTTTTAAATTTAGTAACAATAATTTAAATCAAAATTAAAAAGTTATATATACTTTGAATGAATATTTAAAGGTAACATATATATGCATTTTTTTTTTTTAATTGGCGGAAAATAATATTTTGAATGTTTTTGATATATCTACTAGAGAAAACACGATACTTTTAACAAATGACTTTGATCCTGACGTGAATTATTTTAATAACTTTTCAATAGATACTGTTTATTTTAATATAAGTGATGCCTCAAGTTATTTAAACTCTTCATTATCCAGTTTTTCATTATTAAATTTGAACATCAGAGTATGAGTAAAAATTTTGAATCCCTAAAAATAACTTTACAAAACTTAAACTACAATTTTAGTGTAATCTGTCTACCAGAAACTTGGTGTCAAAATGGCGATGAGTTAAATTCTAATTTTTTTCTACCAGGTTATAATTCAATACACCAACCCAGGAAAAACGGCATTGACATTAAAAGTATCGTGTTTTCTCTAGTAGATATATCAAAAACATTCAAAATATTATTTTCCGCCAATTAAAAAAAAAAAATACATATATATGTTACCTTTAAATATTCATTCAAAGTATATATAACTTTTTAATTTTGATTTAAATTATTGTGTATGTATTTTTATTCTTAATTCTTTTACTTTTAGAAAATTACAAAACCTCAGTGTCAATGACGTTAATTGTGAGTCGATAACAATTGAAATTCTTAATCAGAAAACTAAAAATATTTTTATAACTTTTCTTAACAGACCACCTAAAGGTAATTTTGAAGACCAGACCACCTAATGGTAATTTTGAAGCGTTTGAAAGACACTTAAAAAATATATTGCCAAAAGTCATTAAAAAACATATTTACTTAATTGGTGATTTTAACATAGATATTCAAAAAATAAATAATGATTTCTACGCTAAACGGTTTGTAAATACTCTACTTCAGAGCAGTTTAATAACTGTAATTAACAAACAAACGCGCGCAACATGAAATACTTCTTCAATTATTGATAACATCATCACTAATATTGACATGACTTGCCAAATCAAAAGTGGAATATTAAAAACTGATATAAGCGATCATTTTCCAAATTTTCTTATAAATTTAACTCTTTAACTCCTGAATCTAAAAATTTATTCGCAACATATCTAAGACAAATAAACAACCAATCTATTTTAAAATTTCGTGAATTATTAACAGAAATTGACTGGAATCTTTTAACTGAGTGCAATGATGCTAATGATGCATACAACTTATTTTTACGGTTGTTTTCTAAACAATACGAAAGATCCTTTCCAAAAATTAGGAAAAACAACTAATTCCAAAAACTTTAATATTCCGTGGATGACAAATGGTCCTAGAAAATCATCCAGAAAAAAACAAAGGTTTTACGAAAACTTTAAAAAAAATAAAACTTATAACAATGAAATTAAATACAAAAAGTATAAAAATTGTTTTGAAAGAATAAAAAAGCAAATTAAAAAAAATTATTATTCTAACCTCTTAGAACATTCAATTGGAAATAGTAAAAAGACATGGGAAGTAATTTAAAAAGTTACAGGGAAAAAAAAATTACAAAAAAACATTACTTTTCTAAATAGATTAAAGCTAACCTTGAACAAACAAATATTTGATAAGAAAGAAATAACTGTAAACTTCAACAAAATTTTTATAAATATAGGAAAAACATTAGCAGCAGATATAACTCATGGAAATAAAACATTCCAATCCTATTTAAAAAAAACACACTATGTAGTGGATGAGTCGGAACTGTCTCCAAATGCACTTCAGGCATCCTTTAATGCGCCTAAAATAAATAAAATTGCCGGTTTTGATGATATTAATGTTAATGTTCTAAAAGCTGTTTTTAATGTTAATAAATTACCTCTTTTGTTTATTTTCAATCTTTCAATAACAACTGGTATTTTTCTATGTCAAATAAAAATAGCAAGAGTAGTCCCTGTATACAAAAATGGCGACGATTCTATACCATCTAACTACAGACCTATATCTATCCTTTCTAGTTTTTCAAAGTTGCTTGAGCGTATTATGTATAACAGACTGTATGGTTATTTTGAAAACGATAATATCTTATACAGCAAGCAGTTTGGTTCTCGAAAAGGGTATTCAACACATCTAGTGACTGTAACTGATTTAGCCAGTCAAATTCTAATTGGGTTTGCTAAAAAAAGTTATACTCTCAGGTTGTTCATTGACTTGTCAAAAGCCTTTGACACTGTTGATCATAAAATTGTCTTGTAATTGTCTTGTACAAACTAGAAACATATGGAGTAATAAATAGCAACTTAAAATGGCTGCAAAGTTACCTTAAAAATAGAAAACAAGGAATATTTTATGATTCAACGTGTACAAAATTACAAACAATAAGCTGCGGAGTTCGTCAAGGCTCTATTCTTGGACCCTTACTATTTCTGGTTTACGTAAATGATATTTACCTATCTTCAAACATGCTTAATTTTGTTCTTTTTGCTGATGACACTATTTTAAACAATTTTCTTTACAGTAAATCGTGAGATGGAAAACCTAAATGACTGGTTTAAATCAAACAAAGTCTCTTTGAATATCAGTAAAACTAAGTACATTTTATTTCATCATCAATATAAATCCGACAACTTGCCTCTGCAACTTCCTCAGCTAATAATAAATAACAATGTAGTAAACAGAGTTTCATCACTTAAAATTTTAGGAATAATATTTGATGAACATCTCAATTGGAAAAATCATATTACGCTAGTTGAAAACAAAATATTTAAAACTATAGGCATTATGCATAAAACAAAACACCTACTAAGTAAAAAATGTTTAATAGATTTATATTACTTTTTATCCATAGCTACATAAGCCACTTTAAAAATACTTAGGCAAGTACTTGCTCAAAATTACATGTTTCGACCATTCTTTAATAACCGATTTCTAAAAATAGATCATAAATACTTTACGAGGTGCTCTACCCATAATTTTAATTTACAAATTTTAATTTAATTAAAAGTCAACTCTTAAAAGATCTGATTACCCAATTTCATAGAGAGGGTCTCGTCTGTGGATTATAGTTCTTAATGAAAATATGAAAAGTATAACTTCAATAAATTGTTTTAAAAACATAGTTAAACAGAATATACTTGATTTAACAGACACAAACATACTTTTGTATTTTTAAATGAAAAAAAAAAAAAAATCTTGTAATATTTCTCACTGTATGTATTAATTTAATTTTTAAAATTTGTCGTATTCCTGTTGTAATTATGTCTTAACTTGTTTTATATAACGAGTATTTGTAAATTTATATAATGAGAACTTTATAAATAATATTTTACGCTTACTATAGGGGCTTGGTGACAAGACTTCTGTCTTCTACTTGCTCCTGTCGTTATTTATTTATTTTTTTTATTCAAATTTTATTGATAAAAATTGTACAACAAGATCGTTGTAAAATGTTTATAAATGACAAAATAAATGTTTAAATGTTTAAATGTTAAAATGTTCGTTTAGTAACCAAAATAACGTTCGGCCATTAACCAAACTAACCCAGTGGGCACATGTACGGTTTGCAAATGTTTAGTAAACGTTTAATAGTCGCTTGAACGACGATTATTTAAATATGGAGTATTTATTAGTCTTAATAACAGATTGTATTTTATGACAATGGCACAGATTGTGTATTTTCAAGTTTTTCTACGAATCTACGAACATATACGACTGTAAAGAATCTTTTTTAAAGTAAAATATACATTTATAAATTCTATTACAGCTCTTACTAAGATCATACATAAATACAATATATATATATATATATATATATATATATATATATATATATATATATATATATATATATATATATATATATATATATATATATATATATATATATATATATATATATATATATATTCAAAACTTGAGAGTCTTCAAGCGCTAAAATCCAAGAAACAATTTTTGTTTTAAACATTTAGTTCACATATATGCAAACTTTTTAAAAAATTATATAAATGTTTGTGCGTATATAAATAAATATTCGTATAAATATGTTCGTGTTTTGGTGTTATAGAGTTGAGAAAGGGTTATAACCACTATTAAGTAGCCTCCTCATCTGTAGTGGCCTTCTCGGCCTTGAGGAGGTGAATAACAAAAAAACAAAAAAAAAAATATATATATATATATATATGTATATATTTATATATATATATATATATATATATATATATATATATATATATATATATATATATATATATATATATATATATATATGTATTTTGTTTTTATAATTTTTTTTTTGTTTATGTGTGTAAAATTACTTTTTATATATAGGAGAACACGGGGTATGATGGCGAATTGGGCAAGATGACTTACCATGAAACAACTCAACAAAAAACTGGGTGAAAACGAAACTGTATTTCCATCTTGTTTTTTAAAACGCCAATTGGTTTTTTAATATATTATTAACGCAATTTTATGCGCATAAGTTTACTTTTTGCGCTAAATAAAAATACCTTGCTTCCGGTAATTCAAAATGAAATCAGGTGAAAAAAATTCAGGTTGTTTTTTAGAAATATTTTTTTATGAAGCGGGTTTTTTTTGTGTTACTTTAGTTAGAGTAGTAAGTATTTTTTAAATTTTTATAAAATTGGAGGCAGAACTTGCAAAATAAGTCATCTTGCCCCGGTCACGTGACCAGATAACAAATTTATGAACTTATTATTTTAAATTTTATTTCAAATTTTCAACTTGCTAATTAAAAATCAATGGCGGAAAAGAAATATTATGCTATCGTGAACACACTGACAAAGTATTACTGTTTCATGACTGATAGTTTTACAATAACTCAGGCTTTTCAAAACGTTCGCCATCTTGCCCCTGTGTTCCCCTACCAAAAAAAGTTAAACTACCATTCTCAATTATGAGAAACAAAGATGCTAGTTACAATAGTTAAATCATAATCTAAAACAAAGTAAGTTTAGGTTAGAATCATTTCATAAATAAATCTTTTTATAAATGTATAATGCTATTTCTATCTTATTTATTTTTACTCCAGCTAGCAATTGCTCTACATTATTTATTCAAGTAGAAATCTTAACTGAAAGACTTTATTCAGTAGTAACAATAATCGATTATAATAAAAATTAAGAAAGCGACTGTACTTTAAGTAAAAAAATAGAAAAACATTAATTTCAACTTATAAAAAGTGGAAGTCATAAATATTGACAAACCTAAATCTTGATTAAAGAACTAAACAGATAAATTGATTCGGAGTCTTCAAATTCTAAACTTCAAGAATGAGGTTGTTTTTTAAATTTAGCTCATATATGCAGGTTTTTTAATATTTTTTCAAAATTGGTGTTATGTTTAATATTCTTAACTTAATACTTCAATGTAAATTCAATGTAAGTTAAAATTCAATTTGCTAAGATTCGCAATCAATAATTGATGACTTAATGATAGAGAATCAGCTTTAGGTGATAAAATACGAACAAATTTTCAAGAACAAGGAGTGACAGTAGCAGTTATTCTTACAGCTATAGAAGCGATTATTGCAGCTAAAGTGGAAAGTTTTTCAAAGCAAGGCGGTGCCACAAATTCATCAAATTCTAACCCTAAGCCTGAACCAAAAAATTATTTTAGATCATTTGGCTAACGGTTTAAGGTGGGTTGCTGGAAAAATTGCCCTTCCGGGTATCATATCAGGAACTCTGTCATTGATATTCCACGTTGCAGCTTACGTTGTCGGATGTTTAGCAAAAAATTTAATGCTTCTTCTTATAGCTATCGGCGTTTTAATTTTTAGAGTTGCTAGTAGTTACCTAGAAAAAAGAAAAAGAGCAAGAAAGAAAAAACATTTAAAAAAATATGAAAAATGAGTTACTATAGACCAGGAACAAAGTTATACTTAATACCAGATGGCGCTATTTGATTTTTTTGATTTAAAGTATGTTTTAGTTAACGATAACACAATAAATATTGAAAAATCAAGAAAAGTTGCAAAATATTATGCTATTGAAACGGATCAAGAAGTTCTACTAGAATGGCCACAAAAGTATCGCATTCCAGATAGCAATCAAGTTAAACTCCCAAGATTAGTTAACAAACTACCAGCTGTAAAAATACTAAGGCGTGGGAGTGTGATTATGATCCAAAAAGGTTAGCTCAAGATAGAAAAACCGGTGATTATTACATTATTAACATAAGTATAGGTTAGACTCCTGATGAAACGGATAGGATAACCAAAACTAATTTTGTGGCTATTTCAGAAAGCATTCACGAATACGGTATTTGTCTTTTGATGCCACAACTAAGCACTCGGAGTTTATTAACGCGTTGGAGTTGCGTATTCATCGCCAAGAAAATGAACAGCTGGTATATCTAATTATTAAACAATAATGCAAAATGCTTCCAGACCAATTGATTACTATGTAGTCCCATGTGCTTACATGATCGCAAACAATTTAGCATTAAAAATCGATAGTTCAGTTGAATATAACAATCAATTAGTCATTGCCCCTGTTAGTGCTCCTCTTGGCATAGCAACTATCTACAAGATCAACGGACAGCTCGACAACTCAACAATTGAAACAACAAATACTGTTGAAGAAAGCGGGAGTGACTAGAGCAAGGAGCTGACAAGTATTGTAATAGCGGTAGCTGAAATAGTTACCATTGTGTATGCTCTGAAGTATTAGACAGAAAATGTAAATAAATTTTAAAAAAAAAAAAGCAAACTCATATAGCTCACCAAGTAAGTATTACAGGTACTATGATGGTTACTTTAACAGTACCGATTGCAACAGCAGCGCATATTAAAATAGCTTTACGAAGAATTATACGCTATGCAGGTGTTGATACTTCACCTGGTGCTATATATAATAGAATGTGATAATATATCTTCAAACGAGGAAACTATTAAAGGAAATCCTCAAAGAGTAATAGACACTACATTTACCGCATCTGCAAGTGAGTCAGTTTTATTATTGTGAGCTTAAATCGTTGAATTAGTTTTTCTTTACAGCCTTTTTAAGTAATTGACTAACTTTTAAATTTATTGTTTATGATGGAACAGCAATTGGATTTTCTCAAGATGTTTTAGTTTTTGATGTTTAGTATAGATGTTGTTGCAAATTAAACAATAAAAACAAGTAATGTAATGGTAATAATAGAAAAAAGTGAACAATACCCATTTCTTATTAACAAACGCTTTCAAACTTCAGGTCTTACATTGGAAAATATTCCGCTAGATGCTCCGTCAACCTGGCAATTTCAAACAGCTTTGTCACATGTTCAGAGGGCTTATGAGCTCGGTGCGAATTTTGAAAAAAAAGGGTACGCCGTTAAAAAATTTCAAAACGTTTATCTATTGCGGCTACTGGTTTTGATAAAGCTGGACTTTTAACAAAAGTAGTTGCAGGCTCAATTACAGTTACTTTCGTTGCTGTTCATGTATGCATTTAGTTTGCAGCAACTGGTGCTTAATTTGAAATTACCTCTGCAACGCTCAGTTTGATGCAAAAAAATATAACAGCAATAGCAAACGCTTTCACATGTATACATCACATAACACATGTAAACATCAACCGAAGAGGCTATATCTTCTTTACAAGAAAGAATATTGCGCGCTCTTAGCAATAGTGTGTTACCTGCTGAAGAATTTGCTTCTCTTGAAGAAAAATTTCAAACATTTCTAAGATATGTTGACCAGGAGGTGCAATAAACGGAAGCTGACGATGTAGACAATTAGCCAGAAACGCTTAAAGATATCTAAAAGTATCTTACCATGAGACGAGCTTAGATTAACAAACACTATTTTTTACTGGCTTTTTTTGTTGCTTTAAAAATGGGTTGAGCTTGAATACTCGAGTTTCGAGCCCGAATAAATGGATCTTGAGTTGAATAAAAGGCGCTGATTTAATAATTTAATAAACCGAGATTTAATAAACCGAGAAAACAGCTGTATGTTAAGTTTAATTCTGGAAACCTGGTATGACCGATTAAAAACACATAAAGAGAAACTAACTACAGCAAACTTTTACCGTATTGCAAAAAGCCTTGAACTTGTTAAAAGTCAAGCAGCAGGAGTCAGTTAACGCGAATGCAAAAAATGCCTTGCACTATGGCGTCTTGCTGGACGTGCTGTTAGTATCCGCGGTGACCTTGTCCGAAAATATGATCCTCCGAGCCTTTCTTAAAAAATTTCAGGAGGCTTTTAGTTCATGATAAGCACGCGTGGCTCTTTGAGCGTGAAATTAAGGAGTTTGAAAAAGTCATTATTAAAGACATCCAAATGCAAAAAAGCACAAAATAGCATTATAATTGATAACATAAAAACGTATCCTAATGATAAATCAATTTCCGAGTTACTATCAAGTTGTTGAAAACCCCCGCCCAAACCCACAGGTGTATCGCCAAAATTTGTATCCATGTTTGAAGATTTACCTAGCGTTGAACCAGATGTGAGCAGCGGTGCGACAAACAGTTCTGTTGAAAAATTGTTTAAAATTCTATGGGGGTCAAGAAGCAAACCAGGATGAATTAAACTTGACAAAGGTTAAGTTGATTTGTTTCTGTATTTGAAAATGTAAGTTACGCAAGAAGCTGTAGTATTGATCTCAACATACTTGGAGTTGCCACATTATGCAAACTAGTTGAAACAAACAGGTCCAGCTATACTCTGCAACCTCTACTTCGACCCAGAATGTTGCGATAAAGCAAGAAAAGATATTGCTAATATGATTTTTGGACTCTGCAATAAAAGCCGGAATCAAAAGCAAGTCGCCTCTAGGTTCTTTGACAAAAATGAAGCTAGAGAAAACGGATTCTACTCAGAAAGACTAGGAACTGGTTATTTTGCTGTTAAACAAGATGTAAAAGATTTAACTGAAAGATACTTGCCCGTTGGTCGACTAGTTCTAGACGGAGTGAGAAGACGTCTGCATATCACTGTTATGCTCTAGTTGCCGTTACTCTGCAAGAAGCTAAAGTAAAAGTTGTTAAGTGTGAAAATCTTGGCAAAGAAGAAGTGCAATTTCCACAATTTGCAGCTATGAAATCATCTATGATCTCATAGCTGCAAATTGTGGAAATTGCATTTGTATAATGATACTTAAAAACGCTTTTTAATCATTATACAAATGTAAATAACAAATTATCATACATTCAAATAATAGTAATACTATATGTTTTCACAATAAAGGTAATTTTGGTTTCATCAAAAAAAATTATAAAATATAATTTTATTTTGCTGTTTTTTTGTCACTTCAGTACGTTTATCCAAACATTTTTCTCTAATATAAAAACCATCGATTGAGATTTTATTTACTATTTTTGAAACAATTATGGGTGTGATGAAATAAATCTAATTTTTATATTATAGTGTCTTAAACTAAAAAGAAATTAATTTAAAATTTAAAATTTCATTAAACAATCATTTGTTGTTAAAAAATTATAGACATTTTAAATCTATAAAAAATACGGTATTTCTGATAAAGTTTTTATTAACATTTTCGAGTTTGAGCATGGTTGGCTCCGATCACATGGATTAAAACCAAATAAAAATCTCGATCTTTTTTTTTGAGAAGTTTAGTGATACTTTATATAACAAATTTATGTCAAGAGTTTTATATTTTACTTTTACAAACAAACTTTTCATAACATATAAGTTTATTATATAAACACCACAAGCAAAATAAATAGATATGCAAATTGATTTACCAAGATAATTAGAAAAAAGGTATTGTTAGGTTGTATATAATAAGTGCCTTGGCTTGACTACCAAAATCACTTACAAATCACTACTTTTCTTTTCATCAACTTTTGTAAATAAATTTTATATTGGAAAACTAATAACTAACAAACTATTATACATAATATATTGCAATAGAATGAGGTCGTTCGACGACAAGGAAATTTATCCCAGAAGGACGCTTATGCTGGAATTCCAAGGCAAAATTAAAAGAATTTTGTCGGAAGAATTCCAAATTTCTAAAATTAATAATAAAAAGATCTCTTTTCTATAAGAATGCAAAAATATCTGTAGCGAAGAAAATAATGTTAATCTAGAAATTAGTAACAAAGTTCTTACAAATTAAAACGCCCAGACATATTTTTTATAAAAATTTCTGTTTTTTGAAATTTTCTTTTTTGTTTTTTTGTTTTATTTTCTTTGACTTTTAATTTTTTCGTTCGTTTTCAATTTTTTATTTAGTGATTTTTTTTATTTTCTTAAACGTGAGCACCTGGGAGTCTGTCTTTATGTATTTTAATAGTGGAACAGTAGACCACCTTGTATTTTTAATTCTTTACTACTATAACATTATTAATACCTCTGCAGGGCAAAGGCCTGAGGAGAATAAACTACAATACAATAAACACCCCAATTAGGTGCAGCCCAGCAAAAATAAGGAGCTCATTTGCAATTTCATAAGCCATTTAGCAAATTAAAGGAGCTTATTTTTGAGTCAAATTTAAGTGAAAAAGTCTTCTTGATTTAAGAACCCTAATTACAGGTTTTAGGGGTAAAGAAACTGTTCTAACCAGAAACCAAAAATTATACCAATGTGCTATATACCTTATATCTGAGAGCATCTTAACATGTGGATCAAGTATATAAAAAAAAGGAAGAATAAAGTCTGTAAAAGCTGTTTAAATGTTATTGGACGAGGATTAGCACACATCTGTTGTGTGAGAACCTAAAGGAGCAACTTAATAAAGATAAAAAAATATTATTTAGATTGTTGAATTTCTATTAAAATTTAACTTCGAGTAAAACTGTAAAACAACAAAGAGTTAAACAACTTTATGCATGACGTTGTACATTTTTATTTCGATGACAGACGTGACGAAATGCAATGTCCCAATAGACTTAAACGAATGTTTGAAAAATAAGGCAATTTAATCAAAGTTGCGACCTTCACATCTTCAATTATTGTAAAAAAACCAAAAATCTTTTATGAGTTGATTTGAATCAGTAAAAAAACAGCTTTTTTTTACTGATTCAAATCAACTCATCTTCGCTCTTGGTGCATATCTAGCAAAGATGAAGTTCAAAGTTTTCAATTTCAATGTGAACCTAGAAGGTTTGGAATGATTAGATTATTAGCTTGTAATTACAAAAATGCTTGCAGAAAAAGAATTAGTAAAAAAAAATTATTTGCTGCATTTATTATTAACTGTGTGAACCGAGAATTTTCAGATCTACTAGATGAAACAAAGATTATAAAAGTACTTGCTCCCATGCAGTCACCATGCAGTTACCATGCAGTTACCATGCAGTTACCGGTTTTTGCATTCATTTAAAACAAACTTGATATCCATTTAAAACAACCATGACATTCATTTAAAACTTCGTGAAAATCAATAAATTAATAATATTAATAAAAAATAAATTTAAATAAACAAATATATAAATAAAATCTTTATTTTTGAATAATATAGAATGTTGAGATTGCGTATGCGTTAAATGTTTTAGTTGAAAATGATTATTGTTTTAAGTGATTGTCACGATGTTTTAAATGGATGTCATGTTTGTTTTAAATGGATGAATAAACCGGTACATCTTCTCAGTGGAAACACTGACAAGATTTTTAATTGTCTTTATTATTTATTTTATGTGAAACAACACTAATATCCATAAAAAAAAGATCAAGAACCTTTTTAATTTTTTTTTAATCCAAATTATGGAAGCCAACCCTACTCAAAATCAAAACTTTATCAAAAATACCAAAATACTTTTTTTTTCAGGGTACAAGAGTTATACCCTAAGTACCCGACTTTAAACTTAAGAACCTTTCCCAAGAGACTCCTTTTTTTTCAATTTTGTGTAAAAGAAAAACTAAAATTCATTGCCAGATTTCAAATTTCATCCAAAAAAAATGTTCGTTCAAAATTTATAAACATTTAAAGTTATTTGTTGAGATCGGCAATTAATAGACCTAAAATATCTATAGTTTTTGACAATAAATTATTTATAGATGAAACTTTAAATCCTTGCAGACAGTTTGCGTAAAAGATTTAATCCAATTTCTGATTCTCCGACAAAGCTTAATCTCCAGTATATCGATGAAGCATTAAAAGACATAGCCTCTTACTTCATCCTCTTTAATGCTATACCTTAACCAGAGATTGATTTAAATTTAGAAGTTGCGAAGGACTTTAGTACTCCCCTAATCAACTCTAATGAGTGTTGATGATATACTGGCAATATCAAAAGATATTTTAACATTCAAAAAATATATAACAATTCAAATGACAATAACAAATATTGAAGAAATAGAGCAGTTAACTAAAGGTCAAAATAAAAACAACTTCTATTTAGTTTAAGATATTATTAAAGAAATTAATTTTATTTCATAACACTCATACATAGAATCAGGGCCCAATTTTTTAGTTTGAGCAAGTTCTCAGACTCCAATCTCCGTATTTTTTTTTAAAACATGTTTATATGACTCCAGTATCAATATTAAACAGTTTCAAATTTGCATCATTCAGATTCAAATCCACTCAGGATCCGCTCCTTTAACCTCCCTTTATTTTATATTTTATTGTACAGGTATAATCAGTTTCTGGCAAGGCTGTGGAGTCGAAGTTGGAGTCGGAGTCTTGGAGTTGGAGTCGCGACATTTGAAGTGGAAATGAGTTTGAAAGATTTGTACCAATATTTAAAAAATATTGCGTTCTTCCGAGAATATTTTACAGAATATGCCAGTGTTGTTGATAATAGTTTTTTTTTATAAAGATGCATCTCTGTCTATCTAGATGGTGTTGTTGATAATAGTTTTTATAGAGATGGTGAATTTATCTTTTCTCTTCCTGTTATGCCATTAATGACGAACCACGTTTCTTAGTTATCAAATTTGCATTTGATAATTTGATCACCGTAGTATTCTTATTTAGCATTTTATTTTAAGTAACTTTTTTTACAGGCCTGTAGCAACCGGGGGTCAGTTGGGGCATTTGCCCCCTTTCCCTAATATTTTTTCAAATAAATAATTTCGATAAAAATTGACTGAAAAAATGACTTTAAAAAAAAAAAAAAAAGGTCCTTAAAACTATTGAGTAAGATTTATTCCGGCACTGCCTTCCCCTTCGTTCCTCCTCCCTCCTCCAATATAATTTTTGTTTCTACAGACCCGTTTTATTTGAAATTTAAAAATCAAGTTTTCGCTTTTTTTTTGCATTTTAAAAGCGAATAATTAACAGCAAATAATATAATCCATTAACAATCATCTTTTTTTTCTTCTCATTTTTATGACCTCATGAGGAAAAGTTTCATTAAAATACTAAAAAAATGTACTTAAAAAAAATTGAAAAATACTTGGTTGGTATTGACGAGTTACGGAGCAGCTTTTTTTGTCATCGTTATTTTCGGCTATAATTTATGCAAAACTATGTGAATAATGAGAATAAGTAATTTTTTTTTAATTTTGATAAATGGTTTCCGAGTTATGACAATTTATGTTTTTCGTAATAACTCGTAAAGATTTGCTTAATTTTCTTAAAGGATTTAGTGCACCAAATCTTGATATAATATTTAATTTTCAAATGCCATCTATGGAAAAAAGTTTTATTAAAATAATTATGATAAATTATTTTTTGTTAAGATTCAAAGCATTTAATTTTACTAACTGTTATTATGATGAAAAGGATTCCAGGACTCGCTTCTTCCTTCTCGGGCAATTGGATCAAAAGCAATTAAAGCCCTGCAAAACCCATGAAAATTAACCTTAGTAAAAGGAAAAAAGCTTTTCCATATTGTCAGAGTAAATAAGTTGATTTACATTTATAGATATCTGAATATATGTAAAAATCTCAGAGATTGTTTCCCTAGTTTTGGGCAAATTAAACCAAAAACAACTAAAGTTCCGTTAAAACTATAAAAGTTTTAACTTTCGTTTTAATAACAAGAGCTTTCTCAATTTGTCAGAGTAAGCAGTTTTATTTGAATTTTGAAATATCTAAAAAATAAGTAAAACCTCAGGACTTGTTTGCCAAAAAATTTAGAAAAAAATTTGTTCAATGGAATTTTTAATTATTTTAATAACAATAATCTATTATGCAAAATTTAATTCGGTTTTAAAAAAATAACTCAACTAAACATGCAATTATTCAGTTTAAACGCAAAATCTCCTATTCCATTGAAAATTCTCAATTTACGTTAGGCATTTTTAAAGATCTATCTAAAGCATTTGATACTGAAGATCACAATATATAGCTCCATAAACCTAAAAATTACGGAATAATCAGCAGAGTTTTACAATGGTTTCAAAAGTTATTCATAAAATCAAAACAATTTGTCAATCATAACAAAATTTACTTAAAAAATAAATTTCTTAGAAATATTCTGTGGTGTTCCCCAAGGTTCTATTCTAGGGCCAATTTGTTCTTAATTTACGTAAATGATTTTTATAAAGCCTCAATTATTTTAAGTATTATGTTTGCAGATGATACCAATTTATTTCTCTTTAATAATAATATTTAGCAGTTCTTTTCGACTAAGAATGATGAACTGCAGAAAGTATAAATTACATATAAAAGTATCAAATTCTTTCAAATTAATCTTAAACATAAACAAAACAAAATAAGTTCTCTTTTGTTCCCTCTCCAAAAAACGTTTTTGCAGACAAATATGCCGCAAAATTTTATTGATCAAGTTGAAATAAAAAGAGATTTAGTAACAATATTATTAGGTGTTTTTCTTGACGAGAACTTCGCATGGAAACAACACATTAATTTCATTTGCGCAAAAGTGTCTAAAAGTATTGGAATCTTATATAAGACCAGAATATATTAAAATAAAAAAAAGTTTAAAAAAATGTTTAACTTTATTACAAATTTTTTCTCAGTTATACAAATTATCCAATTACTGCCTGGGGTAGCACAGGCAAAAGTAAGTTAAAACGTCTTTAACGCCGTCAGAATCATTCAATGCGTTTAATCGATTTTGCAGATCGATTCTTATATACCACAGTGGGTCAGGTTGCTTATTTTTGTGTTAAATTTATTTTTATTAAATAATACTAAATTAGCTTTAAATAACATATTTGGAGCTTCTAAATATATTTTTGATCAAAAGAAAACTTTTTTTAATTGTATTTTAAGTTTCATAGTATAACTTCTCAACGTTCAAAAGTTATGACTAAATAAAATTTGCAACCCCTCAAATTGAGGGGGTTTAAACTTTATATGGTCATATTTTTTGAACGCTTAAATATTTCACTATGAAATTTAAATTTTATCGATGAATATAAGTCTAGTTGAAAATATTTTAAAAATTGTTTCATCAATTTATTGCACTCACGTTTGGGGCAGGGGAAAGGGTTAAAATTTTGGGGTTTTTTTTGTTCCCAGGCTCCAATCATCGCAAATTTTTGCAAAGCATTTTTATTTGACATAAGTATAAACCTATGAATGTTTGGAGCTTGCTCAATGTCTTGAAGCTAGATATCTTGAAGACCAAAAAATGCTAGCACCACCCCTTCTGATGTCTAAAAGTTATTTTTTAGACAAGATGGTACTTTGTTGAGGCTCTAACCAATTTTAAATTAATATATATATACTTAATAAAGATTTTAAAGTATTTTCAGACTGGAGGATTTTGGAGCTTTTTTTAATTAACTTATGAAAGTAAAAATTTGCATTCAAAAAACATACAAAACCACATCAACTTCAAAGTTGAATAAAATTTCTTACTAACAAGCAAGAAACTTGCAGCAAAGTTCTGTTGTTTAAAAATAAAAAGTCTATCAATATCTGAAAAAATAATAGCGCATATAGCTTTAACTTATAAAACAGTTTACAAACTATGTGTAGAAACTTATATTTTTAATTAATTTTTGTTTTAAAATTTACAAATCAAAATAAAAACTTTATCTTTAAGAGGTCATATAAACTTTAATTAAAAAGCTAATGAATAACAAATATCATTTTATTAAAGCTTCATTAGTATGGAAAACAACTATTACGATTAAACCTATACTATTAAACACATTTTTTTTTTCATTTTGGCAATTTTTTTTAACTCTGTGCATACTAGAATATTTTATGGAAACGAGAATACTCAACGTATACGAATTAAATGTATTTAATGTTTTATGTTTCATTTGTATGTGTAAAAATGATTTATGCCCGTTTAGTTTTTAAAGATTTATTTAACTTGATACCCATAAACATATAAGCCTTAAGAAATAATAACTTTGTAAATAAACCGCTTTGTAAAACAAGATTTAATCAATTTTGTATTTTATATCGTGCGCCACATCTATGGAATAGGGTAGTTATACCAAATTTTGATTTGTTAATTACTCTTCCAGTCTCCAAAAGTTCAAAAATTTTATTCTCTCGATTAAAATTATTTAAAATTTTTATTTTATTCTATATTTTTTAATATTTTTTAATATACAATATATAATGAAACTTTATGATTCAATATAAGTATTTTCTTTCTGGTATTGTAATACATGTTGTTTTTGAAAAAAGGTACTGGAGATAAGATCATTATTCTGGCGATAAGATCATTTTGGGGATAAGATCATTAGGATCTTCTATCAGATACTTTTGTTTGTATTTTAAATATAAATATTTATTTTTTGTTACCTAGACTTTGAATTTTTAAGTCTACGGACTTTAAAAAGACTGTTATAAAGAATTTTAGCATTTAATACGAACACAAAATATTAAAAAAAATAAAACCATAAAAATTTACATTAGTTAACAAATTGCAGCTTTTATGGAAAAAAATACAATGAATGCAAATGTAAAAATACACAAAATCAAAATTAAGAAAAAAGCAAACAACGAATTTAAAATCATCATTAAATTTTTTTTTGTTTGTTTAAATTGTATTACAATCGTAGAAGCATTTAATCGTAGAAGCATTTAATCGTAGAAGCATTTAATCGAAGAAGCATTTAATCGTAGAAGCATTTAATCGTAGAAGATTTTAATCGTAGAAGCGTTTAATCGTAGAAGCATTTAATCGTAGAAGCATTTTATCGTGATTTTTCTGCAAGTAAAATAAAAGGTAAAAGTAAAATGTTGATAATAAATTTGATCAATATTTGTTTACATTTAAATAATAACAACTTTACCAATTAATAATAGTAAAAAAACTTTAAAGTGATCCTACTTTTTATAAAACTTTAAAGTGATCATACCTTTTATAAAACTTTAGAGGGATCCTACTTTTTATAAAACTTTAAAGTGATCCTACCTTTTATAAAACTTTAACGTGATCCTACCTTTTATAACAAGATCATGTAATATAATTCATTTACAATATTTGCTCTTTCATAGATGCCATTTCTTCTGTACCTGCTTTGAGTTGTTGTTTTATTTCTAACACTGAATTTTTTTTTGATTTTAACTTTACTTGGCGATCTTTATGTTTTAACTTAAATTCATTTTTAATTTAAATGCATGGTAATAGTAAATCTCAATGTTCTTTAACTTTTTGTAAAAATTTTTTTATTTCTTTAAACTAATAATTAAAAAAGCAATAATGCACACACAAAAAAAAAGTAAAAAATATTTTTTTTTTCTTAAAGCTTGAATTACATACATATCCAATATTTTCTTTTCAAAAAGTCTCAATGAGCTTCTTTTCATTTTTTTATATTATGAAAACTTTTTGAGTTTGTATATTGAGAAAAGTTAGTTTGAAAAAGTAAAATATAAAACGTTTATTATAAATTTCACATTAGTTAAAATATCACTAAGTCCATAAAAAAAGATCGAAATCTTCTATTTTTTTAATTTATGTGAAATTTTAAATCCTACGATTAATTTCGATGTAGTTAAAGATATTATGAAAAAAATTAAATTTAATTTATTACACCCATGCATGGGACCAGAAACCCATTTTTAGATGGCGGATATTCTTAGGCTATAATCACGGCAAGTATCTGTAAACATTATTATATGACTCTGGTATCAATATTCTAAAGTTTTAATTTAATATTCAATATTAAATTAAAACTATTCAGCAAGATTCAATATTATTGAGTTGCCTCTTTGTAACCTTTTAGGCCTTTCATTAAAATCCGGTATTGTACCAGAGTTCAAAAATTGTTAAAATCACACCTTTTGTCAAGACTAGTGATGTCACAAATATAATTATAGACCTCTTTTTGTTTTACCATGTTTATCGAAATTATTAGAACTTATTATGTATGTAAGACTGTAAAATTATTTATCTGAGAATAATATACTATATAATAAACAATTTGGGTTTAAAAAAATCACTCAATCGAACTAATAAATTATTCATCCGATAGGTTCGATAACGATTGATTACTTATAATTATTTACATACATATGCGCACCCAAACAGCGCTTGTAAACGACCGTTCATCAATATTTCACTTTGTTTTGTAAAAAAAATGTTTTAATTTACAAATCGTGCTCTAAAATATATGGAATATTGTATATTAACCTAATAAAACGAACGCACAAAAAAAATTATAATAAAATACGAAATTTAGTATAATAACTCTATCGAAAATAAACAAATCAAAAAACTTGTGTATTAACTTAATAAAACGAACAATATATATATATATATATATATATATATATATATATATATATATATATATATATATATATATATATATATATATATATTTATATATATATATATATATATATATATATATATATATATATATATATATATATATATATATATATATATATATATATATGTATATAAATATATATATATACATATATATATATATACATATATATATATATATATATATATATATATATATATACATATATATATATATATATATATATATATATATATATATATATATATATATATATATATATATACATATATGTATATATATATATATATATATATATATATATATATATATATATATATATATATATATATTTATATTTATATATATATAAATATATATATTGAATTTTATGAATTATGAATTTTAAATATTTTAATGAATTATGAATTTTAAAAATAAAAAAATAAATAATTTTTTTTTAGCATTTTCAACTCAAAACTACAGACAATTTAACACCGAGCTATTTTCCATCATAACCGAGTTATTTTCCATCACCACCAAGTTATTAATATTCCATCGAACTCGCCAAATTATTTTTCTATTATATTTTTCTTTTATTACATCAAAAACTTATTAAAATGATCACCAAAAACGAATAAAAGAAAAAACTCTAAAAGAACTTTGCTTTGAACCAATGCACAAGTATTTTGATGTTTAAATTACTTAAAAACTTAATAAAGATTTTAAAAATATCTAAATAAATTTATCGGATCATCATTTAATGTTTATAACTTCTTAAATTGTTCAAGGATTCAAAATATGAGCAAAGTAAAAATATATTTTCAATTAGTAAAAATATCTAAACTTTTTATTTTCTTTACTTAAAAGGTATTCCGCGTAAATTTTTTAAATTTTTTTTTTAATTTTTTTTTTTTCTTTAAATTTTCACAAATACATATTAACTACAAATTTTTTACACTGCAATATTATAAAGAAACTGTACTTCCTAAACAAAAAAGAAAATACATTTTACAAAATACCGTTAAGTATAGGAAGCAATAATTAGGTATGGTATGACTTGATAAGAAGGGTTTTGTTGTTGTAGGGAACTCGTAGAAGACTGAGATTAGTCTTATCATCGAGAACCTTGAGGTATTGCGTAAAGCACACATATAAACAATGTGATTCTCATTAAAGAAATGTTTTACATGTTATTATTACAAACTTTTTTTTCTTTTCTTTTTAATTGAACTATGTTTTGTGTTAGTGTTGAGGTTTATAATAATAATACTAGCTTTATTTGTTAAACAAAAATTTACATTTTCCATATGTATTTGATTGCTGATTATTTTAATTTGAGCGTAAATTTGATTTACCATCAGAACTAGAACATTTCTAGGTAATTATCCATATTAAGAACATGATTTTTGAGTTTTGACTTTAAAGAAGTTATATTGCCTGGGAGAGAAATCGAGGTATAATTCGGAATTAATTTGTTGAATAAATATGGGCCACGATAAGAAATAGAAAATTGAGAACTTTTTTTTTTTTCAGGGGTACAATAAAGTTACCAGCTGCTCTTGTGTTAAATTTGTTGATATTAGATTGAAAGAAGTTTCCTATGAATCGGTTTGGAACTAATCCTAGTTTGCATTTAAGCATGAACAAAATGTTAGCGTAGATATTAATTTGGTAAATGTTTAGTGCTTTCATTTCTTGTAATAGGGGTTTAGCGTGGGTCAGTTTGTTTTTATGATGTATTATTCTAGAAGCTTGTTTTTATCGTCGATAAAGAGATATTAATTTTGTCTTGTGTGTGCTTCCCCAGGCTATGTTGGCATATGTGAGATAGCTATGTATAAAGGAAAAGTAAAGAAGTTTTAGGTTTTTTTGCGATAAAAATGGTCTAGCTTTAAAAAGTATACCAATACTTTTAGCTATTTTAGTGTTGATGGCATTTATATGAGCTGTCTATAAAACATTTTCGTCAATAATCACACCAAGAAATTTAATTGTTTGGGTTCTTTCAATTTTTTTGTAGTCAATACTTAGTGTCGGTAGAATTGATGGTAGTTTGTTCTTCTGTTTCTTTGAGTGAAATAAAATATATTTAGTTTTTTGCGCGTTTAATGATAACTTGTTAGCACTGAACCATGTTTTAAGATTTTGAAGTTCAAAGTTGACTTTATCAAAGAGGTCATTGATAGAGGTAGATGAATAGAACAGATTGGTATCATCTGCAAACATTATACAATGTAGAGGCTTTAGGAAGATCGTTAATGTAGATAAGGAATAATAAAGGTGCAAGAAGAGATCCCTGGGGGACACCGCATTTGATTTTTAATAACTCCGTATTAGTGATACCATCTATAATAACACATTGTTGCCTGTTATTTAAATAATTAGTGAACCATTTATTAGTTTGATTTTTTATACCGTATTTTCTCATTTTTTCGAGCAGAATTTTATTATTGACAGTATCGAAAGCTTTTGTAAGATCGATAAAAACTCCCAATACAAATTTTCCTTTATCAAATGACGAGCTAATGTTGTCCACTAGGTCTAAGGTTGCATGTTCCGTAGAATGATTAGTTTGAAAGCCATATTGACATTCACTTAGAATTTTATTGTCTGCTAAATATTCATAAAGTCGGTTGTACATTATTCTTTCCAGGAGTTTGGAAAACACTGGAAGAATTGAGATAGGTCTATAATTGGTTAGCAATGCCGTGTCTCCAGTTTTAAATACATGTAAAATCTTCGCAATTTTTATTTGTTCGGAACAACTCCAGTTCTAATTGATGACTTGAAAACATTAAATAAAGGATCTGCTACAATGGATAAAATATCATATACTACATTGCTGGAAATGTCTTCGATGCCCGGAGCTTTGTTCTTTCTGATTGATTTTTTTGCTTCTTCAAATTCCTCCAATTTTAGGTCACTCTCAGAAAATGAACTAGTATGGTCAGTAAAATAGTTATTATATGAATTGTTCGAGTTGTTTATCTTGGATGCCAAGTTAGGACCGATATTTACAAAAAAGTTATTAAATTTGTCGGAGATTTTCCGCAATTCTGGAGGGTAACATTTCGGATTTAGTTTTGGTTTTTCCGATAATATCGTTCATAATTTCCCATGTTTTTTTAATGCTACCATTGTGTTTTTGTAATTGTTTAGAATAATAGATTTTTTTTGATTTATTTTTAATTTTTTCAAAAAGGTTTTTGTATTGTTTATAGACAATACAAAAATCTTTTTGAAAAATAGAAACGAAAAAAGATTTTTTTCGTTTCTATTTTTTAAATATTTAATGTATAGTTTTTGTTTTTACTTTGACGATTTCTTTATTCCGTTAGTTATCCATGGACATTTCAAATATTTAACTTTTATTTCTTTTTCAATAATTGGAAAGTGTTTATTGTAGTGCTCAAGAAAAATATCAATAAATATATTATAAGCAGTATTTGTAAGTCCTCGGTTGCATTGTTGATAAACATTTGACCAATTTGTTTTTGATAAAGTTTCTTTAAATTTGTGAATCGAAGACTTGTTAATTTTTCTTTTATATGTTTTAATTTTTGAATTATTTAATGAGGAAGAGTTTTGTGTAAGTGAGAAGAATATTGGAAAGTGGTCTGATATATCAATTTTAAATATTCCTGTTTTTAAAGATATGTCTAAAAATGAGTTGGTCAGTATATTATCTATGGCTGTAATTGAGGTTGAAGTGACTCTGGTGGGTTTATTAATTAATGAGAATATACCGAGCTGAAACAAATTATCAAAGAAAATTTTAATGTTATTGTTTTCATTGTATTTTAAACAATCTATGTTCATGTCTCCTATGCAAAATATATATATTTTTTCATTGTTTAGTTTTATAAAGATTTGGTTCAGGTATTTAGAAAATTTGATAATATTGCCTTCAGGTGGCCTGTAACAAGTAGTTACTAGAATGTTTTTTTTATTTTTACTGATTATTTCTATGGTGAAGGCCTCATTGTTGGCATCGGAGAAGGAGAGGTCGTTTCTAATTTTTTTTTCAAGATCATTCCGAATATAAACTAAAATTCCTCCTCCTCTTTTGAGTATTTTCCTTTCAAAAGAAATCATGTGGTAGTTAGTAATATGAAGGTTTGAATTTGCTTGAGAAAATTCGTCAGTACACCACGTTTCTGTAATTCAAATCATGCTGAATGAATAATTACATTCTAAAAGAAAATTTTTCAATTTGTCGATATTTGAGTTAATACTTTTTATGTTTTTATGTGAATAACTGTAAAATCTTCATTACCTTGTTTGAATTGGGATTTAAAAGTATCAATTTCAAAATATTCTGTATTTCAACATTTTTCGTTAAATATTTTTTTATCTGCGTGATAAAAATCGTTAGGTAAAATATTATTTGCGGTTTTAAAATAATCGGAGGTTATTCTGTCGTGAACGTTTTTCCAAGTAATTAAATTTGTTTTTTAAATTGCCAATTTCGATGTCTAACAAACTGTTTGTTTGTAATATTTTATTTAAAAAGTTTTCTTCCTGAAAGTTAATACTTTCCTTTAAATCACTGATGTCTTTTTCAACAATTACAAGTTTCGATTTGTTTTTATTAAACTCGTTTTCAAGTTTGTCAAGTCGATCGGTTATTATTCTTAAGTTCGCACTTAAAATATCAGTAAATATCTTTTCCTGATTTTTTAAAAGTATAGCAGTTTCAGTTAAAATGCCTTTTTTTTGCTCATCAAGTTTGGTGCTTAATAGTTTTTCTATATTTTTCATCATAACTTCCATTTTGTTAATAACTAATCGCTCAATAAACACGTCTTGCTCGTTCAATGCCGCAAGTCTTTTCAATTTACTTAAGTAGTCATCCATGTTGATATAGCAACCACTCAAACTACGTTTTCCAGTAAATGATGTGCGTCCATGAAGAACTCTAAAATAATTCACGACCTCTTAAAATTATGGAAAAAAATAGAAAAAGACCAATAAAATATATTGCAGTAGAAGATTGCACAAGAAAAGTAGATTAATCCCAGCCAGCACAAACACGTCTTTTAGACGTTTTTTTTCGCATCTCAAATGTTAACACCTTTTAGAGGTCAAAATTCAGATAAATATAAGACATCTAATAGTAGTCTTCTTTTAGACGGCTTAAGGCAGCTATTATATGTTGTATCAAAGATAAATACAATTAGATGTGTTATAGTTATTTGAATTTAGACGTTTAAAAGGTGTTAACATTTTAGATTCTAAAAAAACAGTTCTTTTTAGTGCCGGTTGGGATGTTTATTGATATATATGCATCATTAAGAACATTACGATATATATGTTGAAAAAATTAAAATATGCAAACAAACTTTATTTATAAAAACAAACCTCCAGTTGTTGACAATTAATAAATTTCCAGGAGTTAGTTCAAGTCGAAACTCTTGTTCCTTGCTATATATGATATCCAAAAAAGCTATGTAATGATTATAAAATTTTTCAATTTTATCAAATGATAAGCAATTTAAAACATCACGATCTCCATCATTTTTTCTAAAAACAAAAAACATCATGAACTCTATTATTTATTCTAAAAACACAAAACATCACGATCTCCATAGTTTATTATAAAAACGCATAACTTTAGGCTTTAAAAAAAATCATTTTTTACTTTAAAAAGTTTAATATTAGATATATAAATAAAAGAAATTTTCAAAAAAAAATGTGATCATGAAACAAACAGAAAAAAGATTTGCCATTTTTGTGCACACAAAACATCAAGACTATTAAATGTTTAAAAGAGAAAGAGAAAATTAATTGTTCAAAACTAAAAATCCATTTGACATATGTGTAAATAAATACATAAATATAGAAACAATATAACTTAAAAAAACTATCCAGTGGGCATCGGGCGTCCTAACACGTCCATAGGATGTCTGGACGTCCCCTTGACATTCTTCGGACGTCTAATGCCCACTAGGTAGATACTTGCTAGATTTAATGATAGACTGGGCTCTATTTTGAAATCTGGCAAGTATTTTATTTGACGGGTAAACAATGTTACAACTTCAACCTGCAATTTGTCATTGCAACAATTTGTCAGTCACCGTCACTTGTCACTGCAAAATTTGCACACTAACGAGTTATTGTGGGAGAAACTGAACGAGAAGCAGTAGTAAGTTTTCCAAGTCGCATTCCCCCCATAAAATATATGTAAATCTTGCCTTTCAATCATTGGAAAGGGAAAGAAACACAAATGTGGAAATAAAATTTTAGATGTAAAAATATTGATAAAACTTCAAACCTCAATTAAAGTTAAAGAACAGATTTTACGTTCTCAGAAAAGTATAAGATTAAGGATCAAAAAAAAGTAAACCTGCTACAAATATCTTTACAAATATCAGTATATATCACTTGCTACAAGTGCCTTTAAAAATATCAGTAGAATCCTTGAAAAATCAACCTTGAGATTATTAATTTAAGAAGGATTCAATCAAGATTTACTTTGTCCAACAAGAAACTGATGCAGCTAGCTAAAGAACTCAGGTAAAACAATTTTTTGAAGGAAATCATGTTCTTTTTAACTAATATAGCTAATCTTAATGTTTAGACAAAGTTAATTAAAATAAAAATTAGAAAATTAGAATAGAACATCAATTAAAGAAAATAATTGCATTCAACCAAATCTGAAAAAATCTCTTCCAATTATTGACGGTGCACTTAAAGACTTCTTTATAGCACAGGGCTCGAATTTACGTAAAAAAATCTAATCGCGTTTTTTTTTGTTGCTCATAACCCCTCCTCCACTCCCGCCGGAGGGGAGGGGACATTATTTATTTTAACTTATTTATATTAACATATATAATCAGTCTCATTTTTGCATAAGATGTCATAACATTTACGTTCAGCGGTTGTAAAGTAGCTTTAGTTATAATTTATAATATTACTATTATTATATTGCATTAAATCTAACGGCTATATTTTTGTAAAATCAATGAACTTGATATAATCTTCTTTTAATTAATTATTTCATTTTCTATTTTATTTACATATTTTAAACTGTTTAAATCAACTAGAATATTTAATTTTCTATAAATTTTTAACAGTAAAAAAAATTATTTAAAACTCTAACAAAACAATCTATAAATTTGAAAAAGTTATAAAAAATATTAAAAATGACAAAAACATTATCGTGATAAAATGTTAAAACTTAACATTTTCACGAAAACCCGCACAATCACAAACAAGAATGATGATTAAAAAAAGTTTTCTTATCTAAGTAACCTTATCAAATTCCCATGATATTTCTATCTATTGCTTTTTCATTCAATGTATTTTTTAATAAAAGTTAGCGTTCACTTTTTTCATTCAATAAAATAAAGCGAAGGAAAAAAATGTGTCTAAATAATAGAACCTTTTACGATCTAATACTTTTTTTGATTTTTGATTTAAGTTTTGCCAATTAATGCGCTATATTAAACTTTTTCCGTGACGAGTCAGCGTCTTTTATGGCCATTTTACGTTAACCACGCCTGATTGGAGTATTATGAATAACATGGTTAGATAATGAAACTGAACCTAATGTTGTTTGTTGATCAATTCGCGTGGCCTCTTTATGCTGCGCACTGCTTAAGTGCGATGCCAGTGACTCTTTTTTTATTGATATTGTTCCTGGTTTGATCCAGGTCATGGAAAACAATTTTGTTTGACTTATCCGTTTTTCAAATTGTTTACTTAAACTGCATCTTAATCTTATAACTTCATTTCCATTTAAATTGTTAACTTTTATTTCTTTTTTCCATTTCCATTTAAATCAATTAACTTTTATTTCTTTTTTCAATCAAAATCTTTTATTTCTTGATTCGAATAGGTATTTAATCGTTTGTTTTTTATAAAATTTTCCTTCCTTAAACAATCGGTCTTTTTCCTGCATTTGAACATTTTTGCTAATTGATTTTCTAAATCTTTTATTTTTCTTTTTTTTACTTTATGCTCTGCTTTAAAAAAAAAAATTATAGTTATAGAAGTCCCCACAGTTTTATACTGTAAAAGAGCACTAAATATTCGCGAATAGATTATCAATCTTCTAAAATAAAAAAAGAATAATAACGAAAAGAAGAAAGATAGCGAAAAAACAAATTTTAAGAAAAAAATAATCGCGAAGGTGCGAAAAGTAATCGCGATTCGCGATACGCTTAATTCAAGCCCTGTAACAGATTTTCAAAAATTTGATGTTGAAAAAGGAAATTTGCAAATATAAAAGTTTCTCTATTATCCAGTGTGCAGATATTGAGGAGTTTCTTAATTCGCTTATAGTAATTAAAGAAAAGATCCTAATAAATCAAATAGCCAAACTCGTAATTGATGGAGAAAGAGGCTTTCTGAAGGTAAATAAAATGTTTTTTATTGTTCTATTTCATTTCAAATATGCTTGAGCTTGATTCAGCTTAAACTAAAATATAAGGTACAACATTTGGTAAAATAAAATCTTTTATATTTTAGATCAGTTTGAATCTACTGTCAGATTGGTTAGAAGATAGAAGGTTTAGAAGTTGAGAAAAATATTCGCAATGACGAAACAATCAGGAGTACTTATAAAAAATTTCAAATTCAAAATATAAAGAAAGTTCTGTAAAAACTTCTTTTTTATTAGCTTTAGTTCTAAATGTTTCTGAAAGTCACTACAATTAGTCACTACAATGTTTCTTTATTAATAAACATTAAAAGATAAAATTTAAAAAAAAGATAGTTTAGATAGAAAAAACAATTATTTGTAGCTGGTTTTAAACTTTGTCAAATAATGTGTGGTTTATCTCAAAGTGCTAACCTTGCCATATATGCAAATGGAAAACAATGAAACCATTTTAAGAAAAGAAGTGAAAAACTTTTGGTTTATATGAGCGGCATTACAAAAAGTTCTCACAATCAAGTTTAATGTAACGTAATGCTGAAGATTTTTGTAATGGTACTAATCCTCAATTGATACACCCAGAGTCCAGCGACCACTTATTGGTAGATTACCTTTTTCCACCAGAGTTACACCTAATGGAGAAAGCTATTAATCATATTTATAGTATTTTTTTTAATATATAATCATATAGAGAAATGTGGTTGTGAAAATAAAGTTACTAAAGTTTCAATAATTCTGAACATTTCAAAAGAGGTTCAGAACAATGTTTTTAATTTTAATTTTAATGGGAATGTCTCCAGTAAAATTCTATAAAGTTCTGATGAATCGAGAAAATATATTTACGCATTAACTTTACTTAAATGTAACATTTTTATATCATTGTCACAAAAATATATAAAAATAATAAATAAAACAGTATCTCAATTATACTATACATTAATTATTATCTATGACATAGGTTTGTATTTTACAAAAGACATATTCATGACAGTCATTTCCAAATGATATAGCCAAATCTATTACAGTCTCATTTCTGGTAGCTTTTGCTATAAAACGATTTTAGAGGTGTAACTTTTGAACAATTTATAATTTTTTAATTTATAAACTTGTATAAAAAATAACCATATTTGTCTTCATCCATTTTGGGCGAAAACTCCCGAACCTAAAAATGTTTGGTTTTTAAGGGTTAACCATAAAAATGTAATTATTTAGTAATAGGAATTGTGTGATTTCGGTGTTATATTAAACCTAATTCTAATCATCATATTAAATCTAATCATAGTAATTAATAATAATTGTAATGAATCCAACAATATATGACAATGTCTTGAGTCAAATCAAAAAACTGGTTAAGAGCATGTGTGGAAATGAAATGAAAAAACATATTAGGCACTAATACTTATATGCTCTACAGAACACTACTACTACTACTACTACTACTACTACTACTACTACTACTACTACTACTACTACTACTACTACTACTACTACTACTACTACTAAGACTACTACTCCTACTACTACTGAGACTGATACTACAACTACTACTACTACTATTACTACTCTCAATATATATATATATATATATATATATATATATATATATATATATATATATAATTAACTTGACTTGATAAATTTCTTTTGGTATGGGTTTATCTATATAATAGGCCCTAAAGCTTTTGAACAACGATCTTTTTCCTAAATGAATAACTGAATTTAAATAATAAATTTAACAAATGTTAATTATAAAAAGAAAAACCATAGATTAAAATAATGAAGATACATAATATGTGGCCGGAAACCATGTCTTGGCTAAATACTCCGCAGCATCGGGATTAGCAAGCTTCAACTTTTCAGCAGCACCTATACCATCTACAAGTATTGTCTCCCCACCAGTTCCTGTATATTCATGGCAATGAAACATCTGTAGACTATAATAAAAAATTAATAACTGCAAAAAGTAAGAACAAAGCGTTTTGCGAACCAATTGTTGTTTCATGCTCATAGATCAAGGCCTTCTTAAATAGGTCGCGACAACACATTTTCCGTAAAATTAGTGAAGGCCGACTTTTTGAACGGAGAAGTATAGATTAAATGAGGATTTTGGTTGTTTAATTTTAACCATTATAATTAAACTCGTAAAATGCCTAATAAATGCTGCATTTATGGTTGCTCCTCAAATTAAAAATTAAAAATAAAATTAATGTTTATGTCACAATGTATAGATTTCCCTTTAAATCCGAGGATCGCGAGTTATGGAATAAAAAACTTCTAAATGCAAACTTTGTGTTTACAGATTTTAAGCAAATTTTTGCTCAGCACTGGCCTAAAAAATCCTGAATTAAAAAAATTCAAAGGTGGTAGTTTTGTTCCAGTGCACCTCTCATCAGTCTTTAAAGGTATACCAGTGTCTTTTATTCCAATAGTGTCTAGAAAATGAGATGTCATTGGGTTAATGTGCTCTGAAAGAAATAGTTTACCTGATAAGTTTGAAAACTTCAAAAAAAATGGAGGCTAATCAATTTAATTCAATTTTAAAAAATTTGAAGTCAATGATTAATAACTGTGAAGAAAATTATTATTTTGTTGAAAAAGAAAAAAATATATCTTTAATAACATATGAACATTGTGGGCCAGTACCTAAGTTTTCAATATATATAACTTCAGAAGATTATGGAGATATTTATTTTAATGGCCAACTTATATAATTTCATTTTTTTTAAACAAAGGAGTTATTAAATATTTTTCTCAATTGGAGAATGCTGTTATGTTATTAACAATGAAACAGATAAGTGAGCAAGATATGTTAGGCATCAAATGGCTTTGTTAAATAAAACAAACAATAACCATTTTTTTAAGAAGACATTTCTGATGCATTGATTTTTATTCAAAATCTCGTTCAGTATATTTTGATCTCATAGAGAGGCTTGTTTTGCCAAGTGTACAAGAGTTACAACGAATGACAAACAAAATAAATAAATTTGAAGATAATGAATATTTAAAGATGATATTCAAAGACTCAGGAATTTCAAGGATACTGCTTTATCTTGGCTGATGAGGTGTACATAAAACCTGGGCTACAGTATTCTGGTGGTAAGTTATTTTTAACTTCCAACTGGAAAGCCAAGATTTTTGTTTTTAGTTTATTTTTAAACTATTGCTTGATAAGCTTCAATAATAGTAGAACTCACAATTAGTTAAAATAAATCATTAAAAAAAATTATTTTTTAAGAAGTTGTTAGTTTTGTTTGATTATAGGTATTGTGTACAGTGAAGCAGAAAATGTCCAAGAAATAGCAAAAACACCTTTAGCACTAATGCTCCTTTGTCTATTTGGTGGCCCACAACTTGTTATAAAAGTTTTTCCAGTTTGTAAAGTTACAACAAATTTTCAAACAAGCGTGACGGATTTAGTGAAGAACTAAATTATAGTTGCAGGTGGAAAGCCTCCTGAGTTAATAATGGATAACTGTCCAGTAAATCAAAAAACATTTCAATATTTTAATGCAAAAAATATTCCAGAATACTATCTTTTCAATGACACAGTGCATATTTTAAAATGTATTCGAAATAATTGGATCACTGAAAAATTACAATCTTGAAAATATAAACTGCTAAATGATAACGATACTGTGCAACTTGCAGAATAGAAATTTATAATTCAATTTCATGCGGCAGATAATCGAATAGTTAAGTTGTCACCATTAACACAAAAAGCAGTGTTACCAAAATCAATTGAACGACAAAATGTTGGATTAGCTCTCAAAGTTTTTTGTGATAAAACAGTTACATAGCAGCATTACATGTAAATTTTCCTAAGGCTGAAGATACTGCACTTTTTATTAAAACAGTTGTCAAGTGGTGGCTTATTGTCAACAGTAAAGCAAAAGGTCTTGGTATTAGATTAAATGATATTCGAAGAAAGTCTATTACTTCAGTCAAAGATTGGTAAATAGATTTCTTAGAGAACTATATTTCTTATTTTGCTGAAAATTTGAAATGCATAAATTCAAAATCAAGAGAGAAAAAGTTACCAATGGATACCGCGAGTGCTTTGCAAAAAACTTCTGAAAGATTAGCAAGCTGTGGCAAGTATTTTTTGAATTGCTGTGTATCTTATGTATTGTTAGGAAATATGCAATCAGATGCACTAGAAAAACAGTTTGGGAAATATCGGCAGGGGTTAGGTGGCACATATCTGATAACTGTGCAAAATGTTATTCAAAAATTTAGAATTGACAAAACTAGAATGTTGCTAGACGAGCAAGCAGATTTTACAATATTTCCTTCTAATCACCACCACTGTGATAACTGTGAATTTGATGTGGAGTTTGATATGTCAATATGTGAAAATTGTGAGGATCAGTTGCCAAATAAATGCAAATAAGGGCTTTTATATATTACAGGTTTTATTGCTTACAAACGTCCAGAATTACATGCAATTTAGTCTACTTTGTTATTTATTGTTTTTTTATATTAGAAGTGGCACTTGTGAATAAAGTTTCACCATTGCTGTGCAAGAGAGGATTAATTGACATTTTTATTAACTATAATAGTAAATTTCAATTGCTTCTTTGAAGTGTTAAAAAGGTTTGCGGCATTTTGGCAAACATTTTTTTAAACAATTATTGTAAAAAACACTCTGAAGATTTTGGGAAGGAATGTTTAATAAAACAGGCAAAACTTTCAATTTCATAATAAAATACTTTGAGTCAAAAAAGTCAAAATAATTTTAATAAAATAAAGTTAAAATATTTGTTTGTTTTTATCAAAAAATTTATCATTTGTTACAAGTGTTAAACAGTTAAAATAAACATATAGTTTTAAAAATGAGATTTAGTCATTTTTTGCTAAACTCTGATACTTAAACTAAATAGCTTAAATTTTTATTGTAATTAACTTATTTATAGACGTAAAAAAAAATTCCAACAACATTTGCTTCCGAAATTTAATCAAAATGTTTTGTCCTCATAAAGCTCTTTTTTTGTTTCTGAAGTTTGTTTACAAAAACAAGGATAAGAAATAATTTAACCGTAAAAAAGTCGGCCTTCGCTAATTTTACGGAAAATGAGCTGTCGCAGCCTGTTTGAGAAGGCCTTGTCTCAGATCAGAATCAGTAACCATTTGTGGTTAATGAATCTTCTGAGAACCTAATTGTTTTATAATAATAATAACAATTATAAAAAATATTGAAATAACCTAAATTTTTATTGAAACAACAGTAATTACTTAAACAATATAGTAGAAAAATTGTGTTATAAAATTGGTAATCATTCTAGTATTAAAAACAATGGAAATCAATCTAGTATTAAAAACATTTTTGATATACAAAAGCATACCATCATTTTTCTATCAACTAGATAAGATTGTCACAATCTTTAAGTTCTTGCTTTTAAAAATTAAATTCTTATTTGTCCTTGTATGAAACACTGCTGCCATATTTAAGCTAAAGCATCCAATAATGTCCTTTTCTAATTTAGAAAAGATGGAGAAAACATCAAAATGTATTTCTCCTCTAACTTCTACCAATCTTTAGGCTCTCTCCTATCATTGTAAGGTTGCACGTCATCAACTTTTTTACAAATACTACTTCTCTGCTTGAGTAACCTATTATCTCTTGTTCCATCAACCAAAACTCAATCTTTCCCTTGTCTTCATGCTCTTAATTCATTAGAGAATTTATTTTAAGAAATCGCTCTCATCATGTTTTTCTGACTCCATACAACTTACAGTTTTCTAAATAACTCTTTTTACTAACTCCTTCTTAAGTTTAAACTTAAATAGTTCCTTGCTGCCATTTTGCTGGGAAGTTTTGAAAAAAAAAACTTAGTTAAGTTGTCTGGGCAGGTGTCATAAACTTTGATATCTTATATCATTGATCTTAACAATGCCTTTCTATGTATTAGTTTAGTTACTTTAATTGATGCATAGTTTTAACCAATCGTAACCTGGTCAAACCTGGTTAAGCTACATAAACATTAAAAATTTGGACTGGATGCAACCAGCTATTTTTAATGTTTTTACGGTTTTTCATCGATTCTTTGAATCTTAAAAACTTGTGCCATTTTTTTTGGACAGCATAAAAAAGTTATTTGTCTCTAATTAACTTTTGGCACTTTATTTGTTTTCAACAATTAATGTTTTTAAAATAAATTTTTAAAAAAATAAATGTTTTGAAAACCAAGTAGTTGATTTTTTTAAAATCTACTGTCATATAAGTTGTTATTATTAAAAAATAACTCAATATTACAACAATGAAATTTGTTATAATAATGCGAGACTGTTGTGATAACAGATCAAAAATAATGATCTTACCCAGGTGAATATAAAAAATACGTTCCATCAGTATGACACGGAAGAGCAACAATTGAATATGCTAAGTCAGGATGATCCATATCTTCTTCTGATCTGTTTGTTGTTCGCCAGACATCACCATAAAAAGTCTTACTTGGATACCCAATAAGATTACTAATAGTTGTAACAGACTAAAAAATTTAAACAGAATATATAAATAATTAACAGAATTAAAAAAAACTATTTTATTTAAATAAAATCCTTAAAAAAAAAGGATTGTTTAACAAAAAAAATTAAAAATTATTAGAAATTAAAGTTATATTGAAATTCTGCCATTAATTACCCCAAGTGTTGTTGGGGTGTTTTTTTACAATCTCAAAGCCATATATTGCCTATCAATCAAAATAAACAATGATTATGTAAGTATTTTTATATATGCATATAAATGTATACATATATGAACTTATTTGGAAACGGAATAGTGGCATTAGATGAACTTTTACTTGTATTGCAAAAAAATATCTCACTGTAAAATTTTTTATGTTGGAAAAATAATTATAAATAAATATATAACACATAACATATAACCCATAACACAATTGCTTATTAAGAAAACTTTGTAACAAAGATTGTACTATGTGTTTCAAACATTACTACAATAAATTTTGCTTAATGTTTATTTTTTATCGTTTAATGTATTAAAATTGGAGGTTGACTCATGGAAAAAAAATTTACCATGCGTCCTTTATCAGGTTAAGAAAATACTGATAAGATTAAGTTAATATTTCCAAAGGCTTCACATACCATGCCAGATTTAAAATGGCTTCACATACAATGCTAGAATAATGTCACAGGGAGTTTCTTATTAACATAACATCTTCATCAGCCACAAATTAATAGTTTGCAATAAGAAAAGCTGATTCATGAAATATGTGTCAAAGACACTTTAAAAACACAAAAAACACAGTTGGTATTTAAATGAAAGATTTGTGGCTATGTGACTAGCTGATTATTGTTTATCTGTAAACTAATTACATAATTAGTTTTTTCTATTCCATAATTGGTTTTTCTTTGATTTGTTTAAAATATAACATGAGATAGAAAGGCTGAAAACCATTTGGGACTGGGACTTTATTCCTGATTATAAGCGATGTTAACAATTTGTCACTGATCTTCTTGATCTTCTACATCACAGTGCAGAACGTGCTATTAATTTTAGTCAAGACTTCATTGAGTTATATAGAGTGATTTCAAGAATAACTGAGCGTTCTGTTGGATCGGTTTAAAACCTAATAGTTTGGATGTTGGAATGTTATAATGTTTTAATGTTGGAATGGTTTATAAAAAAAAAAAAAAAACTTGCTCTTAAACCACATTTTTGTGGTTCAAAGAGCAAGGTTATGAGCCGTTGGTTTTGAAAAATAATTTACTAAGAAGATAAATTAAATATTCATGAAGCTAAAAAAGGTTTATCTCCAGCAACACCATTAAACTCTTTTGCTTTATTTATATGATTAACTTATTTATAATCACTTTTTTAGTTTAACTAAACTATAAACTTCATTCACCTTCATTCTTCATTTACAAATATTTTTAAAATTTTATATATTGCAATCCTTTAAGTCGTCCGTCAATCGTTATCTTGCTCTACAATCTTCATCTTTTTTCTTTCAGTAACTTCCAACTTTAGTTAGTGGTTGCTTGCAGCCTTGTTGGAAGCGAAGTTTAGAAAAAAAAAAAAAAAACCTGGTATGTGTATTTGATGCTTTTAATCAAATCAAAAAAACACTTATATCATTATTTTTCAATATTTGCAATCCATATTAAATAAGTGACAACTGCAAAAAATTTTATTAAAATAATACATCAGTTGTTCTGTCAGTTGTAATAATGTATAAAACATCCAAGAATTTTTGCAAGAGGAACTTAAAAATAGCATTATCAGGACTTCATATTCTCAATTAATGAGTTTTCTATCTGAGTAATTCTTTTTAAAATATTATTATAGATTATAGATTTTTTTTTATTTTATTGAATTAAAATGAAATTCCCCCAGCCTCCCCCCCCAAAAAAAAAAAGTTTAATATACCTCAGATCTAATAAAAAAATTAAATAAAAATTAAAATTTGAAAAAATGTGTCATTAAAATAAATTCAATTATGTCCCTTGTAGTTTTCAAGAGGAGTATTAAAAATATCAGAAAATTCTGCTTTTTGCACTCATCAAAGTTTAAAAAAAAAATATTTTTAAAATTTTATTAAATATTTAAAAGCAAATTTTTTAAAATGATTTTTGAATTTTAAAAATTCATAGTTCGTAAACAAATGTGATTCAAATGTTTTCAAATCATTTTTTTGAATAAAATATCAATATTTATTTAATGAATAGTTAAGGCGATATGGATGGTTAAGCACCAAACCAACCTATACTAAAAAAACAAAAAATAAAAATTGATTTATGTAGCGTTTCTTTGCAAACAACAATATACTATACTTAAAATTTTTAGGTGAACTGGACAGCAGTTACTTTGAATTTGCTTGGTGTTGAAAACTATTTAATTTTGCACCTTTTTTCAACATATTTGTTGTTTAGGCTAGTTAAGTGCTACGCCCTGGACAAAAAAAAGGTAGAAAAAAAATAAGGTAACTTCTCCCACCCCCTTCAGATTTTTTTGAAAACAAAACAAAACATATTCGAATAAGACTATAGTATTGTTAGTATATTTTAATGTATACGTATTTTAAAGTGTTTTAATAATAATTTTAATTTTTTTTTTTTTTAACATCTTTGCTTCCAATAAGGCTGCAAGCAACGACTGTTTGAGTTAAAAGTTACTGGGAAAAAAAGATGAAGTTTATAGAGCAAGATAACAATTGACAGACAACTTAAAAGATTGCAAAATATATCAATCAGGAAAGCAGGTTTGGAGGTTTTATAGAAACTAACAGAAATATGTCTTTTCACTTTTTAAATTGGAGGTTTTGTTTATTGACCTATTAAAAATCAACTTTTTATCTTTGCTAATAAATTTTAAAGTAGCCA